>NW_027138722.1:600000-900000 GCF_035084215.1 Heptranchias perlo
GAGCAAGGTTCTGTTCATTGTGAAGACGCAAAGAAAACTTTAATTGCAGAATTATACAAACCAGCTCGAAGAGAAATAAACTGTGACCCCGACGTGATTTGAACACGGAACTTTCATGATATGGAGTTCGACGTGTTACCGTTGCGCCACGAGGCCTGGATGTCACATCGGGTGTTTGTTTCGATCAATGTTTGTCAAGCACCGCTTTATTTCTCCTGTTTTGGTGGAATGGGTTGGTTTTCAAATCCCCGCCCACTCCCACCGGATGTCAGGCAGCATCAGAAGTCGCCGTCACCTGTCAGCGACAGCATGGCGCTCGCTTCCATCGCCTGCTGTCAGCGGACTGCAGCAAATCCAATTGCATTCATCCTGCACCCAGAATCATCACATCACAGGAAACGGATGTGGGAAACTGCTCAAGATACATAACAGGAGGGGAAACCTTTGAAAAACACTTAGACTTTCGGTGTTTAGACTTCGATTCGAACTGCAGAAAAGAACGTGTGAAAATATAAACTATGGGGATGATGTTTACATATAAAGTGAATGTTTGTGAGCGGATTTCTCCCATTACTCTCGCAACTATGGGTTGTTAATCCATCAACAATAACTTCCGCTTGATTTTAGCCCGAGTGGTTACAAAATAGCAAGTTTAATAGATTGCCTTACAACAGATTTGCACTACAGCTGTCTTCAACATTACATTCAACAGTATTATAGTTATAATACAACTGTCTGCAGATTACATTAATGACAAGCAATCAACACAACGTGACCTGTCTGCGAATCCAGGTATATCAGACCTGACCTTTGCGGACTGCCGGTGGCAATCGACTTCTGATTGTCCCCGATTGAGAGCTGTAACATTTGAGAAGGGAGCATGTCCTATCTTTATACGATTCGGCTGCATTGTTCTGAACGTAAGCACCACTGATCTTAACTCATGGTGGTAAACCATCCCACTTTGCTGACTGTCAGAAACCACTAAAGATTGTTTCATGTCGTAGTGTTTATTTAGCCTTTCTCTGTCATCAGGTTTTATATGCTTATACTAGGTTAGCACAACCTGGAGTTCAGGTGTCCAGGACACCCAAGTTTCTCTGGACATCAATATTTAATAGTTTCTCACCATTTAAAAAATATTCTGTTTTTCTGTTCTTCCTGGCAAAGTGAATAACCTGACATTTCCCCACATTATACTCCATCTGCCACCTTCTTGCCCACACACTTAACCTGTCTATATCCCTTTGCAGACTCTTTGTGTCCTCCTCACAGCTTACCTTCCCACCTTGATTTGTATCATCAGCAAACTTGGATACATTACACTCGATCCATTCATCAAGTCATTAAATGCCTTCTATAGGCATATAAATAGTAAACGGGTAGTAAGAGGAGGGGTAAGACCGATTTGGGACCAAAAAGGAGATTCACGCATAAAGGCATAGGGCATGGCTGAGGTACTAAATGAGTTTTTTGCATCTGTCTTTACCGAGGAAGAAAATGCTGCCTAAATCACAATAAAAGGGGAGGTAGTTGAGATACTGGATGGTGTGAAAATTGATGAAGAGGAGATACTAGAAAGGCTGGCTGTATTTAAAGTAGATAAGTCACCTGGTCTGAATGGGATGCATCCTAGGTTGCTGAGGGAAGTAAGGGTGTAAATTGCAGAGGTCCTGGCCATAATTTTTCAATCCTCCTTAGATACACGGTTTGGTGCCAGAGAACTGGAGAATTGCAGATGTTACACCGTTGTTCAAAAAAGGGTGTAAGGATAAACCCAGCAATTAGAGGCCAGTCAGTTTAACCATGGTGATGGGAAGCTTTTAGAAATCATAATCTGGGACAAAATTAACAGTCATTTGGACAAGTGTGGATTGATAATAGAAAGCCACTGTGGATTTGTTAAAGGCAAATCGTGATTGAGTTTTGTGATGAGTTAACAGAGAGGGCTGATGAGGGCAATGTGGTTGATGTTGTGTATATGGCCTTTCGAAAGGCGTTTGATAAAATGCCACAAAATAGGCTTGTCAAAAGGGGCGATAGTGGCTGCGTCCTTATTCTTTAAAAGCGTTTTCTTTTATTTCACTCAACAGATAACTTTGAGTGAGCGAAAACTGATCCACGGTGACGCTTATTTCAAGTTTATACCCTTTGAATCTGAAAGGATATATTGTCCTTGGAAGGAGTGCAGCACAGATTCACCAGATTGTTACCAGGGTGCAATGCGTTAAATTATGAGCAGATGTTTTATAAACTAGGCTTAAAATCGCACAAGTCACACTGCAAAAAGTTTACATTTTTGATACATACATTAATGACCTGGATTTGGGTATACATGGTATAATTTCAAAGTTTGCAGATGACACGATACTCGGGAATGTGGTAAACAATGTGGTGGATAGTATCAGACTTCAGGAGGACATAGCCAGCCTGGTGAAATGGACTTTATTAATAGAGGCATAGAGTACAAAAGCTACAAAGTTATGCTAAACGTTTATAAAACACTGGTTCGGCTGCAGCTGGAGTATTGTGTTCAATTCCGAGCACCGCACTTTAGGAAAGATGTCAAGGCCTTGGAGAGGGTGCAGAGGAGATTTACTCGAATGGTAACAGAGATGAGGGACTTCAGTTATATGGCGAGAATGGAGAAGCTGGGATTATCCCCTAAGAGTAGAGAAGGTTAAGAGGAGATTTGATGGAGGTGTTCAAAATTATGAATGGTTTTGATTGAGCAAATAAGGAGAAACTGTTTTCAGTGGCAGACGGGTTGGTAACCAGAGGACACAGATTTAAGGTAATTGGCAAAAGAGTCAGTGGCGACATGAGGGAACATAATTTACGCAGCGAGTTGTTATGACCTGGAATGCGATGCCTGAAAGGCCGGTCGACGCAGATTCAAGAGTAACTTTCGAAAGGGCATTGGATAAATACTTGAAAAGGAAAAAAAATGCAGGACTTATGAGGAAAGAGCTTATGGGTGGTGAGACGACTTGGATAGCTCTTTCAAAGAGCTAGCACAGGCAAGATGGGCCGAATGATCTCCTTCTGTGTTGTAACATATTAAGTGTTGCTGGGATGAGAAGCAACGCATTCCAAGTCAGAACAGAGACAGGAGACTAAGTCAGTTCACCATTGTTTTTAATGAGACACTAGTGGTTTCCGTAGTGTCGCGGTTATCGCGTTTGCTTTACACGCAAAAGGTTCCCGAGTGTGAACATTATGTTGAAACTTGCTCTCCATAAACATCCAGGGAGGAGTTTTTTCCTCCTGCCAACAAGTGCGACAGTGGCTGCTCCCTTATTCTTGAAAAGCTGCATCTTTTACTTCACTAAACAGATAACTTTGAGTGAGAGAAAACTGATCCTCAGTGACGCTCATTTCAAGTTTTGTTCACTTTTACTCTAAAAGGGTAGATTGGCCTTGGAAGGAGCGCAGCCCAGATTTACCAGAATGTTAGCAGGGCTCGAAGGATTAAATTATGAGGAGCGGTTACATACTTGTATCCCCTGGAATATAGAAGGCTTTTTAGGATTTTGAAAGGTAGATAGACAAACCCTATCTGCTGGTGAGGGAGCCTAAGACAATATCACAATATCACAATAGCTGTTTTACGAGTGAAAACGGCCCGACGCATCACTGTGAGAATAAGAGACGAGACTCTAGGTGCCGCGTCCTGTACAGTGAATGTCAAAACTTTTAAAATGTGCAGAAAGTGTTCGGGGTTCAGATACACAAGCCTCTAATGGGAATGAGATTTTGTCAGAGGTTGCAGCCTTCCCGACTTCTCTTGCCCTTTGCGAGGCACCTGCTGTGGTTTAAATTTTCAAACTGGGTGAGTTGGCGATCACGGTACAGCAGACTCAGAGGTCCCGGGTGAGACAGAGAGAGCGGCCAAAATGTGCGCGGTGAAACTGCACGGGAGTTCAGGGGCGGGACGGGGGGGAGTCAGAGCTGGAGTTCGTCCCTGAAAGCAACATAAAAAGTTTAAAAGAGGTTGCGCTTAACGTAGAGCTTGAACCCACGACGCTGAGATTAAAAGTCTCATGCTGTGCAAACTGAGCTAGTCGGGCCCGAAAAAGCTGCCACTCTTGTCTATCATTGCAGTAAACTCGCCCCTGTGTGTCCATGTGCAGCAATCCCAACATCACGTCCAGATCATTGGCTGTGTTTATCTCTGTGTGCTTGTCCACCTGCAGTTTGATTTTGAACGAATACGAGTGTTTGTCTTCGTTTTCTAACTTAAAATAAAAGAGGGCATCAGACACTTCCCTCCCTGACACTGGGGAACCAGTGAGACAGACTTGTTATTGTGAAAATGCAAATAAAGCATTAATTGCGGAATTATACAGACTCTTATCAGCGCGAAAAGTAGCTTTACAATATGTACACAACAATAAATAATACAGAATCAGATAATACATTTGCAACTAACAGAGTCACTTAACCAGAAATATTAGTTTCACCTGACACAAACGCTGTCAGATATATTTAAAATCCTCGCCTGCCTTCCCTGGTGGTCCGGATTCAGCGCTCTCACTGTCGTGGTCTGGGTTTGATCTCCGTTTCGGGAATTTGGTCTTACAACAAACAATTGCTAATTTTGTAGAATCACAGCAAATTTATGGCATAGAAGGAGGTCATTCGGCCCATCACGTTCGCACCAGCCGAAAATGAGCCATCCAGTCCAATCCCACTTTCCAGCGGGTGGTCCGTAGCCTTGTCGGTTACGCCACATCAAGTGCATAGCCAAATATTTATTAAATGTAACGAGGGATTCTGCCTCTACCACCCTTTCAGGCAGTGAGTCCCAGGCCCCCACCAACCTCTGGGTGAAAAAAATTCTCCTCAGCTCCCCTATCATCCTTCCACTAGTGAGGCAGAATTCAGAGCAGTGTTCTGTTTATTGTGAAAAAGGGAATGCAATATGAATTGCGGAATTATTCAGACTCCTACCAGCGCTAAGAACAAGTGTGACCCCGACGTGATTTGAACACGCAACCTTGAATCAGACGCGCTGCGATTGCGCCTGGAGGTCGAATGGGAGGGACCTGGATGTTGACCTTTATGAAAGTATCTCATACACCGTTTCATTTATTTCAGATTACCAAATCCCCGCCCACTCCCACCGGGTGTCAGGCAGCCTCAGAAGCAGCCTTCACCTGTCCGCGGCAGCATGACTGCAGCAAATCTAATTACACACACCCGGCACCCAGAATCATCACATCACAGGAAAGGAACTGGACGGGCAGCATCTGAAGAAATGCTGAGACTTTCGTTGTGTGGACATTGTTGAGGACTGATAAAAGGACGGTGTGAAAATTTAAACTATGGATGTGTATAAATGGGTGTCATGCTTCTTTATAAAGTGAGTGTTTATATCATGTATGCCATTTATAAATTTATTTTGATTATTTTTACAATATGATATATCTTGTTATAAATATATATGATTGCATCTGTGACACTTATAAATACATTTGGGTGTAACTGTGTGGTGGTTATCATTATATCTCTGTGTATCTGTGTTATGTATTTGTGTGTAATAAAAAATAAGACATAGAGAAATAAATATCCAGAAAATACATTGACATTATATACACCCCAATAAATGAATAAAAATACAGATACATGTAAATACATTTGTAAGCAGCAGTCATGAAATGCATTTGCATCTAACAAATCAGAAATATATTTTTAATCGAACACGGCTGCAGCCCAATATATTTATAACTGTGGCAAAGATATGGTCCTACTATTAAAACAGTGGTCTTGTGGTTAGGATTTGGCACTCTCATCGCAATGATTCGGGTTCGATTCCCAATCACAAAATTTGCTTTTACAAAACAGTTCACTTGATTACACAAAATAATTCAAGTCTCAGATGATTTTTTAAATTACCATTAATAAACCCACAACTTTCTGTTTCACACTGAACGAAATGCCAACAAGTTTGCCGAGTGACTGTCGAAACTACGCTAACTGTTCTGACTTTCATCCCTTCTCATTTTACGCACTTTATTTTAAGAGTCTCGTCCTCTCTCGCTGTCCGTCTCTCTTACTCCGCCTCGCGCCCGCCCTCTCTCGCTGTCCTTCTCTCTTCCTCCGCCTCGCTCCCGCCCTCTCTCGCTGAAAGTGTTCAGTAGTGATGAGACCAGGAATCTGGTGCAGCCGTTGTTGAATGTGAAAGGATTGCAGCCCAATTTACACGAGAGAAAGCTCGCTCCTGGAAGTTTGTGAGGAGCAAATTCCAGCAAATTGTTTCTGGCCCGGGATTAAACCGGGAGTTTTTCGTGTGTGAGGCCAACATGGTAACAAGTGCACCAAGAAAACATCGATTTAAACAGCCGAGGTCAGACGGAAGTGTTAAGGGAGAAAGTGAACTGCTGACTCCCACTTCTGAGGGATATCCCAAAGCGCTTCATGGAGGTGTAATCAAAAACATATTATCATAGAATCACAGGAGGCCATTCGGCCCATCGTGCCTGTGTCAGCTCTTTACACTAAATGGTGCAATTTTAAAGGGGGTGCAGGAACAGAGAGACCTGAGGATATAGGTACACAAATCTTTGAAGGTAGCAGGACAAGTTGAATAGATTGTAAAAAAAAAGTATTCGGAATCGTTGACTTTATTAATAGAGGCATAGAGTACAAAAGCAAGAAACTTATGCTAAACCTTTATAAATCACTGGTTAGGCCCCAGCTGGCCACCACACATTTCTGCCCACCACACTTTAGGAAGGGTGTCAAGGCTTTGGAGAGGGTGCAGAGGTGATTTACTAGAATGGTGCCAGGGATGAGGGACTTCAGTGAGGTGGAAAGACGGGAGAATCTGGGGTTGTTCTCCTTAGAGCAGAGACGGTTAAGGGGAGATTTAACAGAGGTGTTTAAAATCATGAACGGTTTTGATAGAATAAATAAGGAGAAACTATTTCCAGTTCCACAAAGGATGGTAACCAGAGGGCACAGATTTAAGGTAATTGGCAACAGAGGTGAGATGAGGAGAATGTTTTTACGCAGCGAGTTGTCATGATCTGGAATGCACTGCCTGAAAGGGTGGTGGAAACAGATTCAATAATAACATTCAAAGGGGAACTGGATGAATACTTGAAGGGGAAAATTTTGCAGGGCTATGGGGAAATGGAAGGGGAGCGTGTCTAATTGGATAGCTCTTTCAAAGAGTTGTCACAGGCACGATGGGCCGAATGGCCTCCTTCTATGATGTTTCCATGCTGTGATTCGATGTTATGGAGGATTCTCTGATTCAGTGGATATTCGGGGCAGAGGACCAAGTGGGGATTGAGCTCGACGGCAAGTGTATACAGTTCGTTCAAAGGACTGAAGCCGATGGTTTCATTCTTCCCGTCGTTTTGCAGCAGGAAATTACTCGGCCATGCAGGCGACTTTTTTTGTCTTCATTCATGGGATGTGGGTGTCAATGGCAAGGTCAGCATTTATTGCCCATCCCTAATTGCTCTTGAGAAGGTGCTGGTGAGCCGCCTTCGTGAACTGCACCTTTCATTGACTGTATCATTGACGTTTTCTGGATAGAGAGAAACTCTTTCTGCTGGTTGGGGATTCAAGGACGAGGGGGCACAGTCTAAAAATTAGAGCCAGATCTTTCAGGAGTGCGATAAGAAAATACATCTACACACAAAGGGTGGTAGAAGTTTAGAACTCTCTACTGCAAAGGGCAATTGATGCTTGCTTAATTGTTAATTTTAAATCTGAAATATACAGCTTTTTGGCAACCATAGGTATTAAGGGATATGGGCCAAAGGCAGGTATATGGAGTGAGATCACAGATCAGCCATGATCTTATCAAATGGAGGAGCAGGCTCGAGGTGCTGAATGACCTACTCCTGTTCCTGTGGTACATTTCCCCAAGCGTCTGTTCTCTCCATAGTTGTTGAATTATCGCCTTGTGTTTCCAGCATATTTTCGTTTAAAGCTCGGTTCAGGGACGAGCCGGTGGGCGTCAAAACGTGCCGTGGACGGAGACCGGGTTGGTTATTGCGGGAAAAGCAAATCAACTCGGCCGAAAAATCAACTGCAGCTCAAGCAACAAATAAAATAGGAGTCAAAATCACTGTTGTCAGAAGTGGGTTTCGAACCCACGCCTCCAAAAGAGTCAGCGCCCCCGAGTCCTTGAATCCCCAACCAGCGGAAAGAGTTTCTCTCTATCCAGAAAACGTCAATGACACAGTCAATGAAAGGTGCAGTTCACGAAGGCGGCTCACCAGCACCTTCTCAAGAGCAATTAGGGATGGGCAATAAATGCTGACCTTGCCATTGACACCCACATCCCATGAATGAAGACAAAAAAAGCCGCCTGTGTGGCACGAAATAGAGCGCCTTCGACCGCTCGGCGATCCTGACTGGTAAATGGCTTTTTCACTCGCCACCCTTTCCACATTGAGACCCCCCCGGAGAAAGTTTCACTCACTCCAGTCCTTTGTAAGATAAATGCTGCTGGAAAGGCTCGTTGAGCGGGATGCCACCTCCTCGGGTTTTCCTGAGCTTTTTACCTATTTAATCACGGGAATATCCGCAATCAGGAGCTAAAAAGAAATAAAAGCTGAATCACAGACAAAGGGAAATCCATGTTACATCTGATAAGACAATCAACAGAGCTCCCTGGTGGTCTAGTGGTTAGGATTCGGCGCTCTCACCGCCGTGGCCCGGGTTCGATTCCCGGTCAGGGAAGCAACTTTTGAACACTTGTTATATTCGTCGCATGAACTCACTCAAAGACTGTGGGAAGAAAAAAAAAACAAACATTGTTTTCAATTCCATTAATTAACCGATAACGTTATTTTGCAGAATGAAAGGCGACTGAGGGAAGTTGGAAAACTTTAATAATTTCTTTTGTGCGATGAACTTTTTATCCCTTCTCATTTTACACACTGTATTTTTAAGGGCTCGGTTTAAAATGTTCAATGCTCGTGAGACCACGAATTTGTGTTAAATTTAACAGGACCGGCTATTTCACAGAGAAAAAATAAATTTGCCCGAACATAATGTTTCTGCTTGGGATTGAATCGGGGACTTCTCACGTGCAAAGCAAACGTGATAACCGCTACACCACAGAAACCTCTGCTTAGCTTATTAGCCATAAGTTGGATTGACTGCATTGATTCTCTTTCATAACTATTCAATTGATCGAAGTTGCACAAGTCACAAAAGGAAAATGTTCATTTCAAAGTTATTAAACTCCCAAATGTGACCTGCCTTGTTTGGACAGGGGTTGACCCAGACGTCACAGCCTCAACAAAACATATTCTCAACATTTCCATTGGGAACAGGAGGAGGCCATTCAGCCCCTTGAACCTGTTCCGCCCTTCAATTGGATCAGAGATGATCTGTACCTCAAATCCATTTACCCGTCTTTGCTCCCTATCCCTCGATACCCTGACCCAACAAAAATCGATCGATCTCAGTCTTGAAAGCTTCAGTTGACCCCCAGCATTCACAGCCTTTTGGGGGACAGAGTTCCAGACTTCAACTGCCCTTTGTGTAAAAAAGTGCTTCCTGATTTCGAACCTGAATGGCATGGTTCTAATTTTAAGGTGATGTCCCCCTCGTTCTTGATTCCCCAGAGGAAATTGATTCTCTCTCTCTATTCTATCGAATAATTTGAACATGTTAAACACCTCGCTCAGACTGCCCCTCAATCTTCCATACTCGAGGGAATACGAGCACAGTCGATGCAGCCTGTCCTCATTATTTTACCTTTTCAGCCCCGGTAACATTCTGGTGAATCTGCTCTGCACCCCCTCCAAGGCCAATCTATCCTTCCTGAGGTGCAGTGTCCAAAACTGAACGCAGTTACTCCAGACGCAGTCTAACCAGAGCTTTATATAACTGGAACATAACTTCCACTTCTTTATATTCCAGCCCCCTGAGATAAAGGCTAACACTGCGTTAGCCTTTTAAATTATTTTTGGACCCGTCCGTTAGCTTTTACTGATTTATGCAAAAGAACCGTTAATTCTCTTTGCTTCTAAACAGTTCCGAGCTTCTTACCATTTGGAAAATACCCTGATCATCGGTCCAAAGTGGATTACCCAACATTGAACTCCATCTGCCATAGTTTTGCCCACTCACTTAACTATCAATGTCCCTTTGCAACTTTCCACTTTCATCCACATTACTTACTGTACCACCTAACTTAGTGTCATCAGCAAACTTGGATATAAGACTCTGTTCCTTCATCGAAGTCATTGATAAATATGGTGACAAGCTGAGACCCCAGTTACAGATCCCTGGGGGACACCACTAGTCGCATCCTGCCAATTGGAGTATGTGCCCATTGTCCCTACTCTCTGTCTCCTATCTCCGAACCAATTCTCTACCCATGCCAATACATTGCCTCAAGTTCCATGCGCTTTCATTTTTGCCAACAGTCTCTTGTGTGGAACCTTATCAAATGCCGGTCGGAATTCGATATGAATAATATCATAGGAACATAGGAACAGGAGTAGGCCATTCAGCCCCTCGTGCCTGCTCCGCCATTTGATAAGATCATGGCTGATCTGTGATCTAACTCCATATACCCGCCTTTGGCCCATATCCCTTAATACCTTTGATTGCCAAAAAGCTATCTATCTCAGATTTAAATTTTGCAATTGAGCTCGTATCAATTGTCGTTTGCGGAATCGAGTTCCAAACTTCTACCACCCTTTGTGTGTAGAAATGTTTTCTAATCTTGCTCCTGAAAGGTCCGGCTCTAAATTTTAGACAAAATGGTGGCAAGTTCGCTGGACATCTTGTACAAAATGGCTGTAAGTACGGCGGCCATCTTGGACAAAATGGCGGCAAGTCCTTCACGGCTGTTCGACAGGAACAGAAGGAGGCCATTGAGCTCCTCAAGCCTCTTATATGGGAACCGACGGCCATTCAGCCTCTGAAGGCTGTTACACAGGAAAAGGAGGAGGCAATTCAGCCCCTCAAGCCCGTTACATCGTTACTGGTGGCCGATCATCCCCTCAAGCCTGTTACATTGATTCAGGAGGAGGCCATTCAGCCCTTCGAGCCTGTTATACAGGAACTTGAGGCCAAGCAACCCCTCAAGCCTGTCAAATAGCAAGAGGAGGAGGCCATTGAGCCCCTCGAGCCTGTTATCTGGGAACTGAAGGCCATTCAGCCCTTCGACCCTGTTATACAGGAACTAGACGCCAATCAACCCTTCAAGCCTGTCAGATAGCAACAGGAGGAGGCCATTCAGCCCCTCGAGCCCTCTACACCAGATCTGATGGCCAATCAGCCCCGCAAGCCTTTTACATAGGAACAGCAGCAGGCCATTCAGCCCCTCGAGCGTGTTATACGGGAACTGAAGGCCATTCAGCACCTCGAGCCTATTACACTGGAATAGGACTTGGTCATTAAGCCCCTCGAGCTTGTTGCACTGGAACAGGAGGAGGCCATTCATCCCTTCGAGACTGTTATACAGGATCTGGATGCCATTCAGCCCCTTGCGCATGTTACATACGAACAAGAGGAGTCCATTCAGCCACACGAGCCTGTTACATAGGCACAGGAGTAGACATTTCAGCTCCTCAACCTGTTCCGCCATTCAATTAGATCATGGCTGATTTGTATCTGAACTCCATCTGCCCGCCTTGGTTCCAGAATCCTTAATACCCTTGCCTAACAAAAGTCTATCAATCTCCGTTTTGAAATTTCGGATCGACCCCCAGCCTCAACAGACTTTTGTGGGAGAGAGTTCCAGATTTCCACGACCCTTTGTGTGAAGAAGTGCTTCCTGACATCACCCCTGGACGGCCTGGCTCTAATTTTAAGGTCATGCCCCTTTGTTCTAGACTCCCCCAACAGAGGAAGTAATTTCTCTCTATCTACCCTATCAACTCCTTTCATCATCTTAAACAACTCAATTCAATCACGCCTTAATCTTCTATATTCAGGGGAATACAAGCCTTGTCCATTCAACCTGTCCTCATAATTTAACCCTTTTAACCCCGATATCATTCTGGTGAATCTGCGCTGCAGCCCTTCCAAGGCCAATATATCCTTCCTGAGGCGCAGTGCCCAGAACTGAATGCAGTCCTCCAGATGGGCTCTAACCAGAGCTCTGTACAGCTGGAACATAACTTCCACCCCTTTATATTCCAGCCCTCTTGAAATAAAGGCGGACATTCTATTAGCCTTTTTAATTATTTTTGTAACTGTCCACTAGCTTTTAATGATTTCTGTACTTGGACCCCTAAATCTCTCTGCTCCTCCACAGTTCCGAGCTCCTCACCATTTAGAAAATTCTCTGATCTATCTTTCTTAGATCCGAAGTGGATGACCACACATTTCCCCACATTGAACTCCATTTGCTACAGTTTTGCCCACTCACGTAATCTCTCAATGTCCTGGGAATGTTTGGTGCTTTTGTTTGGTTGGACAATGATTTATATCAGGTCGTTATTTATAAAAAGATGAGTATTGATTTGTAATTTGTATTTTTTGAACAAGATCATTATTCCCCGATCAGTAAAATGTCTGTGTGTTTCAGATAGTGGCGACAGTTCAGAGATATTTGCCTTTTTGCCGACTTTAATTAAATTTTGCTGATTTAAAACCAGCTGTATTTCTCAGCTTGAAAAAGCAGCTCCTCTGTTAGGTGAGGCTTCACTCCCAATGTCTCAGTGTTTCCACTTGTCCTGATATCAATGTAACATTGGAAGGGCTCCAGGTAATGAACAGTGAAACCCCTTCAGATTATCTCAGCCCACTCGTTCTATCCAGTGCCTAATCGTGCCTGCTCTTCAGAGGGTGACAGAGTCACACTTCACTAGACATTGTTTTAGACTTTAACTGCAAAACAATTTGGTGAAACAGTAAGAGAACAAACAGAACAGTAGCAGTAAGACAACAGTTTTACTGTAAAGCTCAACCAGATCCTTATTGGAAAAGAAAATAATAAATAATTCACAAATGCTATACGAAACAGTGACCGAACTTTCGAACATCCTGGTTCTTTGTTGTCTTTTTCTCACAAACTATGGAAGCTGTCGACTTGATGAACATTCTCAGAGATTCCAAACAGACTCACCAGTTTGAAAAGGACAGGCTGATAAATGCCTTCAAAACAGTGACTGGGAGCCAGTCATTTTAAGCAATGGTCTGTTTAATTCAAAAGAAGCTGTCAATCAAAACTGTACGAGAAGAAATGACCCCGGAGGTTTGTATCTGAATCAAATGTTTGACTTTGTGAGGTGAAGGCTGCTTTTCAGAGGGGCAACCTGCCTTCAAGAGGTGAAGGCTGCCTTTAAGAGGTGAAGGCTGCCTTAAAGAGGTGCAAGCTGCCTTTCAGAGGTGCGAAGCACTCACACAATATAGCCCCCCCGCCCCCTCCTGCTGGTGAGATGCCGCTCAACAGCGCAGCCAGTCCTGACAGCTCGCAGGAATCAGGTAAATCACCAGACAGCACCAATCTCACGGATTGTCGGCATCTCAATGACCGGGTGCAGGTTAATTACGTGGGGGTTAATCGACCCCCGTGCCCGGATTCGGGGGTTATCGAATTTAACCCCGTACATATCTTTATATATATTTTACATAGAATACAGCACGGCACAGAAACAGGCCATTCAGCCCATCTGGATAATGAAGTTTTCCCGAATTTCTTCTTTGACAACAACTTCTGGAGTAGAAAATATAATACAATCTATAATCTAACAATATATTTATATATATTTAAAATCGAATGCTGAGTACAGCACAGTACAGAGGCCATTCGGCCCGACTGCTATTTCTCGTTTACAACAACTACTTCTTGTATGTATAATACAATATAATATATCTTTCAATAAATATTACATAGAATGCAGCACGTCACAGAAACAGACCATTCGGCCCATCTGGGTAAAGATTTTCCTTTGAATTCCTTATTTGACAACAACAACAAATTCTTGAAAATGCAGTATAACATAATATGTAATATAATTATATAGTTATATGTATTTTACATTGAATGTACAGTACAGCACAGTATATCACAGAGGCCATTCCGCCAAACTGCTATTTCTATTTTGCAGCAACGTATTCTTATATGTAAAATATATTTATCTTTAGACATATATATATGTATATTTCTATATATATACACATTGCATAGAATATAGCACGGCACAGAAAGAAGCCATTCGGCCCAACTGGGTAAAGAAGTGCCTCTGGGACTCCCTGCTTAACAACAACAACAACAACAACAATTATTTATTTCCTACACCGAATTTACAGCAGGTAAACAGTGCCTTTCGGCCCAACCGTGTCAATTAATATCCCACAGTGCACCGAGTGATATTGATCCACAGTGTCCCAGTGATCCACAGTGCACCGAGTGATCCCACATTGCACCCAGTGATAGTTCCCCAGACATGCACAGTGTCCCAGTGATCCACAGTGTACCCAGTGATCACACATTGATCGCAGAGGGACCCTCTGATCCGACAGTGCACCCAGTGATCCAAAGTGACCCAGTGATCCAAAGTGCCCCAGTAATCCCAGAGTGTCCCAGTGCTCTCAAAATGATCCCAATGATCCCACAGTGCACCCAGTGTTCTTAAAGCGCACCCAGTGATTTCACGGTACACCCAGAGGTCCCAGTATCCAAACTGCATTGGTGTAAAAATTTGAGAGACTTTCTTTGTATTCAACAACTTGTGTGTATAAAATAACACGTGTTATAATATTTATATATTAAATAGAACGAGTAAAGAAATTTCTCCTTTAATACCATGAAGCTGAAACTTAATGGCGGCCAGCAAGGCGGCCATCTTAAGCAAAATGGCCGCCAGTGTCCCAGTGATCCCACAGTAACCCAATGATCCCACAGTTTCCCACTGGTTCCACAGTGTCCCCAGTGTTCCCACAATGTCCCAGTGAACATGCAGTGTCCCAGTGATCTCACAGTAACCCAATGATCCCACCGTGTCCCAGTGATCCCACAGTGTCCCCAGTGATCCCACAATGTCCCAGTGAACCTGCAGTGTCCCAGTGATCCCACAGTAACACAATGATCCCACAATGTCCCAGTGATCCCACAGTGTCCCAGTGATCTCACAGTAACCCAATGATCACACATTGTCCCACTGGTCCCACAGTGTCCCCAGTGATCCCACAATGTCCCAGTGAACCTGCAGTGTCCCAGTGATCCCACAGTAACACAATGATCCCACAATGTCCCAGTGAACCTGCAGTGTCCCAGTGATCCCACTGCAACCCAATGATCACACATTGTCCCACTAATCCCACAGTGTCCCAGTGATCCCACAATGTCCCAGTGAGCCTACAGTGTCCCAGTGATCCACCAGCAGCCCGTGATCCCACAGTGTTCCTAGTGATCCCACCGTGACCCATTGATCCCATAGTGATCCAGACAAAATTCACGTGAGCCCCATTGCGTGCAGCCTCTGGTGAAGCCCTCGGTCAGTCCCCTGTGGAGAGAAAGCTTCTTGTACAAGGAATCCTCCTCCTCCAAAACATTCTCATTCCACATCTTTATGTTACAGCATTTCCACAAACAAATTCCTCTGGAGAGAGAGATTGTGAAAAGGAATTGATTGTAAACAAAGCAAGTGATTAAAAAGGCACAGCAAGAGCCCAGAGCTCCCCCACACTCACTCACTCACACATATTCACACACAGTCATTCACTCATTCCATTACACAGGCAGGCAATCTCTTCGCAAACACCACTGACAAACAAACCCCCCAGTTAAAAAGCAGAGAATCTGAAGAAAAGAGAGAAATGCTGGGAGAGAGACAGAGAGAGAAAGACACTCAGGGCAGACTGAAGAGCACAAGTTGCTTCTCTCTCTCTAATACAAGTTTGCTGCGTGTTCTCTCATGCTTTGGCACTCATTCCCTCACTCCCTCAATCACCATCCCCCAACCGTCCCCTGAAAGGTGCTGGTCTGTCTGTCTGTCCTGGTTAGTGTTTGCTGCAGGGTCCAAATTACCCCTGTGCTCATTTGATCTTCTGTTCCTGGAGCAGCCGAAAAAAGCCTGGGCATTTTTTGCTGCTTCACCCGTTTTGTTGTAGTTTGCAAAGGTGAATGAACTTTCCCTTTGCTCTTTTCTCTTACTTTAATTAGCAGTGGACAAAAAGCCTGCAGTTTGTGGGCAACTTACAGTTTGTTGATTTTTCCAATTAGCCAAAGAGTTCCAACAAATTCATGACGTTTAAAACAGCGAAAGCAAAAAAGTTTTTTTTAGAAACCTAATAAACAGCATGATCCCTCACTCAGTTACAGGGACAATCTCTCAGCAACATTCATTGACACAGAAACAAAGCCCAGTTTATAAAGGAGAAGAATCTAAAGAGTAAAAGATTGAGAGACAATCTTTATCGACAACAACAACTTTTATTTATATATTACAGCAACTATTACAACATCAATTTGCATCTATACATACACATGTATTTCGATTATACAACTACTATTATAAAGCCTCCATAAAGCATGTGGGGAAAGAGCAGAGGGGGAAATTGGACAAATTCGACAGCCCTTTTGAAGAGTCGGCACACGCACAGTGGGCCGAATGGCCTCCTCTTCTGCCATAGTCACCATGAGATCATGAATCTATGAACAACAACTTCAATGCCATGAATCAGAAACAAAATGGACACCAGTGAGGCAGCCATCTTACTGAGGGGCAAGCTGGACATCTTACTGAGGGGCAAGGCTGCCATTTAACTGAGGCGCAAGGTGGCGAACTTAATGGGGGCAATATGGTGATCAGGAACAAATTGACCGCAACGAAGCTTAAACAAAATGGCCGTCCTGATCCTGAAACATAATGGCCGTTAATAAGGCATCCATCTCACTGAGGAGCAGCTTGTTACGGTGAGAGACAAGGAGAGGGTTCATTTGGTGTTCCTGTTAAATCATTGTTGCACTATAGTTAAAGATACAAACTGTGTGAGACTGGCACTAGCTGGTGTTTAACACAAAGACAGCGGTGCAGTGAAGGAAATAAAGACCAAAATGTGAACTTCTGAAAAAAAATGGATTAATATTTCGTTATTTGGACTTAATTCTTACAGAGAAGGAGAGACCAGACATTCGGAGGAAAGGTCCAATGAGCCATTTTGAATAGAGTTTGCAATTGTAGCTTCTACTAAATAAATCAGAGTAAAATTGGACTCAATCTGAATATCGTTCTGATCTGGGATTTGGTTAATTTCTCCATTATTCATACTTTTCTTTAACCTGAAACAATAACAGTATTTGTAACAGTAACATATCACTTTAGTGACACAGCAGAAGGGGTAAGAGTACATTGTGATTTATTACAGAATCCAGCAGCTCACTGGGAAAGTTACACATGGTACAGATGGAGGAGCACAAAGGTACAAAGTGATTTTACACTTTAATTTGGGGCAATGACTGTTTATCTCCACAAGGTTTAGTTTTATATTAAAATAACGGGCTCTTTATATTAAAGAAACTTCAGGCACAAACCATGGCTTTATGAAGAAAACAATAATTTATTAATATTAATAAACTAGAAAAATTGAGATTCGAATTTAAACAACATCTTGGGTTTATGCCCGATTAAAATTGCTTTAACAACAATAAAACAACACATTCTGAATTCCCAAAATACGTAACCGTTTGGAAATCCAATGTCGATCTTAGACTAAGTCCGTAACGAAATTTATATCCTCGTGGTTGGCTCAAACTTGGGGCAAGTCTCCAGGTATTTTGATGGACAATGTTGTCGTGTAGCATGGCTTTCTCGTGTATCCAGGTCATTTGATTCACAGGCAATCGGTAAACCAGCATCGAGGATTCAAGCTGGGAGGTAGCGAGCAGTCAGGAAAATTCGAGGTGAGGTGGTGCTGACAGGAAGCGAAAGGTGAGGTTGGAGCCCGAGTGGTGGATCTGTGACTCTCCCCACTCAACTTCTGCCCAGCTTTTAAAGACCTTTTCAACAGAGAATCACATCTCTGGGACGATGGCTTATCAACAAAAGGTTCCTACAAATACAACCCACGATTGATTGACACTTCACTTGTTTTCGCTCAGTGCCCACAACGTAACCAAGTTAATTCGGCAGATTTTCAAACCACCTCTAGCCCTCCTGGAATCGTTCTTGTTGCTATGGTGATCTATCCTCTGCTGTGTGATCTTTTACAATGTGTCATTATCAATCATTTTAACAACCCTTCCACCTTTTAACAGTCCTTTTCCTCAGGCTTTCGTTTATCGGTTGAATGTTAACTACACAGAGCTGCTGGGAAACTCCTGCAGTAAGTAATGGTCAGGGTCATGTACACAAGGCTGAGTGACTTTATTGTGCAGCCTCCAGGCATCACCCTTATAAATGTCAAAATTAAATCCACAAGAGTGTTACCACAGAACAAACATGAACTGTCTGGCCTGCTTCATCTGCTGCTGTTCTGCTGGTCATCACTCTCACACACTCCAGGCTGATGACACAGTTTGTTTGGTTATTTAATGCTTTCTGTGTTCTATTCTCACTCCTCTCTCTATCCTCCTATCTCTTTATGTGTTTGTCCGTCTTTCATTGTATCTGTTCTCTGTTTATGTCGTTTGTCTCTATTTATTTTCTGTGTGTTTTTCTATCTTGTTCTTTCCACTTTTACTTCCATCGTTTGTAACTTTTTGTCAGTGTCTCTCTGTCGTTCCGTCCATGTCTGCTCGCTCACTATATATATATAGATGATTTCTTTCACTCTTTCTTTCTCTCTTTGTTTTTCTCTCCTTTCTTACAAACTGTCGTTATTTCTCTCCTTCTCCGAGTAGCTCTGTCTTTCTCCCTCTTTGTTTCTCTCTCTCTGTCTCTCTCTCTCACACACACACAAACACGCACACATACACACCCTCGCTTTCACGTGAATCTGTCTGAAATTTTCTGCGCTTTTTTAATCTTTATATATTTCTTTTTTCCATGTGTACTCTCCCCATCTGTCTAAATCTCTCTCTCTTTTTCCCCTTCTCTCTGTTTCTTTATCCCGCTCGCTCTCTCTCTCTCTCTCCCTCCCCTGTCTCGCTCTCCCTCTCCCTCTCTTCCTCTCCCCCTATCTCTGTCTCCTTCACCCTCTTTCTCTGACTCTCTATCATCATCTCTCTTCCTCTCTCCCTCACCCTCCCTCGCTCTCCCCTTTTCCATTTATGAGGACTGCATCCATTCTGATCAGGCTCAAAGCAACTACTTTTATGACCAGCTTTTCAAAATTTGCCCGGTGGCCAATTGGTTGATGTCCAGCGGAGCTCTTTAGTGCCGCCATTTCGATCAAAAATTCATATGTCGTCTGCGCAGTAAATCCTGCCTCAATGGGAAATATTATCAATAAAATATATCAGAATCAGATTTAAGATCATTTCAGGATTCTGTGCTGCTAATATAAAATGTACTTTCCATTCCCCGGGAAGTGTAGGGGATGGAGTATGAAATGGGATTTAGTTCCAGTGCTTGAAACCCTTCAGCTCTTTCTATGATTTCACTAATTTAACAATTAGATTGAGTGGGTATTTCACCGCGTTCTTCAGCTCCTCTCTGAATTTAGTCTGGGTCAGGACATAAATACACGTGTTTGTGCAGGAACTGAGAAGCTGCAGCATTTTGGCTGTGTGTTCTGTGAGATAAACTGGGTCAGTGTAGGAGTAATAATACCGAATGTCTGCAATTCGCACATAAATGTAAAAGACAACCTGTGTCAGCCACAACAGTATAAAACTGCCCGATATACTGAAGAGTAAAATGATGGATTTCTTTCGGTTCTCCATCTCTGGATCACTCTGATTCTCTCCATTGCTGCGGCCCCGGAGTCCCCTGCGGACTCGACTGGACACTAAAATACGCCTGACCGTCAGAACATTGAACAGAAAAATCAGACCGAACGGGGCACAAGGGGTTAAAATGAGGTGAAACATCTCAAATGCGGCCCATGCGGGGGAAGTACGGAAGATCAATTTGGTCACACAAAACCAGGGAACATTATCAATTATGTAGCCAGGTTCATATGTGAAGTACCAGGGAACATTCACCAAACAGCCCAGCACACTCACTGTTCCCAGAACCACAGCCGCCGTTCTCTCGGTGCAATATTTAGTTTTCAGCTTCTCACAACAAATGGCCACAAATCGATCAAAAGTGAAAGTGACTGTGAGCCAGACAGAATCATTCGCGGTTGCAAAACCCAAGAATATAATAAAACTACACACGGGAGTAATGTCCAGGAATGACCGTGGGAGATACATCAAAGGAATCTCTCTCAATATCGGATCCGCTATAACGACCAGGAGATCGGCCATTGCCATTCCCACCAGGTATCGACTGATGCATTTGGAGAGACCGCAGTTTCCTCGGTACAGGATCACAATCGCCACCAAGTTAACTGGAAGAGAGAGAAACGGAAGCAGATAAATTATTGATCAGACCTGGAGCCAAAGCAGCAGATTGAGAGGATCTGAGGTGAAATTTCCAGCTTTGTTGCTGCATCGAAGGGTGGAAAGTGATTGATTGACCTGGGCAGCGCTTTCGGGCAGAGAGATGTTTTTAAACACAATGATCAATAATGAATTGGGAGATGGATATAGAAAGTGAATAAAGTGAGCACCGGATCCACTGGAAGGGCTGAGTGAGGGCTCAGTGCCGGTGGAGAAGGATCAAGGTGTTTTACATAGCGGGAATCCATCGGATTAAAGCCGGTTTTGGGCTCCAGACGGACGGGGAAAGAGAGCGAAGGGTCAGGAAGGTGAGGGGACAGGGGGAGGTGTAGCCTCTTTGTTGCTATGGGTGAAGAGAGCCGACAGTGGCTGGCACTAATTGGTAAAGTCAGCTGGAGACCGAGCCAGTGAGTGAGATTAGGACGGAGACAAGTAAAAGGACCTGTCGGAGCTGGAGGGGAGTCAGGAGCAGATGGTTTGGAAAAGCGAACAATCTGAAGCAACGGTCGAGAAGACAGAGGATTCAATGCAATGGGAGGAGAGGCTGGGATTCACAGGGAGAGACTGCAGCAGAGTGTTAGAGGAAATCTAATCTATAGGTCCCACTAACACAATCTAACTAATACATTCAACTGTTCATTTCTGTGGTTATTGGTGTCAGGGAACCTGTGTTGTGTATAAAATATGTTCAATAAATTTACTCTGTACATTCAATTAAAATTAAATTTATAAGTATTAATTATATCAACCTCGTTGTTTATTGAATTCAGCCGAGCTTTAAAAATACAGTATCTGAATAATTCCTTACGATCAAGAAATTACTGATTCTATTCTTGAAGTAAGTTTTCATTATGTTTAATGTCACGTTGGAAAACAAGGAACATTCACAAAAACAGATTGAGGACCTGACAGGGATATAAACATGAGGAGCGAGTCCCACAATAAAAACTCACCCAATATGACCGTATCATAAGTCACATTTTCCATATATAATTGTACTGGAAGTTTCAGCAGTTCATTCTGATGAATTATTCACACCACAGGCTCTCGCTTTCCCTCTCAGTCGCCCTCTCTATCACTCACTCTACTCTCTTTCTCAAGTCCATTTTTATATCCGATTAAATCCTATCATCCTGTGCCTGCATTCTGTTCACCAGCCCCGTGTTCCACCGATCCTATTCTCAGTGTCAGTTTGTTCAATAGTGAAGCCTCTGTGGGAGAGTTTAATGTTTCTACAGATCATCCGATTCTCCACCTGTTCACCTACACTGTTCACTTCATCTACAAATCATGGAATAAACAGAATCAAATCCCTCTCCCAGGCAGATCTCACAATAATTGGGATTCCTTCTCCTGCAATTATAAAGTAAAGGGATAGATGGCGGGATTGTTCAATTAACAAAACGCCAACAGAATACTTATAATCTACAGATACATAGAAGGGCTCCTGATTCCAACAGATAGAGTGCGAACTGATACAAGATAACATCAAAACATTTCATTTTACAGTGAAGTCCAGTGACAGTCAGTGAATTCATACACAGTGAAGCAGAGAAGGAGATGTGAAAGAGTCAGCAGCAAACTCAGTTCAGTAACCAGACATCTGAAGCGGCGTCAGATACACACATAATGAAATAATATTTCATAACAGTCATCACTAATAAATACATTGAAGTCCCAGTTAAACTGAAGCATATTATTAAGGAGGGAGGACACTGCACTGCCTTCTTGTAACACTGAGAACGTGAGCTGTCTCATTATCAATCATTGAAAACACATTGATGAAAACATATTCTAGAACAGGTTAGATCCACACGATGGAAATATTAACAGCTCCTGATGGTCTGATACCAGCTCTTAGCCCTGACTGCGTCTGATTCCAATACATTCAGTACAGGGAATAATCCAGTAATGATGCCAGGTTTGTATATACAAAGGTCAGTACAGAAATAATGTAACTCCTACAAGTCGGAGCGTTTAGAAGTTAAGGAGATAGCATTATTCAACAATATATTAATACAGAGAATAATCCAGTAACAATGTCAGTGTTGGATATACAAAGTTCATTACGGATATAATGCACGTCCTACAAGACCGAAAGAGCAGAGACTTAACACATTCCATCATTCAACCAATAGAACAGAACAGGTCACTGTGTAATAGATGTTGGGAGAAAAAGTAATTTGCCAAGTACAGCATTAGACTTAACACTGATTTAAACTATTAACAGCTGGGATAATGGCTTACCTGGAACTCCAACGGCTGCAAGAACAGGATAATACATGCGTTGTACATGAATTATTACTGAATATCCCATTTCTGTGAGAAGCACTGATTTCTGTTGGCCTGGAAACCACAACTCCGGCAGGCACTCTGAGCTGATCCATTCCAACAAGCCCTGATTTATAAAGTGGGTAAGTCTCCACTGACACGGTTATACTCCTGACCATTGCTGTTAATTACAGTCAGTTTAACAAACACATTACATCAGAAACTTTGACTCCGATGTAAATAATGTAGTGAATAAAACACCAAGATCTCAAAGTCCAGGTTATTATCTTAATCAGACCAGTCTCAGGAATAAAGTTTAAATTTGTTCTCATACAGGACTGATCCAACAATAATGAGCGGGTCCATTTACAGTTTTTATATAATTGTATTGACCATGTTCACTCCTGGAGATTCATTTATAAATGTTACCGATTCTCTGCATTGTAGACTGAATCCACGGACACAAGCGTTTCACGATGTCCTGCAGTTTCCCAGTTAAAATATGAATATTGAGTCAGTGACACGAGGACAGTTAAAGGGCAGGTTGAGGATTGTAGCCTAGAAATGACTGTGGGTGATATTAGGAGATGGACACTGAACGTGTCCCATTGACATTCCTCTCTCCGCTATTTTGCTGCAGATGTTTACCCGTTTATTCCACATTGGTTAACGGCTCCAGTAAAATTCGCCCCGTGTAACACTGAGCTGAGCTCATGACCCGATTTGACCTCCATCACAAAGGCCCCGTGATTCCCTCACCCGCCTCCATTCCTTCCTCAGCCCATTGCCATTGAAACCTTCATCAATGCCTCTGTTCCCTCCAGACTTCATTCCTCCAATGCACTCCTGGCCGGCCACCCAACCTCCACCTTCCATAAACGAGAGCTCGTCCAAGACTCTGTTGTCCGTGTCCAACCAGCACCAGGTCCTGCTCGGCCTCACTGACTCTCAATGGCTCCCAGTTCCATATCACTTAAATTTAAAGTTCTCATCCTTGGGTTTAAATCCCTCCATGGCCCACCCATCCCCATCTTCACACCTACAGCAAACCCACCAATGACCTCCTCATTCATCGGACGCTGGTCTCTTTTCCTGGGACTACCCCCGCTTGGTTCCACTCACCTATCTGATCACAGCCAGGAGAAGCTTCTCTTCCCACCCTATCACCTTTATCTCTGATGTTTCTAAAGGTTCAATCCTTGGCTCCCTCCTCGTCCTCATCGACATGCTGCCCTTTCGTGACATAGTCCACAGACATGGACCGGCTTTCAGATGGACGCTGATAAAACCACCGCCTCTCTTGACCCTTCGTGCAGGAACAGAGAGATATGGGGTTATATGTGCACAAATCGTTGAAGCTGGCAGGGCAGGTTGAGAAAGGAGTTAAAAAAATCATACGGGATCCTGGGCTTTATAAATGGAGGCATAGAGCACAAAAGTAAGGATGTCATGATGAATCTTTATAAAACACTGGTTCGGCCACAATTGGAGTATTTTTTCCAGTTATGGGCCCCGCACTTTAGGAAAGATGTGAAGGCCTTCGAGAGGATGCAGTCGAAATTTACGAGAATGATTCCTGGGATGAGGTACATTTTTTACGTGAAAAGACTGGAGAAGCTGGGGTTATTCTCCTTGGAACAGAGAGGGTTGAGAGGAGATTTGATAGATTTGTTCAAAATCATGAAGGGCCTAGATAGAGAAGATAGAGAGAAACTGTCCCCATTGGCGGGATGGTCAAGAATCAGAGAACATTAATTTGAGGAGTTTGGCAAAAAAACCAAAGGTGTCATGAGGAAAACTTTTTTCCGCAGCGAGTGGTTAGGATCTGGAATGCACTGCCAGATGAGCTGGTGGATGCAAATTCAATCATGGCCTTCAAAAGGGAACGGCATAAGTACTTGAAAGGAAAAAAAATGCACAACAACGGGGAAAGGGCGGGGGAGTGGGACGAGCTTGATTGCTCTTGCACAGAGCCGGCACCTACTCGATGGGCCGAATGGCCTCCTTCTGTGCAGTCACCTTTTATGATTCTATGACTCCAATGTCTTTGCGTTTGTCAGTCCCACATTTTGTTTCAGGTGAGACACAATTTCCTCCAATTAAAAATTGGGAAGTCCTAGCGACGGATTCCATCCCACCCCTGGCTTTTTGATTGGTGAGTCGCTCATCACTCCGGTCCCCCATTTCTGGCAACTTGTGCATCCACAGTTCATTTGTCCTACTTTTGGCAGCCGTGACTTCAGCCATATCCACGGTCCAGTTCGCCCTTCACAAGCCCCTCCACCTCCCTCTCCCCGTTTCAGGTGCCAGCCGTGACTCAGTGGTACCACTCTCACCTCTCAGTCAGAAATTTGTGAGTTCAAGTCCCACTCCAGAGACCTGAACACATAATCCAGGCTGACACTGCAATGCAGTACTGAGGGCGCACCGTACTTTCGATGGTTAGTACTGAGGGAGCACAGTGCTGTCGGATGGTCAGTACTGAGGGAGCACTGTGCTGTCGGATGGTCAGTACTGAGGGAGCACAGTGCTGTCGGATGGTCAGTACTGTGGGAGCACAGTGCTGTCGGATGGTCAGTACTGAGGGAGCACAGTGCTGTCGGATAGTCAGTAATGAGGGAGCACAGTGCTGTCGGATCGTCAGTACTGAGGGAGCACAGTGCTGTCGGATGGTCAGTACTGAGGGAGCACAGTGCTGTCGGATGGTCAGTACTGAGGGAGCACTGTGCTTTCGGAGGGTCAGTACTGAGGGAGCACAGTGCTGTCGGATGGTCAGTACTGAGAGAGCACTGTGCTGTCGGATGGTCAGTACTTAGGGCGCACTGTGCTGTCGGATAGTCAGTATTGAGAGAGCACATTGCTGTCGAAGGGTCAGTACTGAGGGAGCACTGTGCTGCTGGAGCGTCACGACTGAGATAGCGCAGTGTTGTCGGAGTGGCAGTACTGAGGGAGCACAGTACTCTCGGAGGGTCAGTACTGAGGGAGCACAGTACTCTCGGAGGGTCAGTACTGAGGGAGCACAGTACTCTCGGAGGGTCAGTACTGAGGGAGTACAGTACTCTCGGAGGGTCACTACTGAGGCAGCGCAGTGCTGTCGGAGTGTCAATACTGAAGGAGCGCTGTGTTGTCGGAGGGTCAATACTGAGGGAGTGCAGCAATGTCGGAGGTGCCAACTTTTTTCGGACACAATGAAGCGGGGGCCCATCTGCCCTCTCAGGTAGGTGTAAAAGATCACCCGGCAATATTCAAAACAGTGCAGGGGAGTTCTCCCGGGTGTTCTGGCAAATAACTTTCCCGCAACCAACATTACTGAAACCGATTTTCTGGTCATTTATCTCAATGAAATGTGTGGGATCTTGCTGTGTGCAAATTATCTGTCGCGTTTCCTACATTACCACAGTGAATACACTTCACAATGTCCTTCATTGACTGTTTTGGGATGTCCTGAGGTCTTGAAAGGCGCTATATAAAGGCAAGTTCTTTCCTTCTTTCAAACCTTCCATGAAACCCATCTCTTGCTCCAAGCTTTTGTCATCCCTCCTAATATCTCCTTCTTTTGGGCCTTCTTTCGGGCACTATCGGGTCCTGCTCTCCTCTGCCAAAACTGCTCAATATTCCAGGATCATCCTGGAATGTAAAGATAAACCCCCGGCTTCTCTTTTCCACCACAAACCATCTTCATAAATCCCTCTCTCTGCCCCCTCCACACTAGCCTGCAACGTAAAGTGTGAGGAGCTCATGGAATTCTTTGTCACTAGGATTGAGACCATCCGTTCAGCTGCCTCCCTTCCCCGAGCCCATCAAGCAAAACTTCCCCTATGGTCCCCCCCTGCCCTCGCCCTGAACTCACATCTTTCTCTTGTTTCTCTCCTGTCTCCACTCATACTCTCTCCGAGCCCATCTTGACCATAAGACCCACTTCCTGCACCCTCGACCCTATTCCCACTAAACTGCTGACCACCCAACTTCCCTTCCTGGCCCCCATGTTAGCTGCTATTATGAACGATTCCCTCTCCTCAGGTATTGTCCCCCTCCCCTTCAAATCCGCCGTCATCAGCCCCCTCCTCAAAAAACCCAACCTTGAACCTCTGTCCTTGCAAATTAACGCCCCATCTCCAAACTCCCATTCCTCTCCAAAGTCCTTGAACGTATTGTCACCTCTCAAATCAGTTCCCATCTTTCTCTCAACTCCATGTGTGAATCCCTCCCATCAGGTTTCTGCCCCTGCCACAGTACTGAAACGGCCCTTATCAAAGTCACAAATGACATCCTACGTGACGGTGACGATAGTAAAATATCCCTCCTCACCCTTCTCGACCTGTCTGCAGCCTTTGACACGGTTGACCACACCATCCTCCTCCAAGGCCTCTACTCCATCGTCCAGCTGGGTGGGACTGCGCTCGCCTGATTCCATTCTTATCTATCCAGTCATGGACAGCAAATAACCTGCAATGGCTTCTCTTCTCGCTCCCGCACCATTACCTCTGGAGTCCCCGAAGGATCTATCCTTGAACCCCTCCTTTTTCTCATCTATATGCTGTCTCTCGGCGACATC
This sequence comes from Heptranchias perlo, assembly GCF_035084215.1. Classification (NCBI taxonomy): domain Eukaryota; kingdom Metazoa; phylum Chordata; class Chondrichthyes; order Hexanchiformes; family Hexanchidae; genus Heptranchias; species Heptranchias perlo. The sequence goes on from NW_027138722.1 coordinate 627,252, forward strand.
ATCCGAAAACACAACGTCAGATTCCACGTGTACACTGACGACACCCAGCTCTACCTCACCACCACCTCCCTCGATCTCTCCACTGTCTCCCATTTGTCACATTGCTTGTCCGACATTCAGTACTGGATCAGCAAAAATTTCCTGCGACTCAATATTGCAAAGAGCAAAACCACTGTGTTTGGTCCCTGCCACAAACTCCGTTCCCGAGCCACCGACTCCATCCTACTCCTTTGCCGTTCGCAACATTGGCGTCCTACTTGACCATGAGATAAGCTTTCGACCACGATTCGCTCCATCACTAAGACCGCGTCCTTCACCTCCCCAAGATCAGCTGTCTCTGCCCCAGCCTCAGTTCATCTGCTGCTGAAACCATCATTCTTGCCTTTGTTACGTCCAGACTGGACTATTCCAATGGTCTCATGGCCGGCTTCTTATCTTCCACTCTCCATAAACTAGAGATCATCCAAAACTCTGCTGCCCTCATCCTAACTCGGACCAAGTCCCTTTCTCCATCACCACGGCCCGCATCCTAACTCGGACCAAGTCCCTTTCTCCCATCACCACGGCCCGCATCCTAACTCGCACCAAGTCCCTTTCTCCCATCACCACGGCCCGCATCCTAAATCGGACCAAGTCCCTTTCTCCCATCACCACGGCCCGCATCCTAACTCGGACCAAGTCCCTTTCTCCCATCACCACGGCCCGCATCCTAACTCGGACCAAGTCCCTTTCTCCCATCACCAAGGCCCGCATCCTAACTCGGACCAAGTCCCTTTCTCCCATCACCACGGCACGCATCCTAACTCGCACCAAGTCCCTTTCTCCATCACCACGGCCCGCATCCTAACTCGGACCAAGTCCCTTTCTCTCATCACCACGGCCCGCATCCGAACTCGCACCAAGTCCCTTTCTCCATCACCACGGCCCGCATCCTAACTCGGACCAAGTCCCTTTCTCCCATCACCACGGCCCGCATCCTAACTCAGACCCAGTCCCTCTCTCCCATCACCACGGCCCGCATCCTAACTCGGACCAAGTCCCTTTCTCTCATCACCACGGCCCGCATCCGAACTCGGACCAAGTCCCTTTCTCCCATCACCACGGCCCGCCTCCTAACTCGGACCAAGTCCCTTTCTCCCATCACCACGGCCCGCCTCCTAACTCGGACCAAGTCCCTTTCTCCCATCACCACGGCCCGCATCCTAACTCGCACCAAGTCCCTTTCTCCATCACCACGGCCCGCATCCTAACTCGGACCAAGTCCCTTTCTCCCATCACCACGGCCCGCATCCTAACTCGGACCAAGTCCCTTTCTCCCATCACCACGGCCCGCATCCTAACTCGGACCAAGTCCCTTTCTCCCATCACCACGGCCCGCATCCTAACTCGGACCCAGTCCCTTTCTCCCATCACCACGGCCCGCATCCTAACTCGGACCCAGTCCCTTTCTCCCATCACCACGGCCCGCATCCTAACTCGGACCAAGACCCTTTCTCCCATCACCACGGCCCGCATCCTAACTCGGACCAAGAACCTTTCTCCCATCACCACGGCCCGCATCCTAACTCGGACCAAGTCCCTTTCTCCCATTACCACGGCCCGCATCCTAACTCGGACCAAGTCCCTTTCTCCCATCACCACGGCCCGCATCCTAACTCGGACCAAGTCCCTTTCTCCTATCACCACGGTCCGCATCCTAACTCGGACCAAGTCCCTTTCTCCCATCACCACGGCCCGCATCCTAACTCGGACCAAGTCCCTTTCTCCCATCACCACGGCCCGCATCCTAACTCGGACCAAGTTCCTTTCTCCCATCACCACGGCCCGCATCCTAACTCGGACCAAGTCCCTTTCTCCCATCACCACGGCCCGCATCCTAACTCGGACCAAGTCCCTTTCTCCCATCACCACGGCCCGCATCCTAACTCGGACCCAGTCCCTTTCTCCCATCACCACGGCCCGCATCCTAACTCGCACCAAGTCCCTTTCTCCCATCACCAAGGCCCGCATCCTAACTCGCACCAAGTCCCTTTCTCCCATCACCACGGCCCGCATCCAAACTCGCACCAAGTCCCTTTCTCCATCACCACGGCCCGCATCCTAACTCGGACCAAGTCCCTTTCTCCCATCACCACGGCCCGCATCCTAACTCGGACCAAGTCCCTTTCTCCCATCACCACGGCCCGCATCCTAACTCGGACCAAGTCCCTTTCTCCCATCACCACGGCCCGCATCCTAACTCGGACCAAGTCCCTTTCTCCCATCACCACGGCCCGCATCCTAACTCGGACCAAGTCCCTTTCTCCCATCACCACGGCCCGCATCCTAACTCGGACCAAGTCCCTTTCTCCCATCACCACGGCCCGCATCCTAACTCGGACCAAGTCCCTTTCTCCCATCACCACGGCCCGCATCCTAACTCGGACCAAGTCCCTTTCTCCCATCACCACGGTCCGCATCCTAACTCGGACCAAGTCCCTTTCTCCCATCAACACGGCCCGCATCCTAACTCGGACCAAGTCCCTTTCTCCCATCACCACGGCCCGCATCCTAACTCGGACCAAGTCCCTTTCTCCCATCACCACGGCCCGCATCCTAACTCGGACCCAGTCCCTTTCTCCCATCACCACGGCCCGCATCCTAACTCGGACCAAGTCCCTTTCTCCCATCACCACGGCCCGCATCCGAACTCGCACCAAGTCCCTTTCTCCATCACCACGGCCCGCATCCTAACTCGGACCAAGTCCCTTTCTCCCATCACCACGGCCCGCATCCTAACTCAGACCCAGTCCCTCTCTCCCATCACCACGGCCCGCATCCTAACTCGGACCAAGTCCCTTTCTCCCATCACCACGGCCCGCATCCTAACTCGGACCAAGTCCCTTTCTCCCATTACCACGGCCCGTAACGTAACTCGGACCAAGTCTCTTCTCCCATCACCACGGTCCGCATCCTAATTCGGACCAAGTCCCTTTCTCCCATCACCACGGCCCACATCCTAACTCGCACCAAGTCCCTTTCTCTCATCACCACGGCCCGCATCCGAACTCGGACCAAGTCCCTTTCTCCCATCACCACGGCCCGCCTCCTAACTCGGACCAAGTCCCTTTCTCCCATCACCACGGCCCGCATCCTAACTCGGACCAAGTCCCTTTCTCCCATCACCACGGCCCGCATCCTAACTCGGACCAAGTCCCTTTCTCCCATCACCACGGCCCGCATCCTAACTCGGACCAAATCCCTTTCTCCCATCACCACGGCCCGCATCCTAACTCGGACCAAGTCCCTTTCTCCTATCACCACGGTCCGCATCCTAACTCGGACCAAGTCCCTTTCTCCCATCACCACGGCCCGCATCCTAACTCGGACCAAGTCCCTTTCTCCCATCACCACGGCCCGCATCCTAACTCGGACCAAGTCCCTTTCTCCCATCACCACGGCCCGCATCCTAACTCGGACCAAGTCCCTTTCTCCCATCACCACGGCCCGCATCCTAACTCGGACCAAGTCCCTTTCTCCCATCACCACGGCCCGCATCCTAACTCGGACCAAGTCCCTTTCTCCCATCACCACGGCCCGCATCCTAACTCGGACCAAGTCCCTTTCTCCCATCACCACGGCCCGCATCCTAACTCGGACCAAGTCCCTTTCTCCCATCACGCAGGCCCGCATCCTAACTCGGACCAAGTCCCGTTCTCCCATCACCACGGTCCGCATCCTAACTCGGACCAAGTCCCTTTCTCCCATCACCACGGTCCGCATCCTAACTCGGACCAAGTCCCTTTCTCCCATCAACACGGCCCGCATCCTAACTCAGACCAAGTCCCTTTCTCCCATCACCACGGCCCGCATCCTAACTCGGACCAAGTCCCTTTCTCCCATCAACACGGCCCGCATCCTAACTCGGACCAAGTCCCTTTCTCCCATCACCACGGCCCGCATCCTAACTCGGACCAAGTCCCTTTCTCCCATCACCACGGCCCGCATCCTAACTCGGACCCAGTCCCTTTCTCCCATCACCACGGCCCGCATCCTAACTCGGACCAAGTCCCTTTCTCCCATCACCACGGCCCGCATCCTAACTCGGAGCCAGTCCCTTTCTCCCATCACCACGGCCCGCATCCTAACTCGGACCAAGTCCCTTTCTCCCATCACCACGGCCCGCATCCTAACTCGGACCCAGTCCCTTTCTCCCATCACCACGGCCCGCATCCTAACTCGGACCAAGACCCTTTCTCCCATCACCACGGCCCGCATCCTAACTCGGACCAAGTCCCTTTCTCCCATCACCACGGCCCGCATCCTAACTCGGACCCAGTCCCTTTCTCCCATCACCACGGCCCGCATCCTAACTCGGACCAAGACCCTTTCTCCCATCACCACGGCCCGCATCCTAACTCGGACCAAGACCCTTTCTCCCATCACCACGGCCCGCATCCTAACTCGGACCAAGTCCCTTTCTCCCATTACCACGGCCCGCATCCTAACTCGGACCAAGTCCCTTTCTCCCATCACCACGGCCCGCATCCTAACTCGGACCAAGTCCCTTTCTCCCATCACCACGGTCCGCATCCTAACTCGGACCAAGTCCCTTTCTCCCATCACCACGGCCCGCATCCTAAATCAGACCAAGTCCCTTTCTCCCATTACCACGGCCCGCATCCTAACCCGGACCAAGTCCCTTTATCCCATCACCACGGCCCGCATCCTAACTCGGACCAAGTCCCTTTCTCCCATCACCACGGCCCGCATCCTAACTCGGACCAAGTCCCTTTCTCCCATCACCACGGCCCGCATCCTAACTCGGACCAAGTCCCTTTCTCCCATCACCACGGCCCGCATCCTAACTCGGAACAAGTCCCTTTCTCCCATCACCACAGCCCGCATCCTAACTCGCACCAAGTCCCTTTCTCCCATCACCACGGCCCGCATCCTAACTCGGACCAATCCCTTTCTCCATCACCACGGCCCGCATCCTAACTCGGACCAAGTCCCTTTCTCCCATCAACACGGCCCGCATCCTAACTCGGACCAAGTCCCTTTCTCTCATCACCACGGCCCGCATCCGAACTCGCACCAAGTCCCTTTCTCCATCACCACGGCCCGCATCCTAACTCGGACCAAGTCCCTTTCTCCCATCACCACGGCCCGCATCCTAACTCAGACCCAGTCCCTCTCTCCCATCACCACGGCCCGCATCCTAACTCGGACCAAGTCCCTTTCTCTCATCACCACGGCCCGCATCCGAACTCGGACCAAGTCCCTTTCTCCCATCACCACGGCCCGCCTCCTAACTCGGACCAAGTCCCTTTCTCCCATCACCACGGCCCGCCTCCTAACTCGGACCAAGTCCCTTTCTCCCATCACCACGGCCCGCATCCTAACTCGCACCAAGTCCCTTTCTCCATCACCACGGCCCGCATCCTAACTCGGACCAAGTCCCTTTCTCCCATCACCACGGCCCGCATCCTAACTCGGACCAAGTCCCTTTCTCCCATCACCACGGCCCGCATCCTAACTCGGACCAAGTCCCTTTCTCCCATCACCACGGCCCGCATCCTAACTCGGACCAAGTCCCTTTCTCCCATCACCACGGCCCGCATCCTAACTCGGACCAAGTCCCTTTCTCCCATCACCACGGCCCGCATCCTAACTCGGACCAAGTCCCTTTCTCCCATCACCACGGCCCGCATCCTAACTCGGACCAAGTCCCTTTCTCCCATCACCACGGCCCGCATCCTAACTCGGACCAAGTCCCTTTCTCCCATCACCACGGCCCGCATCCTAACTCGGACCAAGTCCCTTTCTCCCATCACCACGGTCCGCATCCTAACTCGGACCAAGTCCCTTTCTCCCATCAACACGGCCCGCATCCTAACTCGGACCAAGTCCCTTTCTCCCATCACCACGGCCCGCATCCTAACTCGGACCAAGTCCCTTTCTCCCATCACCACGGCCCGCATCCTAACTCGGACCAAGTCCCTTTCTCCATCACCACGGCCCGCATCCTAACTCGCACCAAGTCCCTTTCTCCCATCACCACGGCCCGCATCCTAACTCGGACCAAGTCCCTTTCTCCCATCACCACGGTCCGCATCCTAACTCGCACCAAGTCCCTTTCTCCCATCACCACGGCCCGCATCCTAACTCGGACCAAGTCACTTTCTCCCATCACCACGGCCCGCATCCTAACTCAGACCAAGTCCCTTTCTCCCATCACCACGGCCCGCATCCTAACTCGGACCAAGTCCCTTTCTCCCATCACCACGGCCCGCATCCTAACTCGGACCAAGTCCCTTTCTCCCATCACCACGGCCCGCATCCTAACTCGGACCAAGTCCCTTTCTCCCATCACCACGGCCCGCATCCTAACTCGGACCCAGTCCCTTTCTCCCATCACCACGGCCCGCATCCTAACTCGGACCCAGTCCCTTTCTCCCATCACCACGGTCCGCATCCTAACTCGGACCAAGTCCCTTTCTCCCATCACCACGGCCCGCATCCTAACTCGGACCAAGTCCCTTTCTCCCATCACCACGGCCCGCATCCTAACTCGGACCCAGTCCCTTTCTCCCATCACCACGGCCCGCATCCTAACTCGGACCAAGTCCCTTTCTCCCATCACCACGGCCCGCATCCTAACTCGGACCCAGTCCCTTTCTCCCATCACCACGGCCCGCATCCTAACTCGGACCAAGACCCTTTCTCCCATCACCACGGCCCGCATCCTAACTCGGACCAAGTCCCTTTCTCCCATCACCACGGCCCGCATCCTAACTCGGACCCAGTCCCTTTCTCCCATCACCACGGCCCGCATCCTAACTCGGACCAAGACCCTTTCTCCCATCACCACGGCCCGCATCCTAACTCGGACCAAGAACCTTTCTCCCATCACCACGGCCCGCATCCTAACTCGGACCAAGTCCCTTTCTCCCATTACCACGGCCCGCATCCGAACTCGGACCAAGTCCCTTTCTCCCATCACCACGGCCCGCATCCTAACTCGGACCAAGTCCCTTTCTCCTATCACCACGGTCCGCATCCTAACTCGGACCAAGTCCCTTTCTCCCATCATCACGGCCCGCATCCTAACTCGGACCAAGTCCCTTTCTCCCATCACCACGGCCCGCATCCTAACTCGGACCAAGTTCCTTTCTCCCATCACCACGGCCCGCATCCTAACTCGGACCAAGTCCCTTTCTCCCATCACCACGGCCCGCATCCTAACTCGGACCAAGTCCCTTTCTCCCATTACCACGGCCCGTAACGTAACTCGGACCAAGTCTCTTCTCCCATCACCACGGTCCGCATCCTAACTCGGACCAAGTCCCTTTCTCCCATCACCACGGCCCACATCCTAACTCGCACCAAGTCCCTTTCTCTCATCACCACGGCCCGCATCCGAACTCGGACCAAGTCCCTTTCTCCCATCACCACGGCCCGCCTCCTAACTCGGACCAAGTCCCTTTCTCCCATCACCACGGCCCGCATCCTAACTCGGACCAAGTCCCTTTCTCCCATCACCACGGCCCGCATCCTAACTCGGACCAAGTCCCTTTCTCCCATCACCACGGCCCGCATCCTAACTCGGACCAAATCCCTTTCTCCCATCACCATGGCCCGCATCCTAACTCGGACCAAGTCCCTTTCTCCTATCACCACGGTCCGCATCCTAACTCGGACCAAGTCCCTTTCTCCCATCACCACGGCCCGCATCCTAACTCGGACCAAGTCCCTTTCTCCCATCACCACGGCCCGCATCCTAACTCGGACCAAGTTCCTTTCTCCCATCACCACGGCCCGCATCCTAACTCGGACCAAGTCCCTTTCTCCCATCACCACGGCCCGCATCCTAACTCGGACCAAGTCCCTTTCTCCCATCACCACGGCCCGCATCCGAACTCGGACCCAGTCCCTTTCTCCCATCACCACGGCCAGCATCCTAACTCGGACCAAGTCCCTTTCTCCCATCACCACGGCCCGCATCCTAACTCGGACCAAGTCCCTTTCTCCCATCACCACGGCCCGCATCCTAACTCGCACCAAGTCCCTTTCTCCCATCACCACGGCCCGCATCCTAACTCGCACCAAGTCCCTTTCTCCATCACCACGGCCCGCATCCTAACTCGGACCAAGTCCCTTTCTCCCATCACCACGGCCCGCATCCTAACTCGGACCAAGTCCCTTTCTCCCATCACCACGGCCCGCATCCTAACTCGGACCAAGTCCCTTTCTCCCATCACCACGGCCCGCATCCTAACTCGGACCAAGTCCCTTTCTCCCATCACCACGGCCCGCATCCTAACTCGGACCAAGTCCCTTTCTCCCATCACCACGGCCCGCATCCTAACTCGGACCAAGTCCCTTTCTCCCATCACCACGGCCCGCATCCTAACTCGGACCAAGTCCCTTTCTCCCATCACCACGGCCCGCATCCTAACTCGGACCAAGTCACTTTCTCCCATCACCACGGTCCGCATCCTAACTCGGACCAAGTCCCTTTCTCCCATCAACACGGCCCGCATCCTAACTCGGACCAAGTCCCTTTCTCCCATCACCACGGCCCGCATCCTAACTCGGACCAAGTCCCTTTCTCCCATCACCACGGCCCGCATCCTAACTCGGACCCAGTCCCTTTCTCCCATCACCACGGCCCGCATCCTAACTCGGACCAAGTCCCTTTCTCCCATCACCACGGCCCGCATCCTAACTCGGAGCCAGTCCCTTTCTCCCATCACCACGGCCCGCATCCTAACTCGGACCAAGTCCCTTTCTCCCATCACCACGGCCCGCATCCTAACTCGGACCCAGTCCCTTTCTCCCATCACCACGGCCCGCATCCTAACTCGGACCAAGACCCTTTCTCCCATCACCACGGCCCGCATCCTAACTCGGACCAAGTCCCTTTCTCCCATCACCACGGCCCGCATCCTAACTCGGACCCAGTCCCTTTCTCCCATCACCACGGCCCGCATCCTAACTCGGACCAAGACCCTTTCTCCCATCACCACGGCCCGCATCCTAACTCGGACCAAGTCCCTTTCTCCCATCACCACGGCCCGCATCCTAACTCAGACCAAGTCCCTTTCTCCCATCACCACGGCCCGCATCCTAACTCGGACCAAGTCCCTTTCTCCCATTACCACGGCCCGCATCCTAACTCGGACCAAGTCCCTTTCTCCCATCACCACGGCCCGCATCCTAACTCGGACCAAGTCCCTTTCTCCCATCACCACGGTCCGCATCCTAACTCGGACCAAGTCCCTTTCTCCCATCACCACGGCCCGCATCCTAAATCAGACCAAGTCCCTTTCTCCCATTACCACGGCCCGCATCCTAACCCGGACCAAGTCCCTTTATCCCATCACCACGGCCCGCATCCTAACTCGGACCAAGTCCCTTTCTCCCATCACCACGGCCCGCATCCTAACTCGGACCAAGTCCCTTTCTCCCATCACCACGGCCCGCATCCTAACTCGGACCAAGTCCCTTTCTCCCATCACCACGGCCCGCATCCTAACTCGGAACAAGTCCCTTTCTCCCATCACCACAGCCCGCATCCTAACTCGCACCAAGTCCCTTTCTCCCATCACCACGGCCCGCATCCTAAATCGGACCAAGTCCCTTTCTCCATCACCACGGCCCGCATCCTAACTCGCACCAAGTCCCTTTCTCCCATCACCACGGCCCGCATCCGAACTCAGACCAAGTCCCTTTCTCCCATCACCACGGCCCGCATCCTAACTCGCACCCAGTCCCTTTCTCCCATCACCACGGCCCGCATCCTAACTCGGACCAAGTCCCTTTCTCCCATCACCACGGCCCGCATCGTAACTCGGACCAAGTCCCTTTCTCCCATCACCACGGCCCGCATCCTAACTCGCACCAAGTCCCTTTCTCCCATCACACGGCCCGCATCCTAACTCGGACCAAGTCCCTTTCTCCCATCACCACGGCCCGCATCCTAACTCGCACCCAGTCCCTTTCTCCCATCACCACGGCCCGCATCCGAACTCAGACCAAGTCCCTTTCTCCCATCACCACGGCCCGCATCCTAACTCGCACCCAGTCCCTTTCTCCCATCACCACGGCCCGCATCCTAACTCGGACCAAGTCCCTTTCTCCCATCACCATGGCCCGCATCCTAACTCGGACCAAGTCCCTTTCTCCCATCACCACGGCACGCATCCTAACTCGGACCAAGTCCCTTTCTCCCATCACCACGGCCCGCATCCAAACTCGGACCCAGTCCCTTTCTCCCATCATCACGGCCCGCATCCTAACTCAGACCCAGTCCCTTTCTCCCATCACCACGGTCCGCATCCTAACTCGGACCAAGTCCCTTTCTCCCATCAACACGGCCCGCATCCTAACTCGAACCAAGTCCCTTTCTCCCATCAACACGGCCCGCATCCTAACTCGGACCAAGTCCCTTTCTCCCATCACCACGGCCCGCATCCTAACTCGGACCAAGTCCCTTTCTCCCATCACCACGGCCCGCATCCTAACTCGCACCCAGTCCCTTTCTCCCATCACCACGGCCCGCATCCTAACTCGGACCAAGTCCCTTTCTCCCATCACCACGGCCCGCATCCTAACTCGGACCAAGTCCCTTTCTCCCATCATCACGGCCCGCATCCTAACTCAGACCCAGTCCCTTTCTCCCATCACCACGGTCCGCATCCTAACTCGGACCAAGTCCCTTTCTCCCATCACCACGGCCCGCATCCTAACTCGGACCCAGTCCCTTTCTCCCATCACCACGGCCCGCATCCTAACTCGGACCAAGTCCCTTTCTCCCATCACCACGGCCCGCATCCTAACTCAGACCAAGTCCCTTTCTCCCATCACCACGGCCCGCATCCTAACTCGGACCAAGTCCCTTTCTCCATCACCACGGCCCGCATCCTAACTCGGACCAAGTCCCTTTCTCCCATCACCACGGCCCGCATCCTAACTCGCACCAAGTCCCTTTCTCCCATTACCACGGCCCGCATCCTAACTCGGACCAAGTCCCTTTCTCCCATCACCACGGCCCGCATCCTAACTCGCACCAAGTCCCTTTCTCCCATTACCACGGCCCGCATCCTAACTCGGACCAAGTCCCTTTCTCCCATCACCACGGCCCGCATACTAACTCGGACCAAGTCCCTTTCTCCCATCACCACGGACCGCATCCTAACTCAGACCAAGTCCCTTTCTCCCATCAACACGGCCCGCATCCTAACTCGGACCAAGTCCCTTTCTCCCATCACCACGGCCCGCATCCTAACTCAGACCAAGTCCCTTTCTTCCATCACCACGGCCCGCATCCTAACTCGGACCAAGTTCCTTTCTCCCATCACCACGGCCCGCATCCTAACTCGGACCAAGTCCCTTTCTCCCATCACCACGGCCCGCATCCTAACTCGGACCAAGTCCCTTTCTCCCATCACCACGGCCCGTATCCTAACTCGGACCAAGTCCCTTTCTCCCATCACCACGGCCCGCATCCTAACTCGGACCAAGTCCCTTTCTCCCATCACCACGGCCCGCATCCTAACTCGCAGCACGTCCCTTTCTCCCATCACCACGGCCCGCATCCTAACTCGGACCAAGTCCCTTTCTCCCATCACCACGGCCCGCATCCTAACTCGGACCAAGTCCCTTTCTCCCATCACCACGGCCCGCATCCTAACTCGGACCAAGTCCCTTTCTCCCATCACCACGGCCCGCGTCCTAACTCGGACCAAGTCCCTTTCTCCCATCACCACGGCCCGCATCCTAACTCGGACCCAGTCCCTTTCTCCCATCACCACGGCCCGCATCCTAACTCAGACCAAGTCCCTTTCTCCCATCACCACGGCCCGCATCCTAACTCGGACCAAGTCCCTTTCTCCTATCACCACGGTCCGCATCCTAACTCAGACCAAGTCCCTTTCTCCCATCACCACGGCCCGTATCCTAACTCGGACCAAGTCCCTTTCTCCCATCACCACGGCCCGCATCCTAACTCGGACCAAGTCCCTTTCTCCCATCACCACGGCCCGCATCCTAACTCAGACCAAGTCCCTTTCTCCCATCACCACTGCCCGCATCCTAACTCGGACCAAGTCCCTTTCTCCCATCACCACGGCCCGCATCCTAACTCAGACCAAGTCCCTTTCTCCCATCACCACGGCCCGCATCCTAACTCGCACCAAGTCCCTTTCTCCCATCACCACGGCCCGCCTCCTAACTCGCACCATGTCCCTTTCTCCCATCACCACGGCCCGCATCCTAACTCGGACCAAGTCCCTTTCTCCCATCACCACGGCCCGCATCCTAACTCGCACCAAGTCCCTTTCTCCCATCACCACGGCCCGCATCCTAACTCGGACCAAGTCCCTTTCTCCCATCACCACGGCCCGCATCCTAACTCGGACCAAGTCCCTTTCTCCATCACCACGGCCCGCATCCTAACTCGCACCAAGTCCCTTTCTCCCATCACCACGGCCCGCATCCTAACTCGGACCAAGTCCCTTTCTCCCATCACCACGGCCCGCATCCTAACTCGGACCAAGTCCCTTTCTCCCATCACCACGGCCCGCATCCTAACTCGGACCAAGTCCCTTTCTCCCATCACCACGGCCCGCATCCTAACTCGGACCAAGTCCCTTTCTCCCATCACCACGGCCCGCATCCTAAATCGGACCAAGTCCCTTTCTCACATCACCACGGCCCGCATCCGAACTCAGACCAAGTCCCTTTCTCCTATCACCACGGCCCGCATCCTAACTCGGACCAAGTCCCTTTCTCCCATCACCATGGCCCGCATCCTAACTCGGACCAAGTCCCTTTCTCCCATCACCACGGCCCGCATCCTAACTCGGACCAAGTCCCTTTCTCCCATCACCACGGCCCGCATCCTAACTCGGACCAAGTCCCTTTCTCCCATCACCACGGCCCGCATCCTAACTCGCACCAAGTCCCTTTCTCCCATCACCACGGCCCGCATCCTAACTCGGACCAAGTCCCTTTCTCCCATCACCACGGCCCGCATCCTAACTCGCACCAAGTCCCTTTCTCTCATCACCACGGCCCGCATCCTAACTCGGACCAAGTCCCTTTCTCCCATCACCACGGCCCGCATCCTAACTCGGACCAAGTCCCTTTCTCCCATCACCACGGCCCGCATCCTAACTCGGACCAAGTCCCTTTCTCCCATCACCACGGCCCGCATCCTAACTCGGACCAAGTCCCTTTCTCCCATCACCACGGCCCGCATCCTAACTCGCACCAAGTCCCTTTCTCCCATCACCACGGCCCGCATCCTAACTCGGACCAAGTCCCTTTCTCCCATCACCACGGCCCGCATCCTAACTCGCATCAAGTCCCTTTCTCCATCACCACGGCCCGCATCCTAACTCGGACCAAGTCTCTTTCTCCCATCACCACGGCCCGCATCCTAACTCGCACCAAGTCCCTTTCTCCCATCACCACGGCCCGCATCCTAACTCGGACCAAGTCCCTTTCTCCCATCACCACGGCCCGCATCCTAACTCGGACCAAGTCCCTTTCTCCCATCACCACGGCCCGCATCCTAAATCGGACCAAGTCCCTTTCTCACATCACCACGGCCCGCATCCGAACTCAGACCAAGTCCCTTTCTCCTATCACCACGGCCCGCATCCTAACTCGGACCAAGTCCCTTTCTCCCATCACCATGGCCCGCATCCTAACTCGGACCAAGTCCCTTTCTCCCATCACCACGGCCCGCATCCTAACTCGGACCAAGTCCCTTTCTCCCATCACCACGGCCCGCATCCTAACTCGGACCAAGTCCCTTTCTCCCATCACCACGGCCCGCATCCTAACTCGCACCAAGTCCCTTTCTCCCATCACCACGGCCCGCATCCTAACTCGGACCAAGTCCCTTTCTCCCATCACCACGGCCCGCATCCTAACTCGCACCAAGTCCCTTTCTCTCATCACCACGGCCCGCATCCTAACTCGGACCAAGTCCCTTTCTCCCATCACCACGGCCCGCATCCTAACTCGGACCAAGTCCCTTTCTCCCATCACCACGGCCCGCATCCTAACTCGGACCAAGTCCCTTTCTCCCATCACCACGGCCCGCATCCTAACTCGGACCAAGTCCCTTTCTCCCATCACCACGGCCCGCATCCTAACTCGCACCAAGTCCCTTTCTCCCATCACCACGGCCCGCATCCTAACTCGGACCAAGTCCCTTTCTCCCATCACCACGGCCCGCATCCTAACTCGGACCAAGTCCCTTTCTCCATCACCACGGCCCGCATCCTAACTCGCACCAAGTCCCTTTCTCCCATCACCACGGCCCGCATCCTAACTCGGACCAAGTCCCTTTCTCCCATCACCACGGCCCGCATCCTAACTCGGACCAAGTCCCTTTCTCCCATCACCACGGCCCGCATCCTAACTCGGACCAAGTCCCTTTCTCCCATCACCACGGCCCGCATCCTAACTCGGACCAAGTCCCTTTCTCCCATCACCACGGCCCGCATCCTAAATCGGACCAAGTCCCTTTCTCACATCACCACGGCCCGCATCCGAACTCAGACCAAGTCCCTTTCTCCTATCACCACGGCCCGCATCCTAACTCGGACCAAGTCCCTTTCTCCCATCACCATGGCCCGCATCCTAACTCGGACCAAGTCCCTTTCTCCCATCACCACGGCCCGCATCCTAACTCGGACCAAGTCCCTTTCTCCCATCACCACGGCCCGCATCCTAACTCGGACCAAGTCCCTTTCTCCCATCACCACGGCCCGCATCCTAACTCGCACCAAGTCCCTTTCTCCCATCACCACGGCCCGCATCCTAACTCGGACCAAGTCCCTTTCTCCCATCACCACGGCCCGCATCCTAACTCGCACCAAGTCCCTTTCTCTCATCACCACGGCCCGCATCCTAACTCGGACCAAGTCCCTTTCTCCCATCACCACGGCCCGCATCCTAACTCGGACCAAGTCCCTTTCTCCCATCACCACGGCCCGCATCCTAACTCGGACCAAGTCCCTTTCTCCCATCACCACGGCCCGCATCCTAACTCGGACCAAGTCCCTTTCTCCCATCACCACGGCCCGCATCCTAACTCGCACCAAGTCCCTTTCTCCCATCACCACGGCCCGCATCCTAACTCGGACCAAGTCCCTTTCTCCCATCACCACGGCCCGCATCCTAACTCGCATCAAGTCCCTTTCTCCATCACCACGGCCCGCATCCTAACTCGGACCAAGTCTCTTTCTCCCATCACCACGGCCCGCATCCTAACTCGCACCAAGTCCCTTTCTCCCATCACCACGGCCCGCATCCTAACTCGGACCAAGTCCCTTTCTCCCATCACCACGGCCCGCATCCTAACTCGGACCAAGTCCCTTTCTCCCATCACCACGGCCCGCATCCTAAATCGGACCAAGTCCCTTTCTCACATCACCACGGCCCGCATCCGAACTCAGACCAAGTCCCTTTCTCCTATCACCACGGCCCGCATCCTAACTCGGACCAAGTCCCTTTCTCCCATCACCATGGCCCGCATCCTAACTCGGACCAAGTCCCTTTCTCCCATCACCACGGCCCGCATCCTAACTCGGACCAAGTCCCTTTCTCCCATCACCACGGCCCGCATCCTAACTCGGACCAAGTCCCTTTCTCCCATCACCACGGCCCGCATCCTAACTCGCACCAAGTCCCTTTCTCCCATCACCACGGCCCGCATCCTAACTCGGACCAAGTCCCTTTCTCCCATCACCACGGCCCGCATCCTAACTCGCACCAAGTCCCTTTCTCTCATCACCACGGCCCGCATCCTAACTCGGACCAAGTCCCTTTCTCCCATCACCACGGCCCGCATCCTAACTCGGACCAAGTCCCTTTCTCCCATCACCACGGCCCGCATCCTAACTCGGACCAAGTCCCTTTCTCCCATCACCACGGCCCGCATCCTAACTCGGACCAAGTCCCTTTCTCCCATCACCACGGCCCGCATCCGAACTCGCACCAAGTCCCTTTCTCCCATCACCACGGCCCGCATCCTAACTCGGACCAAGTCCCTTTCTCCCATCACCACGGCCCGCATCCTAACTCGCATCAAGTCCCTTTCTCCATCACCACGGCCCGCATCCTAACTCGGACCAAGTCTCTTTCTCCCATCACCACGGCCCGCATCCTAACTCGCACCAAGTCCCTTTCTCCCATCACCACGGCCCGCATCCTAACTCGGACCAAGTCCCTTTCTCCATCACCACGGCCCGCATCCTAACTCGCACCAAGTCCCTTTCTCCCATCACCACGGCCCGCATCCTAACTCGGACCAAGTCCCTTTCTCCCATCACCACGGCCCGCATCCTAACTCAGACCAAGTCCCTTTCTCCCATCACCACGGCCCGCATCCTAACTCGCACCAAGTCCCTTTCTCCCATCACCACGGCCCGCATCCTAACTCGCACCAAGTCCCTTTCTCCCATCACCACGGCCCGCATCCTAACTCGCACCAAGTCCCTTTCTCCCATCACCACGGCCCGCATCCTAACTCAGACCAAGTCCCTTTCTCCCATCACCACGGCCCGCATCCTAACTCGGACCAAGTCCCTTTCTCCCATCACCACGGCCCGCATCCTAACTCGGACCAAGTCCCTTTCTCCCATCACCACGGACCGCATCCTAACTCGCACCAAGTCCCTTTCTCCCATCACCACGGCCCGCATCCTAACTCGGACCAAGTCCCTTTCTCCTATCACCACGGCCCGCATCCTAACTCGGACCAAGTCCCTTTCTCCCATCACCACGGCCCGCATCCTAACTCGGACCAAGTCCCTTTCTCCCATCACCACAGCCCGCCTCCTAACTCGGACCAAGTCCCTTTCTCCCATCACCACGGCCCGCATCCTAACTCGGACCAAGTCCCTTTCTCCCATCACCACGGCCCGCATCCTAACTCGCACCCAGTCCCTTTCTCCCATCACCACGGCCCGCATCCTAACTCAGACCAAGTCCCTTTCTCCCATCACCACGGCCCGCATCCTAACTCGGACCAAGTCCCTTTCTCCCATCACCAAGGCCCGCATCCTAACTCGGACCAAGTCCCTTTCTCCCATCACCACGGCCCGTATCCTAACTCGGACCAAGTCCCTTTCTTCCATCACCACGGCCCGCATCCTAACTCGGACCAAGTCCCTTTCTCCCATCACCACGGCCCGCATCCTAACTCGCACCCAGTCCCTTTCTCCCATCACCACGGCCCGCATCCTAACTCGCACCCAGTCCCTTTCTCCCATCACCACGGCCCGCATCCTAACTCGGACCAAGTCCCTTTCTCCCATCACCACGGTCCGCATCCTAACTCGGACCAAGTCCCTTTCTCCATCACCACGGCTCGCATCCTAACTCGCACCAAGTCCCTTTCTCCCATCACCACGGCCCGCATCCTAACTCGGACCAAGTCCCTTTCTCCCATCACCACGGTCCGCATCCTAACTCGGACCAAGTCCCTTTCTCCATCACCACGGCTCGCATCCTAACTCAGACCAAGTCCCTTTCTCCCATCACCACGGCCCGCATCCTAACTCGGACCAAGTCCCTTTCTCCCATCACCACGGCCCGTCACGTAACTCGGACCAAGTCCCTTTCTCATCACCACGGCCCGCATCCTAACTCGCACCAAGTCCCTTTCTCCCATCACCACGGCCCGCATCCTAACTCGCACCAAGTCCCTTTCTCCCATCACCACGGCCCGCATCCTAACTCGGACCAAGTCCCTTTCTCCCATCACCACGGCCCGTAACGTAACTCGGACCAAGTCCCTTTCTCCATCACCACGGCCCGCATCCTAACTCGCACCAAGTCCCTTTCTCCCATCACCACGGCCCGCATCCTAACTCGCACCAAGTCCCTTTCTCCCATCACCACGGCCCGCATCCTAACTCGGACCAAGTCCCTTTCTCCCATCACCACGGCCCGCATCCTAACTCGGACCAAGTCCCTTTCTCCCATCACCACGGCCCGCATCCTAACTCGGACCAAGTCCCTTTCTCCCATCACCACGGCCCGCATCCTAACTCGGACCAAGTCCCTTTCTCCCATCACCACGGCCCGCATCCTAACTCGGACCAAGTCCCTTTCTCCTATCAACACGGCCCGCATCCTAACTCGGACCAAGTCCCTTTCTCCCATCACCACGGCCCGCATCCTAACTCAGACCAAGTCCCTTTCTCCCATCACCACGGCCCGCATCCTAACTCGCACCAAGTCCCTTTCTCCCATCACCACGGCCCGCAGCCTAACTCAGACCAAGTCCCTTTCTCCCATCACCACGGCCCGCATCCTAACTCGGACCAAGTCCCTTTCTCCATCACCACGGCCCGCATCCTAACTCGGACCAAGTCCCTTTCTCCCATCACCACGGTCCGCATCCTAACTCGGACCAAGTCCCTTTCTCCATCACCACGGCTCGCATCCTAACTCAGACCAAGTCCCTTTCTCCCATCACCACGGCCCGCATCCTAACTCGGACCAAGTCCCTTTCTCCCATCACCACGGCCCGTCACGTAACTCGGACCAAGTCCCTTTCTCCCATCACCACGGCCCGCATCCTAACTCGGACCCAGTCCCTTTCTCCCATCACCACGGCCCGCATCCTAACTCGGACCCAGTCCCTTTCTCCCATCACCACGGCCCGCATCCTAACTCGGACCAAGTCCCTTTCTCCCATCACCACGGCCCGCGTCCTAACTCGGACCAAGTCCCTTTCTCCCATCACCACGGCCCGCATCCTAACTCGGACCAAGTCCCTTTCTCCCATCACCACGGCCCGCATCCGAACTCAGACCAAGTCCCTTTCTCCCATCAACACGGCCCGCATCCTAACTCGCACCCAGTCCCTTTCTCCTATCACCACGGCCCGCATCCTAACTCGGACCAAGTCCCTTTCTCCCATCACCACGGACCGCATCCTAACTCAGACCAAGTCCCTTTCTCCCATCACCACGGCCCGCATCCTAACTCGGACCAAGTGCCTTTCTCCCATCACCACGGCCCGCATCCTAACTCCGACCAAGTCCCTTTCTCCCATCACCACGGCCCGCATCCTAACTCAGACCAAGTCCCTTTCTCCCATCACCACGGCCCGCATCCTAACTCGCACCCAGTCCCTTTCTCCCATCAACACGGCCCGCATCCTAACTCTCACCCAGTCCCTTTCTCCCATCACCACGGCCCGCATCCTAACTCGGACCAAGTCCCTTTCTCCCATCACCACGGCCCGCATCCTAACTCGGACCAAGTCCCTTTCTCCATCACCACGGCTCGCATCCTAACTCAGACCAAGTCCCTTTCTCCCATCACCACGGCCCGCAACCTAACTCGGACCAAGTCCCTTTCTCCATCACCACGGCCCGCATCCTAACTCGCACCAAGTCCCTTTCTCCCATCACCACGGCCCGCATCCTAACTCGCACCAAGTCCCTTTCTCCCATCACCACGGCCCGCATCCTAACTCGGACCAAGTCCCTTTCTCCCATCACCACGGCCCGTAACGTAACTCGGACCAAGTCCCTTTCTCCATCACCACGGCCCGCATCCTAACTCGCACCAAGTCCCTTTCTCCCATCACCACGGCCCGCATCCTAACTCGCACCAAGTCCCTTAATCCCATCACCACGGCCCGCATCCTAACTCGGACCAAGTCCCTTTCTCCCATCACCACGGCCCGCATCCTAACTCGGACCAAGTCCCTTTCTCCCATCACCACGGCCCGCTTCCTAACTCGGACCAAGTCCCTTTCTCCCATCACCACGGCCCGCATCCTAACTCGGACCAAGTCCCTTTCTCCCATCACCACGGCCCGCATCCTAACTCGGACCAAGTCCCTTTCTCCCATCACCACGGCCCGCATCCTAACCCGGACCAAGTCCCTTTCTCCCATCACCACGGCCCGCATCCTAACTCGGACCAAGTCCCTTTCTCCCATCACCACGGCCCGCATCCTAACTCGGACCAAGTCCCTTTCTCCCATCACCACGGCCCGCATCCTAACTCGCACCAAGTCCCTTTCTCCCATTACCACGGCCCGCATCCTAACTCGGACCAAGTCCCTTTCTCCCATCACCACGGCCCGCATCCTAACTCGGACCAAGTCCCTTTCTCCCATCACCACGGCCCGCATCCTAACTCGGACCAAGTCCCTTTCTCCCATCACCACGGCCCGCATCCTAACTCGCACCAAGTCCCTTTCTCCCATCACCACGGCCCGCATCCTAACTCGGACCAAGTCCCTTTCTCCCATCACCACGGCCCGCATCCTAACTCGGACCAAGTCCCTTTCTCCCATCTCCACGGCCCGCATCCTAACTCGCACCCAGTCCCTTTCTCCCATCAACACGGCCCGCATCCTAACTCGGACCAAGTCCCTTTCTCCCATCACCACGGCCCGCATCCTAACTCTCACCCAGTCCCTTTCTCCCATCACCACGGCCCGCATCCTAACTCGGACCAAGTCCCTTTCTCCCATCACCACGGCCCGCATCCTAACTCGGACCAAGTCCCTTTCTCCATCACCACGGCTCGCATCCTAACTCAGACCAAGTCCCTTTCTCCCATCACCACGGCCCGCAACCTAACTCGGACCAAGTCCCTTTCTCCATCACCACGGCCCGCATCCTAACTCGCACCAAGTCCCTTTCTCCCATCACCACGGCCCGCATCCTAACTCGCACCAAGTCCCTTTCTCCCATCACCACGGCCCGCATCCTAACTCGGACCAAGTCCCTTTCTCCCATCACCACGGCCCGTAACGTAACTCGGACCAAGTCCCTTTCTCCATCACCACGGCCCGCATCCTAACTCGCACCAAGTCCCTTTCTCCCATCACCACGGCCCGCATCCTAACTCGCACCAAGTCCCTTTCTCCCATCACCACGGCCCGCATCCTAACTCGGACCAAGTCCCTTTCTCCCATCACCACGGCCCGCATCCTAACTCGGACCAAGTCCCTTTCTCCCATCACCACGGCCCGCTTCCTAACTCGGACCAAGTCCCTTTCTCCCATCACCACGGCCCGCATCCTAACTCGGACCAAGTCCCTTTCTCCCATCACCACGGCCCGCATCCTAACTCGGACCAAGTCCCTTTCTCCCATCACCACGGCCCGCATCCTAACCCGGACCAAGTCCCTTTCTCCCATCACCACGGCCCGCATCCTAACTCGGACCAAGTCCCTTTCTCCCATCACCACGGCCCGCATCCTAACTCGGACCAAGTCCCTTTCTCCCATCACCACGGCCCGCATCCTAACTCGCACCAAGTCCCTTTCTCCCATTACCACGGCCCGCATCCTAACTCGGACCAAGTCCCTTTCTCCCATCACCACGGCCCGCATCCTAACTCGGACCAAGTCCCTTTCTCCCATCACCACGGCCCGCATCCTAACTCGGACCAAGTCCCTTTCTCCCATCACCACGGCCCGCATCCTAACTCGCACCAAGTCCCTTTCTCCCATCACCACGTCCCGCATCCTAACTCGCAACAAGTCCCTTTCTCCCATCACCACGGCCCGCATCCTAACTCGGACCAAGTCCCTTTCTCCCATCACCACGGCCCGCATCCTAACTCGGACCAAGTCCCTTTCTCCCATCACCACGGCCCGCATCCTAACTCGCACCAAGTCCCTTTCTCCCATCACCACGGCCCGCATCCTAACTCGGACCAAGTCCCTTTCTCCCATCACCACGGCCCGCATCCTAACTCGGACCAAGTCCCTTTCTCCCATCACAACGGCCCGCATCCTAACTCAGACCAAGTCCCTTTCTCCCATCACCACGGCCCGCATCCTAACTCGGACCAAGTCCCTTTCTCCCATCACCACGGCCCGCATCCTAACTCGGACCAAGTCCCTTTCTCCCATCACCACGGCCCGCATCCTAACTCGGAACAAGTCCCTTTCTCCCATCACAACGGCCCGCATCCTAACTCAGACCAAGTCCCTTTCTCCCATCACCACGGCCCGCATCCTAACTCGGACCAAGTCCCTTTCTCCCATCACCACGGCCCGCCTCCTAACTCGGACCAAGTCCCTTTCTCCCATCACCACGGCCCGCATCCTAACTCGGACCAAGTCCCTTTCTCCCATCACCACGGCCCGCATCCTAACCCGGACCAAGTCCCTTTCTCCCATCACCACGGCCCGCATCCTAACTCGGACCAAGTCCCTTTCTCCCATCACCACGGCCCGCATCCTAACTCGCACCAAGTCCCTTTCTCCCATCACCACGGCCCGCATCCTAACTCGGACCAAGTCCCTTTCTCCCATCACCACGGCCCGCATCCTAACTCGGACCAAGTCCCTTTCTCCCATCACCACGGCCCGCATCCTAACTCGCACCAAGTCCCTTTCTCCCATCACCACGTCCCGCATCCTAACTCGGACCAAGTCCCTTTCTCCCATCACCACGGCCCGCATCCTAACTCGGACCAAGTCCCTTTCTCCCATCACCACGGCCCGCATCCTAACTCGGACCAAGTCCCTTTCTCCCATCACCACGGCCCGCATCCTAACTCGCACCAAGTCCCTTTCTCCCATCACCACGTCCCGCATCCTAACTCGGACCAAGTCCCTTTCTCCCATCACCACGGCCCGCATCCTAACTCGCACCAAGTCCCTTTCTCCCATCACCACGTCCCGCATCCTAACTCGGAACAAGTCCCTTTCTCCCATCACCACGTCCCGCATCCTAACTCGGACCAAGTCCCTTTCTCCCATCACCACGGCCCGCATCCTAACTCGCACCAAGTCCCTTTCTCCCATCACCACGGCCGGCATCCAACTCGGACCAAGTCCCTTTCTCCCATCACCACGGCCCGCATCCTAACTCGCACCAAGTCCCTTTCTCCCATCACCACGGCCCGCATCCTAACTCGGACCAAGTCCCTTTCTCCCATCACCACGGCCCGCATCCTAACTCGGACCAAGTCCCTTTCTCCCATCACCACGGCCCGCATCCTAACTCGGACCAAGTCCCTTTCTCCCATCACCACGGCCCGCATCCTAACTCGGACCAAGTCCCTTTCTCCCATCACCACGGCCCGCATCCTAACTCAGACCAAGTCCCTTTCTCCCATCACCACGGCCCGCATCCTAACTCGGACCAAGTCCCTTTCTCCCATCACCACGGCCCGCATCCTAACTCGCACCAAGTCCCTTTCTCCCATCACCACGGCCCGCATCCTAACTCGCACCAAGTCCCTTTCTCCCATCACCACGGCCCGCATCCTAACTCGCACCAAGTCCCTTTCTCCCATCACCACGTCCCGCATCCTAACTCGGAACAAGTCCCTTTCTCCCATCACCACGTCCCGCATCCTAACTCGGACCAAGTCCCTTTCTCCCATCACCACGGCCCGCATCCTAACTCGCACCAAGTCCCTTTCTCCCATCACCACGGCCGGCATCCAACTCGGACCAAGTCCCTTTCTCCCATCACCACGGCCCGCATCCTAACTCGCACCAAGTCCCTTTCTCCCATCACCACGGCCCGCATCCTAACTCGGACCAAGTCCCTTTCTCCCATCACCACGGCCCGCATCCTAACTCGGACCAAGTCCCTTTCTCCCATCACCACGGCCCGCATCCTAACTCGCACCAAGTCCCTTTCTCCCATCACCACGGCCCGCATCCTAACTCGCACCAAGTCCCTTTCTCCCATCACCACGGCCCGCATCCTAACTCGGACCAAGTCCCTTTCTCCCATCACCACGGCCCGCATCCTAACTCGGACCAAGTCCCTTTCTCCCATCACAACGGCCCGCATCCTAACTCAGACCAAGTCCCTTTCTCCCATCACCACGGCCCGCATCCTAACTCGGACCAAGTCCCTTTCTCCCATCACCACGGCCCGCATCCGAACTCGGACCAAGTCCCTTTCTCCCATCACCACGGCCCGCATCCTAACTCGGACCAAGTCCCTTTCTCCCATCACCACGGCCCGCATCCTAACCCGGATAAGTCCCTTTCTCCCATCACCACGGCCCGCATCCTAACTCGGACCAAGTCCCTTTCTCCCATCACCACGGCCCGCATCCTAACTCGCACCAAGTCCCTTTCTCCCATCACCACGGCCCGCATCCTAACTCGGACCAAGTCCCTTTCTCCCATCACCACGGCCCGCATCCTAACTCGGACCAAGTCCCTTTCTCCCATCACCACGGCCCGCATCCTAACTCGGACCAAGTCCCTTTCTCCCATCACCACGGCCCGTATCCTAACTCGCACCAAGTCCCTTTCTCCCATCACCACGTCCCGCATCCTAACTCGGACCAAGTCCCTTTCTCCCATCACCACGGCCCGCATCCTAACTCGCACCAAGTCCCTTTCTCCCATCACCACGTCCCGCATCCTAACTCGGAACAAGTCCCTTTCTCCCATCACCACGTCCCGCATCCTAACTCGGACCAAGTCCCTTTCTCCCATCACCACGGCCCGCATCCTAACTCGCACCAAGTCCCTTTCTCCCATCACCACGGCCGGCATCCAACTCGGACCAAGTCCCTTTCTCCCATCACCACGGCCCGCATCCTAACTCGCACCAAGTCCCTTTCTCCCATCACCACGGCCCGCATCCTAACTCGGACCAAGTCCCTTTCTCCCATCACCACGGCCCGCATCCTAACTCGCACCAAGTCCCTTTCTCCCATCACCACGGCCCGCATCCTAACTCGCACCAAGTCCCTTTCTCCCATCACCACGGTCCGCATCCTAACTCGGACCAAGTCCCTTTCTCCCATCACCACGGCCCGCATCCTAACTCGGACCAAGTCCCTTTCTCCCATCACCACGGCCCGCATCCTAACTCGGACCAAGTCCCTTTCTCCCATCACCACGGCCCGCATCCTAACTCAGACCAAGTCCCTTTCTCCCATCACCACGGCCCGCATCCTAACTCGGACCAAGTCCCTTTCTCCCATCACCACGGCCCGCATCCTAACTCGGACCAAGTCCCTTTCTCCCATCACCACGGCCGCATCCTAACTCGGACCAAGTCCCTTTCTCCCATCACCACGGCCCGCATCCTAACTCAGACCAAGTCCCTTTCTCCCATCACCACGGCCCGCATCCTAACTCGGACCAAGTCCCTTTCACCCATCACCACGGCCCGCATCCTAACTCGGACCAAGTCCCTTTCTCCCATCACCACGGCCCGCATCCTAACTCTCACCCAGTCCCTTTCTCCCATCACCACGGCCCGCATCCGAACTCGGACCAAGTCCCTTTCTCCCATCACCACGGCCCGCATCCTAACTCGCACCAAGTCCCTTTCTCCCATCACCACGGCCCGTATCCTAACTCGGACCCAGTCCCTTTCTCCCATCACCACGGCCCGCATCCTAACTCGCACCAAGTCCCTTTCTCCCTTCACCACGGCCCGCATCCTAACTCGGACCAAGTCCCTTTCTCCCATCACCACGGCCCGCATCCTAACTCGGACCAAGTCCCTTTCTCCCATCACCACGGCCCGCATCCTAACTCGCACCAAGTCCCTTTCTCCCATCACCACGGCCCGCATCCTAACTCGGACCAAGTCCCTTTCTCCCATCACCACGGCCCGCATCCTAACTCGGACCAAGTTCCTTTCTCCCATCACCACGGCCCGCATCCTAACTCGCACCAAGTCCCTATCTCCCATCACCACGGCCCGCATCCTAACTCGCACCAAGTCCCTTTCTCCCATCACCACGGCCCGCATCCTAACTCAGACCAAGTCCCTTTCTCCCATCACCACGGCCCGCATCCTAACTCGGACCAAGTCCCTTTCTCCCATCACCACGGCCCGCATCCTAACTCGGACCAAGACCCTTTCTCCCATCACCACGCCCCGCATCCTAACTCGGACCAAGTCCCTTTCTCCCATCACCACGGCCCGCATCCTAACTCAGACCAAGTCCCTTTCTCCCATCACCACGGCCCGCATCCTAACTCGGACCAAGTCCCTTTCTCCCATCACCACGGCCCGCATCCTTACTCAGACCAAGTCCCTTTCTACCATCACCACGGCCCGCATCCTAACTCGGACCAAGTCCCTTTCTCCCATCACCACGGCCCGCATCCGAACTCGGACCATGTCCCTTTCTCCCATCACCACGGCCCGCATCCTAACTCGGACCAAGTCCCTTTCTCCCATCACCACGGCCCGCATCCTAACTCGGACCAAGTCCCTTTCTCCCATCACCACGGCCCGCATCCTAACTCGGACCAAGTCCCTTTCTCCCATCACCACGGCCCGCATCCTAACTAGGACCAAGTCCCTTTCTCCCATCACCACGGACCGCATCCGAACTCGGACCAAGCCCCTTTCTCCCATCACCACGGCTCGCATCCTAACTCGGACCAAGTCCCTTTCTCCCATCACCAGGGCCCGCATCCTAACTCGGACCAAGTCCCTTTCTCCCATCACCAGGGCCCGCATCCTAACTCGGACCAAGTCCCTTTCTCCCATCACCACGGTCCGCATCCTAACTCGGACCAAGTCCCTTTCTCCCATCACCACGGCCCGCATTCTAACTCGCACCAAGTCCCTTTCTCCATCACCACGGCCCGCATCCTAACTCGGACCAAGTCCCTTTCTCCATCACCACGGCCCGCATCCTAACTCAGACCAAGTCCCTTTCTCCCATCACCACGGCCCGCATCCTAACTCAGACCAAGTCCCTTTCTCCCATCACCACGGCCCGCATCCTAACTCAGACCAAGTCCCTTTCTCCCATCACCACGGCCCGCATCCTAACTCGGACCAAGTCCCTTTCTCCCATCACCACGGTCCGCATCCTAACTCAGACCCAGTCCATTTCTCCCATCACCACGGCCCGCATCCTAACTCGGACCAAGTCCCTTTCTCAAATCACCACGGCACGCATCCTAACTCGGACCAAGTCCCTTTCTCCCATCACCACGGCCCGCATCCTAACTCGGACCAAGTCCCTTTCTCCCATCATCACGGCCCGCATCCTAACTCGGACCAAGTCCCTTTCTCCCATCACCACGGCCCGCATCCAAACTCGCACCAAGTCCCTTTCTCCCATCACCACGGCCCGCATCCGAACTCGGACCAAGTCCCTTTCTCCCATCACCACGGCCCGCATCCTAACTCAGACCAAGTCCCTTTCTCCCATCACCACGGCCCGCATCCTAACTCGGACCAAGTCCCTTTCTCCATCACCACGGCCCGCATCCTAACTCGCACCCAGTCCCTTTCTCCCATCACCACGGCCCGCATCCTAACTCGGACCAAGTCCCTTTCTCCCATCACCACGGCCCGCATCCTAACTCGGACCAAGTCCCTCTCTCCCATCACCACGGCCCGCATCCTAACTCGGACCAAGTCCCTTTCTCCCATCACCACGGTCCGCATCCTAACTCGGACCAAGTCCCTCTCTCCCATCAACACGGCCCGCATCCAAACTCGGACCAAGTCCCTTTCTCCCATCACCACGGCCCGCATCCTAACTCAGACCAAGTCCCTTTCTCCCATCACCACGGCCCGCATCCTAACTCGGACCAAGTCGCTTTCTCCCATCACCACGGCCCGCATCCTAACTCAGACCAAGTCCCTTTCTCCCATCACCACGACCCGCATCCTAACTCGCACCAAGTCCCTTTCTCCCATCACCACGGCCCGTATCCTAACTCGGACCCAGTCCCTTTCTCCATCACCACGGCCCGCATCCTAACTCAGACCAAGTCCCTTTCTCCCATCACCACGGCCCGCATCCTAACTCGCACCAAGTCCCTTTCTCCCATCACCACGGCCCGTATCCTAACTCGGACCAAGTCCCTTTCTCCCATCACCACGGACCGCATCCTAACTCGCACCAAGTCCCTTTCTCCCATCACCACGGCCCGCATCCTAACTCGCACCAAGTCCCTTTCTCCAATCACCACGGCCCGCGTCCTAACTCGGACCAAGTCCCTTTCTCCCATCACCACGGCCCGTATCCTAACTCGGACCAAGTCCCTTTCTCCCATCACCACGGCCCGCATCCTAACTCGGACCCAGTCCCTTTCTCCCATCACCACGGCCCGCATCCTAACTGGGACCCAGTCCCTTTCTCCCATCACCACGGCCCGCATCCTAACTCGCACCAAGTCCCTTTCTCCCATCACCACGGCCCGCATCCTAACTCGCACCAAGTCCCTTTCTCCCATCACCACGGCCCGCATCCTAACTCGCACCAAGTCCCTTTCTCCCATCACCACGGCCCGCATCCTAACTCGGACCAAGTCCCTTTCTCCCATCACCACGGCCCGCATCCTAACTCACACCAAGTCCCTTTCTCCCATCACCACGGCCCGCATCCTAACTCGGACCAAGTCCCTTTCTCCCATCACCACGGTCCGCATCCTAACTCAGACCAAGTCCCTTTCTCCCATCACCACGGCCCGCATCCTAACTCGGACCAAGTCCCTTTCTCCCATCACCACGGTCCGCATCCTAACTCAGACCAAGTCCCTTTCTCCCATCACCACGGCCCGCATCCTAACCCGGACCAAGTCCCTTTCTCCCATCACCACGGCCCGCATCCTAACTCGGACAAAGTCCCTTTCTCCATCACCACGGCCCGCATCCTAACTCGGACCAAGACCCTTTCTCCCATCACCACGGCCCGCATCCTAACTCGGACCAAGTCCCTTTCTCCGATCACCACGGCCCGCATCCTAACTCGGACCCAGTCCCTTTCTCCCATCACCACGGCCCGCATCCTAACTCGGACCCAGTCCCTTTCTCCCATCACCACGGCCCGCATCCTAACTCGGACCCAGTCCCTTTCTCCCATCACCACGGCCCGCATCCTAACTCGGACCAAGTCCCTTTCTCCCATCACCACGGTCCGCATCCTAACTCAGACCAAGTCCCTTTCTCCCATCACCACGGCCCGCATCCTAACTCGGACCAAGTCCCTTTCTCCCATCACCACGGCCCGCATCCTAACTCGGACCCAGTCCCTTTCTCCCATCACCACGGCCCGCATCCTAACTCGGACCAAGTCCCTTTCTCCCATCACCACGGCCCGCATCCTAACTCGCACCAAGTCCCTTTCTCCCATCACCACGGCCCGTATCCTAACTCGGACCCAGTCCCTTTCTCCCATCACCACGGCCCGCATCCTAACTCGCACCAAGTCCCTTTCTCCCTTCACCACGGCCCGCATCCTAACTCGGACCAAGTCCCTTTCTCCCATCACCACGGCCCGCATCCTAACTCGGACCAAGTCCCTTTCTCCCATCACCACGGCCCGCATCCTAACTCGCACCAAGTCCCTTTCTCCCATCACCACGGCCCGCATCCTAACTCGCACCAAGTCCCTTTCTCCCATCACCACGGCCCGCATCCTAACTCGCAACAAGTCCCTTTCTCCCATCACCACGGCCCGCATCCTAACTCGGACCAAGTCCCTTTCTCACATCACGACGGACCGCATCCTAACTCGGACCAAGTCCCTTTCTCCCATCACCACGATCCGCATCCTAACTCGGACCAAGTCCCTTTCTCCCATCACCACGGTCCGCATCCTAACTCAGACCAAGTCCCTTTCTCCCATCACCACGGCCCGCATCCTAACTCGGACCCAGTCCCTTTCTCCCATCACCACGGCCCGCATCCTAACTCGGACCAAGTCCCTTTCTCCCATCACCACGGCCCGCATCCTAACTCGCACCAAGTCCCTTTCTCCCATCACCACGGCCCGCATCCTAACTCGGACCAAGTCCCTTTCTCCCATCACCACGGCCCGCATCCTAACTCGGACCAAGTCCCTTTCTCCCATCACCACGGCCCGCATCCTAACTCGGACCAAGTCCCTTTCTCCCATCACCACGGCCCGCATCCTAACTCGGACCAAGTCCCTTTCTCCCATCACCACGGCCCGCATCCTAACTCGGACCAAGTCCCTTTCTCCCATCACCACGGCCCGCATCCTAACTCGGACCAAGTCCCTTTCTCCCATCACCACGGCCCGCATCCTAACTCCGACCAAGTCCCTTTCTCCCATCACCACGGCCCGCATCCTAACTCGGACCAAGTCCCTTTCTCCCATCACCACGGCCCGCATCCTAACTCGCACCAAGTCCCTTTCTCCCATCACCACGGCCCGCATCCTAACTCGGACCAAGTCCCTTTCTCCCATCACCACGGCCCGCATCCTAACTCGGACCCAGTCCCTTTCTCCCATCACCACGGCCCGCATCCTAACTCGCACCAAGTCCCTTTCTCCCATCACCACGGCCCGCATCCTAACTCGGACCAAGTCCCTTTCTCCCATCACCACGGCCCGCATCCTAACTCGGACCAAGTCCCTTTCTCCCATCACCACGGCCCGCATCCTAACTCGGACCCAGTCCCTTTCTCCCATCACCACGGCCCGCATCCTAACTCGCACCAAGTCCCTTTCTCCCTTCACCACGGCCCGCATCCTAACTCGGACCAAGTCCCTTTCTCCCATCACCACGGCCCGCATCCGAACTCGGACCAAGTCCCTTTCTCCCATCACCACGGCCCGCATCCTAACTCGCACCAAGTCCCTTTCTCCCATCACCACGGCCCGCATCCTAACTCGGACCAAGTCCCTTTCTCCATCACCACGGCCCGCATCCTAACTCGGACCAAGTCCCTTTCTCCATCACCACGGCCCGCATCCTAACTCGGACCAAGTCCCTTTCTCCCATCACCACGGCCCGCATCCTAACTCGCACCAAGTCCCTTTCTCCCATCACCACGGCCCGCATCCTAACTCGGACCAAGTCCCTTTCTCCCATCACCACGGCCCGCATCCTAACTCGCACCAAGTCCCTTTCTCCCATCACCACGGCCCGCATCCTAACTCGCACCAAGTCCCTTTCTCCCATCACCACGGCCCGCATCCTAGCTCGCACCAAGTCCATTTCTCCCATCACCACGGCCCGCATCCTAACTCGGACCAAGTCCCTTTCTCCCATCACCACGGCCCGCATCCTAACTCGGACCAAGTCCCTTTCTCCCATCACCACGGCCCGCATCCTAACTCGGACCAAGTCCCTTTCTCCCATCACCACGGCCCGCATCCTAACCCGGACCAAGTCCCTTTCTCCCATCACCACGGCCCGCATCCTAACTCGGACCAAGTCCCTTTCTCCCATCACCACGGCCCGCATCCTAACTCGGACCAAGTCCCTTTCTCCCATCACCACGGCCCGCATCCTAACTCGGACCAAGTCCCTTTCTCCCATCACCACGGCCCGCATCCTAACTCGGACCAAGTCCCTTTCTCCCATCACCACGGCCCGCATCCTAACTCGCACCAAGTCCCTTTCTCCCATCACCACCGCCCGCATCCTAACTCGCACCAAGTCCCTTTCTCCCATCACCACGGCCCGCATCCTAACTCGCACCAAGTCCCTTTCTCCCATCACCACGGCCCGCATCCTAACTCGGACCCAGTCCCTTTCTCCATCACCAGGGCCCGCATCCTAACTCGGACCAAGTCCCTTTCTCCCATCATCACTGCCCGCATCCTAACACGGACCAAGTCCCTTTCTCCCATCACCACGGCCCGCATCCTAACTCGGACCAAGTCCCTTTCTCCCATCACCACGGCCCGCATCCTAACTCGGACCAAGTCCCTTTCTCCCATCACCACGGCCCGCATCCTAACTCGGACCAAGTCCCTTTCTCCCATCACCACGGCCCGCATCCTAACTCTGACCAAGTCCCTTTCTCCCATCACCACGGCCCGCATCCTAACTCGGACCAAGTCCCTTTCTCCCATCACCACGGCCCGTATCCTAACTCGGACCAAGTCCCTTTCTCCCATCACCACGGCCCGTATCCTAACTCGGACCAAGTCCCTTTCTCCCATCACCACGGCCCGCATCCTAACTCGGACCAAGTCCCTTTCTCCCATCACCACGGCCCGCATCCTAACTCGGACCAAGTCCCTTTCTCCCATCACCACGGACCGCATCCTAACTCGGACCACGTCCCTTTCTCCCATCACCACGGACCGTATCCTAACTCGGACCAAGTCCCTTTCTCCCATCACCACGGCCCGTATCCTAACTCGCACCCAGTCCCTTTCTCCCATCACACGGCCCGCATCCTAACTCAGACCAAATCCCTTTCTCCCATCACCACGGCCCACATCCTAACTCGGACCAAGTCCCTTTCTCCCATCACCACGGCCCGCATCCTAACTCGGACCAAGTCCCTTTCTCCCATCACCACGGCCCGCATCCTAACTCAGACCAAGTCCCTTTCTCCCATCACCACGGCCCGCATCCTAACTCTCACCCAGTCCCTTTCTCCCATCACCACGGCCCGCATCCTAACTCGGACCAAGTCCCTTTCTCCCATCACGACGGCCCGCATCCTAACTCAGACCAAGTCCCTTTCTCCCATCACCACGGCACGCATCCTAACTCGCACCAAGTCCCTTTCTCCCATCACCACGGCCCGCGTCCTAACTCGGACCAAGTCCCTTTCTCCCATTACCACGGCCCGCATCCTAACTCAGACCAAGTCCCTTTCTCCCATCACCACGGCCCGCATCCTAACTCGGACCAAGTCCCTTTCTCCCATCACCACGGCCCGCATCCTAACTCGGACCAAGTCCCTTTCTCCCATCACCACGGCCCGCATCCTAACTCAGACCAAGTCCCTTTCTCCCATCACCACGGCCCGCATCCTAACTCGGACCAAGTCCCTTTCTCCCATCACCACGGCCCGCATCCTAACCCGGACCAAGTCCCTTTCTCCCATCACCACGGCCCGCATCCTAACTCCCACCAAGTCCCTTTCTCCCATCACCACGGCCCGCATCCTAACTCGGACCAAGTCCCTTTCTCCCATCACCACGGCCCGTATCCTAACTCGCACCCAGTCCCTTTCTCCCATCACACGGCCCGCATCCTAACTCGCACCAAGTCCCTTTCTCCCATTACCACGGCCCGCATCCTAACTCAGACCAAGTCCCTTTCTCCCATCACCACGGCCCGTATCCTAACTCGCACCCAGTCCCTTTCTCCCATCACACGGCCCGCATCCTAACTCGCACCCAGTCCCTTTCTCCCATCACCACGGCCCGCATCCTAACTCAGACCAAGTCCCTTTCTCCCATCACCACGGCCCGTATCCTAACTCGCACCAAGTCCCTTTCTCCCATCACCACGGCCCGCATCCTAACTCGCACCAAGTCCCTTTCTCCCATCACCACGGCCCGTATCCTAACTCGGACCAAGTCCCTTTCTCCCATCACCACGGCCCGTATCCTAACTCGCACCCAGTCCCTTTCTCCCATCACACGGCCCGCATCCTAACTCGCACCCAGTCCCTTTCTCCCATCACACGGCCCGCATCCTAACTCGCACCCAGTCCCTTTCTCCCATCACCACGGGCCGCATCCTAACTCGCACCAAGTCCCTTTCTCCCATCACCACGGCCCGCATCCTAACTCGCACCAAGTCCCTTTCTCCCATCACCACGGACGCATCCGAACTCGGATCAAGTCCCTTTCTCCCATCACCACGGCCCGCATCCTAACTCGCACCCAGTCCCTTTCTCCCATCACCACGGCCCGCATCCTAACTCGGACCAAGTCCCTTTCTCCCATCACCACGGCCCGCATCCTAACTCAGACCAAGTCTCTTTCTCCCATCACCACGGCCCGCATCCTAACTCGGATCAAGTCCCTTTCTCCCATCACCACGGCCCGCATCCTAACTCAGACCAAGTCCCTTTCTCCCTTCACCACGGCCCGCATCCTAACTCGGAACAAGTCCCTTTCTCCCATCACCACGGCCCGCATCCTAACTCAGACCAAGTCCCTTTCTCCCATCACCACGGCCCGCATCCTAACTCGGACCCAGTCCCTCTCTACATTCACCACGGCCCGCATCCTAACTCGGACCAAGTCCCTTTCTCCCATCACCACGGCCCTCATCCTAACTCGGACCCAGTCCCTCTCTCCCATCACCACGGCCCGCCTCCTAACTCGGACCAAGTCCCTTTCTCCCATCACCACGGCCCGCATCCTAACTCGCACCCAGTCCCTTTCTCCCATCACCACGGCCCGCATCCTAACTCGCACCAAGTCCCTTTCTCCCATCACCACGGCCCGCATCCTAACTCGCACCCAGTCCCTTTCTCCCATCACCACGGCCCGCATCCTAACTCGGACCCAGTCCCTTTCTCCCATCACCACGGCCCGCATCCTAACTCGGACCAAGTCCCTTTCTCCCATCACCACGGCCCGCATCCTAACCCGGACCAAGTCCCTTTCTCCCATCACCACGGCCCGCATCCTAACTCGGACCAAGTCCCTTTCTCCCATCACCACGGCCCGCATCCTAACTCGGACCAAGTCCCTTTCTCCCATCACCACGGCCCGCATCCTAACTCGGACCAAGTCCCTTTCTCCCATCACCACGGCCCGCATCCTAACTCGCACCAAGTCCCTTTCTCCCATCACCACCGCCCGCATCCTAACTCGCACCAAGTCCCTTTCTCCCATCACCACGGCCCGCATCCTAACTCGCACCAAGTCCCTTTCTCCCATCACCACGGCCCGCATCCTAACTCGGACCCAGTCCCTTTCTCCATCACCAGGGCCCGCATCCTAACTCGGACCAAGTCCCTTTCTCCCATCATCACTGCCCGCATCCTAACACGGACCAAGTCCCTTTCTCCCATCACCACGGCCCGCATCCTAACTCGGACCAAGTCCCTTTCTCCCATCACCACGGCCCGCATCCTAACTCGGACCAAGTCCCTTTCTCCCATCACCACGGCCCGCATCCTAACTCGGACCAAGTCCCTTTCTCCCATCACCACGGCCCGCATCCTAACTCTGACCAAGTCCCTTTCTCCCATCACCACGGCCCGCATCCTAACTCGGACCAAGTCCCTTTCTCCCATCACCACGGCCCGTATCCTAACTCGGACCAAGTCCCTTTCTCCCATCACCACGGCCCGTATCCTAACTCGGACCAAGTCCCTTTCTCCCATCACCACGGCCCGCATCCTAACTCGGACCAAGTCCCTTTCTCCCATCACCACGGCCCGCATCCTAACTCGGACCAAGTCCCTTTCTCCCATCACCACGGACCGCATCCTAACTCGGACCACGTCCCTTTCTCCCATCACCACGGACCGTATCCTAACTCGGACCAAGTCCCTTTCTCCCATCACCACGGCCCGTATCCTAACTCGCACCAAGTCCCTTTCTCCCATCACACGGCCCGCATCCTAACTCAGAC
Source organism: Heptranchias perlo (assembly GCF_035084215.1). Taxonomy (NCBI): domain Eukaryota; kingdom Metazoa; phylum Chordata; class Chondrichthyes; order Hexanchiformes; family Hexanchidae; genus Heptranchias; species Heptranchias perlo. The sequence continues at coordinate 662,521 of NW_027138722.1, forward strand.
CAAATCCCTTTCTCCCATCACCACGGCCCACATCCTAACTCGGACCAAGTCCCTTTCTCCCATCACCACGGCCCGCATCCTAACTCGGACCAAGTCCCTTTCTCCCATCACGACGGCCCGCATCCTAACTCAGACCAAGTCCCTTTCTCCCATCACCACGGCCCGCATCCTAACTCTCACCCAGTCCCTTTCTCCCATCACCACGGCCCGCATCCTAACTCGGACCAAGTCCCTTTCTCCCATCACGACGGCCCGCATCCTAACTCAGACCAAGTCCCTTTCTCCCATCACCACGGCCCGCATCCTAACTCGGACCAAGTCCCTTTCTCCCATCACCACGGCCCGCATCCTAACTCGCACCAAGTCCCTTTCTCCCATCACCACGGCCCGCATCCTAACTCGGACCAAGTCCCTTTCTCCCATCACCACGGCCCGCATCCTAACTCGGACCAAGTCCCTTTCTCCCATCACCACGGCCCGCATCCTAACTCGGACCAAGTCCCTTTCTCCCATCACCACGGCCCGCATCCTAACTCGGACCAAGTCCCTTTCTCCCATCACCACGGCCCGCATCCTAACTCGGACCAAGTCCCTTTCTCCCATCACCACGGCCCGCATCCTAACTCGGACCAAGTCCCTTTCTCCCATCACCACGGCCCGCATCCTAACTCGGACCAAGTCCCTTTCTCCCATCACCACGGCCCGCATCCTAACTCGGACCAAGTCCCTTTCTCCCATCACCACGGCCCGCATCCTAACTCGCACCAAGTCCCTTTCTCCCATCACCACGGCCCGCATCCTAACTCGGACCAAGTCCCTTTCTCCCATCACCACGGCCCGCATCCTAACTCGGACCCAGTCCCTTTCTCCGATCACCACGGCCCGCATCCTAACTCGCACCAAGTCCCTTTCTCCCATCACCACGGCCCGCATCCTAACTCGGACCAAGTCCCTTTCTCCCATCACCACGGCCCGCATCCTAACTCGGACCAAGTCCCTTTCTCCCATCACCACGGCCCGCATCCTAACTCGGACCCAGTCCCTTTCTCCCATCACCACGGCCCGCATCCTAACTCGCACCAAGTCCCTTTCTCCCTTCACCACGGCCCGCATCCTAACTCGGACCAAGTCCCTTTCTCCCATCACCACGGCCCGCATCCGAACTCGGACCAAGTCCCTTTCTCCCATCACCACGGCCCGCATCCTAACTCGCACCAAGTCCCTTTCTCCCATCACCACGGCCCGCATCCTAACTCGGACCAAGTCCCTTTCTCCATCACCACGGCCCGCATCCTAACTCGGACCAAGTCCCTTTCTCCATCACCACGGCCCGCATCCTAACTCGGACCAAGTCCCTTTCTCCCATCACCACGGCCCGCATCCTAACTCGCACCAAGTCCCTTTCTCCCATCACCACGGCCCGCATCCTAACTCGGACCAAGTCCCTTTCTCCCATCACCACGGCCCGCATCCTAACTCGCACCAAGTCCCTTTCTCCCATCACCACGGCCCGCATCCTAACTCGCACCAAGTCCCTTTCTCCCATCACCACGGCCCGCATCCTAGCTCGCACCAAGTCCATTTCTCCCATCACCACGGCCCGCATCCTAACTCGGACCAAGTCCCTTTCTCCCATCACCACGGCCCGCATCCTAACTCGGACCAAGTCCCTTTCTCCCATCACCACGGCCCGCATCCTAACTCGGACCAAGTCCCTTTCTCCCATCACCACGGCCCGCATCCTAACCCGGACCAAGTCCCTTTCTCCCATCACCACGGCCCGCATCCTAACTCGGACCAAGTCCCTTTCTCCCATCACCACGGCCCGCATCCTAACTCGGACCAAGTCCCTTTCTCCCATCACCACGGCCCGCATCCTAACTCGGACCAAGTCCCTTTCTCCCATCACCACGGCCCGCATCCTAACTCGGACCAAGTCCCTTTCTCCCATCACCACGGCCCGCATCCTAACTCGCACCAAGTCCCTTTCTCCCATCACCACCGCCCGCATCCTAACTCGCACCAAGTCCCTTTCTCCCATCACCACGGCCCGCATCCTAACTCGCACCAAGTCCCTTTCTCCCATCACCACGGCCCGCATCCTAACTCGGACCCAGTCCCTTTCTCCATCACCAGGGCCCGCATCCTAACTCGGACCAAGTCCCTTTCTCCCATCATCACTGCCCGCATCCTAACACGGACCAAGTCCCTTTCTCCCATCACCACGGCCCGCATCCTAACTCGGACCAAGTCCCTTTCTCCCATCACCACGGCCCGCATCCTAACTCGGACCAAGTCCCTTTCTCCCATCACCACGGCCCGCATCCTAACTCGGACCAAGTCCCTTTCTCCCATCACCACGGCCCGCATCCTAACTCTGACCAAGTCCCTTTCTCCCATCACCACGGCCCGCATCCTAACTCGGACCAAGTCCCTTTCTCCCATCACCACGGCCCGTATCCTAACTCGGACCAAGTCCCTTTCTCCCATCACCACGGCCCGTATCCTAACTCGGACCAAGTCCCTTTCTCCCATCACCACGGCCCGCATCCTAACTCGGACCAAGTCCCTTTCTCCCATCACCACGGCCCGCATCCTAACTCGGACCAAGTCCCTTTCTCCCATCACCACGGACCGCATCCTAACTCGGACCACGTCCCTTTCTCCCATCACCACGGACCGTATCCTAACTCGGACCAAGTCCCTTTCTCCCATCACCACGGCCCGTATCCTAACTCGCACCCAGTCCCTTTCTCCCATCACACGGCCCGCATCCTAACTCGCACCAAATCCCTTTCTCCCATCACCACGGCCCACATCCTAACTCGGACCAAGTCCCTTTCTCCCATCACCACGGCCCGCATCCTAACTCGGACCAAGTCCCTTTCTCCCATCACCACGGCCCGCATCCTAACTCAGACCAAGTCCCTTTCTCCCATCACCACGGCCCGCATCCTAACTCTCACCCAGTCCCTTTCTCCCATCACCACGGCCCGCATCCTAACTCGGACCAAGTCCCTTTCTCCCATCACGACGGCCCGCATCCTAACTCAGACCAAGTCCCTTTCTCCCATCACCACGGCACGCATCCTAACTCGCACCAAGTCCCTTTCTCCCATCACCACGGCCCGCGTCCTAACTCGGACCAAGTCCCTTTCTCCCATTACCACGGCCCGCATCCTAACTCAGACCAAGTCCCTTTCTCCCATCACCACGGCCCGCATCCTAACTCGGACCAAGTCCCTTTCTCCCATCACCACGGCCCGCATCCTAACTCGGACCAAGTCCCTTTCTCCCATCACCACGGCCCGCATCCTAACTCAGACCAAGTCCCTTTCTCCCATCACCACGGCCCGCATCCTAACTCGGACCAAGTCCCTTTCTCCCATCACCACGGCCCGCATCCTAACCCGGACCAAGTCCCTTTCTCCCATCACCACGGCCCGCATCCTAACTCCCACCAAGTCCCTTTCTCCCATCACCACGGCCCGCATCCTAACTCGGACCAAGTCCCTTTCTCCCATCACCACGGCCCGTATCCTAACTCGCACCCAGTCCCTTTCTCCCATCACACGGCCCGCATCCTAACTCGCACCAAGTCCCTTTCTCCCATTACCACGGCCCGCATCCTAACTCAGACCAAGTCCCTTTCTCCCATCACCACGGCCCGTATCCTAACTCGCACCCAGTCCCTTTCTCCCATCACACGGCCCGCATCCTAACTCGCACCCAGTCCCTTTCTCCCATCACCACGGCCCGCATCCTAACTCAGACCAAGTCCCTTTCTCCCATCACCACGGCCCGTATCCTAACTCGCACCAAGTCCCTTTCTCCCATCACCACGGCCCGCATCCTAACTCGCACCAAGTCCCTTTCTCCCATCACCACGGCCCGTATCCTAACTCGGACCAAGTCCCTTTCTCCCATCACCACGGCCCGTATCCTAACTCGCACCCAGTCCCTTTCTCCCATCACACGGCCCGCATCCTAACTCGCACCCAGTCCCTTTCTCCCATCACACGGCCCGCATCCTAACTCGCACCCAGTCCCTTTCTCCCATCACCACGGGCCGCATCCTAACTCGCACCAAGTCCCTTTCTCCCATCACCACGGCCCGCATCCTAACTCGCACCAAGTCCCTTTCTCCCATCACCACGGACGCATCCGAACTCGGATCAAGTCCCTTTCTCCCATCACCACGGCCCGCATCCTAACTCGCACCCAGTCCCTTTCTCCCATCACCACGGCCCGCATCCTAACTCGGACCAAGTCCCTTTCTCCCATCACCACGGCCCGCATCCTAACTCAGACCAAGTCCCTTTCTCCCATCACCACGGCCCGCATCCTAACTCGGATCAAGTCCCTTTCTCCCATCACCACGGCCCGCATCCTAACTCAGACCAAGTCCCTTTCTCCCATCACCACGGCCCGCATCCTAACTCGGAACAAGTCCCTTTCTCCCATCACCACGGCCCGCATCCTAACTCAGACCAAGTCCCTTTCTCCCATCACCACGGCCCGCATCCTAACTCGGACCCAGTCCCTCTCTACATTCACCACGGCCCGCATCCTAACTCGGACCAAGTCCCTTTCTCCCATCACCACGGCCCTCATCCTAACTCGGACCCAGTCCCTCTCTCCCATCACCACGGCCCGCCTCCTAACTCGGACCAAGTCCCTTTCTCCCATCACCACGGCCCGCATCCTAACTCGCACCCAGTCCCTTTCTCCCATCACCACGGCCCGCATCCTAACTCGCACCAAGTCCCTTTCTCCCATCACCACGGCCCGCATCCTAACTCGCACCCAGTCCCTTTCTCCCATCACCACGGCCCGCATCCTAACTCGGACCCAGTCCCTTTCTCCCATCACCACGGCCCGCATCCTAACTCGGACCAAGTCCCTTTCTCCCATCACCACGGCCCGCATCCTAACCCGGACCAAGTCCCTTTCTCCCATCACCACGGCCCGCATCCTAACTCGGACCAAGTCCCTTTCTCCCATCACCACGGCCCGCATCCTAACTCGGACCAAGTCCCTTTCTCCCATCACCACGGCCCGCATCCTAACTCGGACCAAGTCCCTTTCTCCCATCACCACGGCCCGCATCCTAACTCGCACCAAGTCCCTTTCTCCCATCACCACCGCCCGCATCCTAACTCGCACCAAGTCCCTTTCTCCCATCACCACGGCCCGCATCCTAACTCGCACCAAGTCCCTTTCTCCCATCACCACGGCCCGCATCCTAACTCGGACCCAGTCCCTTTCTCCATCACCAGGGCCCGCATCCTAACTCGGACCAAGTCCCTTTCTCCCATCATCACTGCCCGCATCCTAACACGGACCAAGTCCCTTTCTCCCATCACCACGGCCCGCATCCTAACTCGGACCAAGTCCCTTTCTCCCATCACCACGGCCCGCATCCTAACTCGGACCAAGTCCCTTTCTCCCATCACCACGGCCCGCATCCTAACTCGGACCAAGTCCCTTTCTCCCATCACCACGGCCCGCATCCTAACTCTGACCAAGTCCCTTTCTCCCATCACCACGGCCCGCATCCTAACTCGGACCAAGTCCCTTTCTCCCATCACCACGGCCCGTATCCTAACTCGGACCAAGTCCCTTTCTCCCATCACCACGGCCCGTATCCTAACTCGGACCAAGTCCCTTTCTCCCATCACCACGGCCCGCATCCTAACTCGGACCAAGTCCCTTTCTCCCATCACCACGGCCCGCATCCTAACTCGGACCAAGTCCCTTTCTCCCATCACCACGGACCGCATCCTAACTCGGACCACGTCCCTTTCTCCCATCACCACGGACCGTATCCTAACTCGGACCAAGTCCCTTTCTCCCATCACCACGGCCCGTATCCTAACTCGCACCAAGTCCCTTTCTCCCATCACACGGCCCGCATCCTAACTCAGACCAAATCCCTTTCTCCCATCACCACGGCCCACATCCTAACTCGGACCAAGTCCCTTTCTCCCATCACCACGGCCCGCATCCTAACTCGGACCAAGTCCCTTTCTCCCATCACGACGGCCCGCATCCTAACTCAGACCAAGTCCCTTTCTCCCATCACCACGGCCCGCATCCTAACTCTCACCCAGTCCCTTTCTCCCATCACCACGGCCCGCATCCTAACTCGGACCAAGTCCCTTTCTCCCATCACGACGGCCCGCATCCTAACTCAGACCAAGTCCCTTTCTCCCATCACCACGGCCCGCATCCTAACTCGGACCAAGTCCCTTTCTCCCATCACCACGGCACGCATCCTAACTCGCACCAAGTCCCTTTCTCCCATCACCACGGCCCGCATCCTAACTCAGACCAAGTCCCTTTCTCCCATCACCACGGCCCGCATCCTAACTCGGACCAAGTCCCTTTCTCCCATCACCACGGCCCGCATCCTAACTCGGACCAAGTCCCTTTCTCCCATCACCACGGCCCGCATCCTAACTCGGACCAAGTCCCTTTCTCCCATCACCACGGCCCGCATCCTAACTCGCACCAAGTCCCTTTCTCCCATCACCACGGCCCGCATCCTAACTCGGACCAAGTCCCTTTCTCCCATCACCACGGCCCGCATCCTAACTCGGACCAAGTCCCTTTCTCCCATCACCACGGCCCGCATCCTAACTCGGACCAAGTCCCTTTCTCCCATCACCACGGCCCGCATCCTAACTCGCACCAAGTCCCTTTCTCCCATCACCACGGCCCGCATCCTAACTCGGACCAAGTCCCTTTCTCCCATCACCACGGCCCGCATCCTAACTCGGACCAAGTCCCTTTCTCCCATCACCACGGCCCGCATCCTAACTCGGACCAAGTCCCTTTCTCCCATCACCACGGCCCGCATCCTAACTCGCACCAAGTCCCTTTCTCCCATCACCACGGCCCGCATCCTAACTCGGACCAAGTCCCTTTCTCCCATCACCACGGCCCGCATCCTAACTCGGACCAAGTCCCTTTCTCCCATCACCACGGTCCGCATCCTAACTCGGACCAAGTCCCTTTCTCCATCACCACGGCCCACATCCTAACTCGGACCAAGTCCCTTTCTCCCATCACCACGGCCCGCATCCTAACTCGGACCAGGTCCCTTTCTCCCATCACCACGGCCCGCATCCTAACTCGGACCAAGTCCCTTTCTCCCATCACCACGGTCCGCATCCTAACTCGGACCAAGTCCCTTTCTCCCATCACCACGGCCCGCATCCTAACTCGCACCAAGTCCCTTTCTCCCATCACCACGGCCCGCATCCTAACTCGGACCAAGTCCCTTTCTCCCATCATCCCTGTGCTCGCCGACCTACATTGGCTCCAGATCCGGGAGCGGCTCGATTTTAAAATTGTCATCCTTGTTTTCAAATCTCTCCATAGCCTCGCCCCTCCCTACATCTGTCACCTCCTCCAACCCCACAACCCTCCGCGACCTCTGCGATCTTCCAATTCTGGCCTCTTGCGCATTACCGATTTTAATCGCTGCACCATTGGCGGCCGTGCATTTTGCTGCCTCGGCCCGAAGCTCTGGAATTCCGTCCCTAAACCTCTCCACCTCTCGACCTCTCTCTCTCCTCCTTGAAGGCACTCCTAAAAAACCTACCTCTTTGACCCCTGTTCTAATGTCTCCTTACGTGGCTCAGTTTTAAATTGTGTTTGCTAATCGCTCCTGTAAAGTGCCTTGAGACGTTTTCCTACGTTAAATGAACTGTATAAAGGCAAGTTGTTGATGTTCATGTTTCAGTTTGTAGAGGGGTCTGGGAGAGTGAGTAAACATGAAAAAGGGGTTCCATGGACTGTAGATATCCAGACAGTCCCCTGATTGTGTCATCATATAGAGGGATGTCTGTGAGTGAGCCAGTTTGTAAAATGGTTCCGACGACTGTGGATATTCAGGAAGTTCCCAGATTCTGTCATTATTTAAGGGGGTCTGTGGGAGTGAGTCGATATTTACAGGGATACCAAGGACAGTAGATAGTCATGGAGTCCCCCGATTGTGTCAGTATGTGTAGGGGTTTGTGAGGCAGAGTCGATATTTCCGGGATACCAAGGACTGTAGATATTCAGGGAGTCCCCCGATTGTGTCAGTTTTTACAGGGGGCTGTGAGAGTGAGTCAATATGTAAAATGGTTCCAAGGACTGTAGACATTCAGGGAGGCCCCACAAATTGTCAGTATTTACAGAGGTCTGTGAGTGTGAGTCAAAATATAAAGGGGTACCAAGGACTGTAGATATTCAGGGAGTCCCCAGATTGTGTCATCATTTACAGGGGTCTGTGAGAGTGTGTCGATATTTATAGGGCTACCAGGGATTGTATATATTCAAGCTGTACTAGTCCATGTCAATATTTACAGGGGTCTGTGCGACTGATTTAATATTTACAGTGTTACCAGGCAGTGCACATATTCAGACAGTCCACAGATTGTGTGAGGAAATCCAGAAGTGGATCAATATTTTAAAGTATCCAGAGCCTTTCTCATAGTCTGTATGAATAATTGAAGTGAATTCCAAAGACTGTGCGAATATTTACAGTGGAATCCAAAGTCTGTGTCATTATTTACAGGTAGATCCAGAGACTGCCCCCAATATTTACAAGAGGATCCATAGACTTGCCAATATTGACGGGGTATCTAGAGATTGTACCAATATTCGCAGAATGGTCTCCAAACTGACCAGTAGAATGGTTCAGTTCCCATCTCTGAGTTTAAACCCATCCCTTGTTAAGTGGGTAGAAACTCTCTGAAATTAAAGGGTTTCACTCAGAAATAAGCTGCAATCTGTAAATGAAGCTGCTCTCCCTTCACATCAGTGCTGTCAGACTGTGGGTCTCATAGATTCTCTTCTTCCAAATATTTATTAAAATTATATACTGAGCTTTGGGTTTTCCACCTGTGTAATATTTGGTTAAATATATGTTGTGATATAAACATTGTTGGATTTAAAGTTGTTAACTGAATCTGTTTGTTCAGTGACTGTAATTAATGTCAGCCTCCATGGGCCCTACTTGTGTCAATGGAGTGTTTCTCCCTGCTATTAATAAGCGACTACTTTCAACATGTTATCCCATAGTGTCAGTGGGAGCATCACCTCCAAGGTGGCCGACGGAACACGTCACGCTAGATTTATGTGCGCGCATTCCGGACGCCATCTGGGCACATTGGAAGGCCGCATAGCGCCGATACAACGGGTGTTACACGACCCAGTTTATAGCCCAGTGAGCTGGCACACCGGGGGAGGCCTCACAGTTTTGGAAATGCAGTGAAATACATTGAAGTGTTTATAAATACAGAGAGCTGACAAACCAGGGGAGGCCTCACAGTGTTGCAAATGCAGTGAAATACATTGACGTGTTTATAAATACAGAGAGCTGACATACCAGGGGAGGCCTCACAGTTTTGGAAATGCAGTGAAATGCATTGAAGTGTTTATAAACACAGGGAGCTGACATACCAGGGGAGGCCTCGCAGTGTAGGACACGGAGTGAAATACAGTGAAGTGTTTATAAACACTGAAAGCTGATACACAAGGGGAGACCTCACAGTGTTGGGCACGGAGTGAAATACAGTGAAGTGTTTATAATCACTGAAAGCTGATACACAAGGGGAGGCCTCACAGTGTTGGGCACGGAGTGAAATACAGTGAAGTGTTTATAATCACTGAAAGCTGATACACAAGGGGAGACCTCACAGTGTTGGGCACGGAGTGAAATACAGTGAAGTGTTTATAATCACTGAAAGCTGATACACCAGGGGAGGCCTCGCAGTGTTGGGAACGGAGTGAAATACAGTGAAGTGTTTATAATCACTGAAAGTTGATAGACCAGGGGAGGCCTCACATTGTTGTACAAGGAGTGAAATACACCGCAGTGTTTGTAACACAGAAATCTGACACACCAGGGGAGGCCTCACAGTGATGGACACGCAGTGAAATACAATGAAGTCTTTATAAACACAGAAAGCTGACACATAGTTACATTGGAAGATCGGAACAGGATTAGGCCATTTAGTCCCTCGAGCATGTTCCAACTTTCAATGAGATCATGCTTAATCTGTGACCTAACTCCACATATCAGCCTTAGCCCCAAATCCCTTCATACCTTTGGTTACCATAAATCTTTCAATATCAAATTTATAATTAACATTTGAGCTAGCATCAACTGCCGTTTGATGAAGAGATTTCCAAACTTCTCCCACCCTTTCCCTGTAGAAGTGTTTCCGAACTTCACTCCTGAAAGTCCTGGCTTTAATTTTCAGGCTATGTCCCCTAGTCCGAGACTCCCCAAACAGCGGAAATAATTTCTCTCTATCGAACCGATCAGTTCCTCGTAATACCTTGAAAACTGCGATCAAATTATCCCTTAATCTTCTAAATTCCAGGGAACACAAGTCTAGTTTGTTTACTCTCTCCTCGTAATTGAACCCTTAGTGCCCAGGTATCATTTCAGTAAATCTGCTCTGCACTCCCAAGGCCAATATGTCCTTCCTAAGGTGTGGTACCCAGGACTGAACACAGTAATCCAGCTGTGATCTAACCAGGGCTTTATACAGCTGTAGCATAACTTCTACCCACGTATTCTGGTCCTCTGGATATAAAGGCCAGCATTCCATTCGCCTTTTATGATTATTTTCTGTGCCTGTCCATGATATTTTAATGATCGATATACATGGACCTCTAAGTCTCTTGTGATTTTGTGATTTCCGTTCCCACTGCTGTTTCCCTGCACCAGTTACAAAGTACAGTCCTGGTCCCACTGCTGCTGAGACCCTGTGATTCTGCCATCTCAAGCCTTCATTTCTCCAACACTCTCGTCACCTCACATATTTAAATTAGCTGAGCGAGGACATACCACCTGGAATCACAAAGCCTTTCCCTGATTTCTCTCGGTGTGACCCGTCCAGTTAAAGAGGCCTCATTCTGTTATCTCACGGTGTGACCCAGCCAGTTAAAACAGTCTCACCCTGAGATCTCACGGTTTGATCCGTCCAGTTAAAGGGGGTCTCACCGTGTGGTCTCACGGTGTGACCCGTCCAACTAAAGAGGCTTCAACCTGTGATCTCATGGTGTGACACCTCCAGTTAAAGGGGCCTCACGCTATGATCTCACGGTGTGACCCGTCCAGTGAAAGAGGTTTCATCCTGTGATCTCACGTTGTGACACCTCCAGTTAAAGGGGCCTCACCATGTGATCTCACGGTTTGACCTGTCCAGTTAAAGGGGCCCCACCCTGTGATCGCACGGATTGACCCGTCCTGTTAAGGGGACGAGAGAGAGACAGAGGAAATTGTCCCAGCTCCAGAAAAGCATGCAGGATCTGCTCCAGCTGCAGTCGATGGGGATCGATGTTGGGGAGGAACTCAGAGAGTTGAAGGGCCAGAAGTCTCAATCTTCACCTCCGAGGCCTCAAAGATCACCTTTTGGTCCAGAGTCCGCTCCGTGGGGCAGGACGAGAAGTGCTCGCGCTTCTTCTTCTGAACGGTGCACGGAGAGACCTCTGGTGATCAGCAGCCTGAAGGAGGGAGAGGGCTCGGTGACGTCTTCACAGACCGACATACTGAGGGTCAGCAAGTCCTTTTATGCCGGGCTGTATGACGCGAAGCCCAGAGACAGCACAGCCTCCCAATCCTTCCTGTCCTCTCTCTCTTAGAGGACAGCGAGTGGGAGAGCCTGGATTGGTCACTGACCTTGGACGAGTTGACAAACGCCGTCCAGTCCTTCGAGAAGAGTAGAACTCCGGGTAACGATGGTTTACCGGTTGAGTTGTTCTCAGCTCTGAGGGACTGGATAGGTCCAGACCTACTGGAAGTGTATGGGGGTACGCTTCTGACAGGCAGCATGTCAGAATCCATGAGGAAAGGCATCATCATCATCATCTACAAGCAGAAGGGGGAGAGGGAAGAAATCAGAAATTGGTGACCCATTTCCTTGCTAAATGACGACTTGAAAATTCTGTCTGCGGTCATCGCCAACAGCCTCAAGTCTGCTCTGGAGAGGTTGATCCGCCCGGATCAGTCCTGCACGGTACCCGGCAGGAAGATCTCTGATAGCCTTGTGCTGCCCAGGCATACGATCGCCTACGTGCAGGACAGGGGGGTGAACACCGGCCTCATCAGCCTGGACTAGGACAAGGCCTTGCTCAGAATATCTCACACCGACATGATGGACGTGCTCTCCAAAATGGGCTTTGAGGAGGCAATCCGCGATTTGATGCGACTGCCCTATGTGGACATCCGCAGCACATTCCTAATCAATGGGCTGGAGTCGGAGAGTTTTCCAATCATATCTGGAGTCAGGCAGGGCTGTCCTCTCTCTGCGGTCTTGTTCAAGTGTTGTATCGAGCTATTTGCCCCGTCCATCAGGAAGGACACAGGTATCAGGGGGATGACGATCCCAGGCAGCGGAGGCTCTCAGGTTAAGGCCTCCCTGTACATGGATGACGTCACCGTCTTTTGCTCCGATCAGCAGTCGGTCCACAGACTGATGGGCATCTGTGAACGATTCGAACTGGCCTCGGGGTCCAGAGTGAACTACAGTAAGGGTGAGGCCATGTTCTATGGCAGGTGGGAGACCCGATCCTTTGTCCCTTTCACCGTCAGGTCCGACTACCTGGTTCAGGGGGGCCCCAGGTCTCCAGCAAGCAATGGGAGGAGCGGGTAGCCAAGGCGAAACAGAAGCTTGGTGTGTTGGGGGGCTCAATAACGGGCAGGAACCTGGTGATAAAGTGTGAGATACTCGCGGTGTTGCTCTACGTGGCCCAGGTCTGGCCCATTCCCCACCGCTCGGTCGCCACAGTCACCCGAGCTATCGTCCACTTTGTCTGGAGGTCCAAGGTAGAATGTGTCCACAGGGACACCATGTACAAGTCCCCAGGCAAAGGGGGCAGAAGCGTCCCTAATGCTGCCCTGATCCTGATGGATATTTTTGTGTGTGGCTGCCTCAGGATGTGTGTAGAGCCCTGTTACACAAACACCAAGTGTCACTACGTGCTGAGTTTCTACCTGTCCAATACACTGAGAAAACTGGGTCTGGCCATGCTGGCCGAGCAGACGCAGGATGTACCTTCCAGCTAGACAGTCCCCCACCACTGTCCCAGGTGGAGAATTTCCTGAGGAGGAACCACTTCGACCACAAGGCCGTCGGACAGTGGTCGACAAGGAACGTTCTGGGGGTCCTGCAGGAAAAGGAGAGGGTGAATCCGATCGGGCAGATCCCCGACCAGACGGTTGATGCCATTTGGCAGAACATCTCGTCGCTGGAACTGACCAACAGGCACCAGGATGTGGCCTGGATGGTGGTGAGAAGGGACCTCCCAGTGCGGTCCTTCCAACACGCACGGAATCTCAGCACCACCTCGAGCTGCCTTCAAAGCTGCAACAGGGATGAGACCGTTGTCCGTCTCCTGGTGGACTGGACCTTCACGCAGAATGTGTGGAGAGAGATGCGTTTGTCTCTGTCCCAGTTCATCCCCAACACCTCGGTAACACAGGACGCTGTGCTCCATGGGTTGTTCCCCAGGACGTACACTGAGACAGATATCGACTGCTGCTGGAAGACCATCAACTCGGTGAAGGAGGCCCTTTGGTCCACTCGAAACCTATAGGTTTTCCAGCTGAAGGAGCGGTCCACGAGCGAGTGTTGCCGACTGACACACTCCAAGGTCCAGGGAAATGTGCTGCGGGATGCACTGAGGCACGGTGCGGCCTACACAAGGGCTCTATGGGGAAAGAGCACCGTGTAAACCCATCCTACCTTTTATTATACAGAATGTATGACAAGAAATGCACTCTGCATTGTATCGAAATAATGGGATCAGAGTGTGTGCGATCTGTTTTGTATTGTTTAGAATTGAAATTGCGATTTTTACCCTGAACTGTATGCATCCTTAAATTTTATGAAATTTGAAAATAAAGAAAAAATGCTGCTCAACGGCACTCCTCTGAGCAGCGAGAGACCTGTCTGACTGTCTGAGAGAAGTCTTTTTTGCCTGAAAGTGAGTCCGGTTTGACGTGTTGTTGCACAAAGGCACTCCCTGCTGGTGAGCAGTGGAAAATGCTCGAGCAAAACAGGCGTGTTCGGACAGACACAGAAAGCTTTCAGGTTTGAGAAAGGAAAAGCGCCAATATTTTAAGCAGTAAGCAATCTGTAAAGTTAAGAAAGCGGCCTTGAGCTCAACACCATTCGCTCCAAAAGCAAGTTTGCTACTTTGCGCCGGAATTAAACCAGCGATTTAAGAGTAATTTTGCTTTCAAGATTTAATCTCTACAAGTTTTCCGCATTACCAGCTGAGCTATCGAAGGGAAGCAGCAAAGGTGATTGTTCACCGTGCGCCTTTTGACACTCCCGGACTCGTGGAGTTGCGTGGGCATGACCGAGACTGACTCGGTACCTGCTCATACCGCAGCGCTTTGAGAGTGTGAGCTGCTCCTTACTCTCCACAACCTGGGTTAGTGGAGCAATGGAGAACGTGTCTGGCCAGAATTCAGAAGATTGTTGGTTCGATTTCCACCTGGATGGAGAGTTTTTTGCAAACTGCCGATTAGTTTATGATTTTACAACTTGCAAACTGTCCTACTTGGTAGTGCTGCCTGGATGTTTGTGCATCAAGTGCCTTCTTAGCGCAGCAGGCAGCGCGTCAGTCTCATAATCTGAAGGTCCTGAGTTCAATCCTCAGAGAAGGCATCTTTAAGCTTTTTTCCCCATCTTTGCTCAAGACCAAAATCAAGAATTTTTGCTGCCTGCAGCACACCAAAAGATTTGCTGCCCCTTGACCCCTCTGTACCGTAGCACGCAGTGAAGCTTAAGAAGTACATGGACCATGGGCTCGCTGAAAACTGACACCACTTTTGTTTCTGGACAATTGACCCAAGTCAAAAGGTGAGTGGAGAATGCAAGAAACGATCCTACTATCTCTTACATGCTCAGCGAGCACTCTATCAGAATCATAGAAAGTTTACAGCACGGAAGGAGGCCATTCGGCCCATCGAGTCCACACCAGCTCTATGCAAGAGCAATCCAGCTTGTCCCACTCCCCCGCCCCATCCCCGGAGACCTGCAATTGTTTTCCTTTCCATGATTGATTCACCCCCTCGGGCAGTGCATTCCAGATCCTAACCACTCGCTGCGTAAAAAAGTTTTTCCTCCTGTCACATTTGGTTCTTTTGTCAATCAACTTTAATCTATGTCCTCTGGTCCTTGACCCTTCCGCCAATGGGAACAGTTTTTCTCTATCTACTCTGTCTAAATCCTTCATGATTTTGAATAACTCTATCAAATCTGCTCGCAATAGTCTCTGTTCCAAGGAGAACAATCCCAGCTTCTCCAGTCTATCCATGAAACTAAAATCCCTCATCCCTGGAATCATTCGAGTCAATCTCTTCTGCACCCTCTGCAAGGCCTTCACATCTTTCCTAAAGTGCGGTGCCCAGGAGTGGATACAATACTCCAGTTATGGCCGAACCAGTGTTTCATAAAGGTTCATCATGACTTCCATACTTTTGTACTCTATGCCTCTATTTATAAAGCCATGGATCGCGTATGGTTTTGAACTGCTTTTTCAACCTGCACTGTCACCTTCAATGATTTGTGCACATACACCCCCAGATCTCGCTGTTCCTGTACCCATTTTAGAATTGTGCCCTCTAGTTTATATTGTCTCTCCTCATTATTCCCACCGAAATGCATCAATTCGCATTTTTCTACGTTAATGTTCATCTGCCACGTGTCCGCCCATGACAACAGCGTGTCTATATCCTCTTGAAGTCCATCACTATTCTTCTTACTGTTTACTACCCTTCCACTGTGGGAGAACCTTCACCACACGGACTGCAGCGGTTCAAGAAGGCGGCTCACCACCACCTTCTCAAGGGCGATGAGGGATGGCCAGCGATGCCCACATCCCATGAACGAATAAAAAACAATTTCGTGTCCTCTGCAAATTTGGAAATTGTGCCCTGTACACCCAAGTCCAAGTCATTAATATATATCAAGAAAAGCAGTGGTCCCAGCACTGACCGCTGAGGAACACCACTATATACTTCCCTCCAGTCCGAAAAAACAACCGTTCACCACGACTCTCTGTTTCCTGTCCCGCAGCTAATTCTGTATCCATGTTTCTACTGCCCCCTTTATTCCATATTTGTGGTTGTTTATTGTAAATTGCCCTTCACAGTAGCTGCTTCGCACTCGCCTCCAAGCGGCTCCACGACCAGCAGAGAAATCTTGCCTTGGGTTGGCCCCCTCCCTGAATACAATCAATACTTTACTCCAATCGGTAGTATCGAGCATCAGCAAGTGAGCAACAGCAGAACTGGAAGCCACAGCAATCGTGAATGATGCTGAGAAGAGCCCGAGCCTGCGGAAGGCAGACGAGGTCACCGGAAAGGAACAGCGGCCCCGAGTTTGAGGGAGCAGCGAAGGCCCTGTCTGTCTGACTGACTGACAGAAGTCTTTTGCCTGAAAGCGGTTTGAAGTGTTGTTACGCAAAGGCACTCCCTGCCGGTGAGCAGAGGCAAATGCTCGAGCAAAACAGCCGTTTTCGGGCAGACACAGAAAGCTTGAATGTTTGAGAACGGAAAAGAGGTGCCCTGTGCCTCAGCGCCAACATGTTAAGCAGTCGGCTGTCTGTAAAGTTATGAGAACGGCCATGAGCTAATTGCTGCTTATTCCAAAAGCACGTTCACTACTTCGAACCAGCGACACTAAGGATGATTTTGATCTACTTTTGTATTAAACACTTCGATTCGACCAGCTGAGCTATCCATGGGAAGCAGTTAAGGTTTTTCCCTTTGGTGATTGTTCATTGTGCGCCTTTTGACACTCCTGGGCTCGTGGAATCGTGTGGGCATGACCAAGATCGACTCGGTACCTGCTCATACCGCAGCGCTTTGGGAGTGTGAGCTCCTACTTACCTTGTATCAGTTGGGCCAGTGGAGCAATGGACAACATGCCTGTTTACTGATAAGCCCGTTGTAGATTCGGTTCCCATTTCACTCGAAGGTTTCTGTAAACTTTTTTTATTACAGAACATACATTACTACATAAAATTTAAGAATACACAGAGTTAAAATTAAATTTCACAATTTCGAAGCAATACAATACAATAAAGACCGTGTCTCACGGTATGGCCCGTCCAGTTAAAGGGGCCACACCATGAGATCTCACGGCGTGACCTGTCCAGTTAAAGGGCCTCACCCTGTGATCATAAGACCAAAATAGATGGGAGTAGGAGTTGGCCATTCGGCCCCTCGACCCCGTTCCGCCATTTAATGAGATCATGGCTGATCTGATTTTTACCTCAACTCCACTTTCCCGCCTTTTCCCCATATCCTTTGACTCCCTTGCTGACCAAAAATTTGTCTGACTCAGCCTTGAATGTATTCAATGGCTCAGCCTCCACAGCTTTTTGGGGTAAAGAATTCCAAAGATTCATGACCCTCTGGGAGAAGAAATTCCTCCTCATTTCCGTCTTAAACGGGCGAACCCTTATTCTGAGACTATGGCCCCTAGTTTTAGATTCCTCCATGAGGGGTTCCATCCTCTCAGCATCTACCCTATCGAGTCCCCTCAGAATCTTGTATTTTTCGGTTAGGTCTCCTCTCATTCTTCTAAACTCCAACGAGTATAGACCCAACCTGTACAATCTTTCCTCATGAGACAACCCTTCCATACCTGGAATCAACCAGGTGAACCTTCTACAGGCATTTGGAGAGGCAGGGACTGATTAGGAACAGTCGGCATGGTTTTGTGAGAGGAAAATCATATCTCACGAATTTGATTGAGTTTTTTGAAGGAGTAACCAAGAAGATAGATGAGGGCTGTGCAGTAGATGTGGTCTACATGGACTTTAGCAAAGCCTTTGACAAGGTACCGCATGGTAGGTTGTTACATAAGGTTAAATCTCACGGGATCCAAGGTGAGGTAGCCAATTGGATACAAAATTGGCTTGACGACAGAAGACAGAGGGTGGTTGTAGAGGGTTGTTTTTCAAACTGGAGGACTGTGACCAGCGGTGTGCCTCAGGGATCGGTGCTGGGTCCGCTGTTATTTGTTATTTATATTAATGATTTGGATGAGAATTTAGGAGGCATGGTTAGTAAGTTTGCAGATGACACCTAGATTGGTGGCATTGTGGACAGTGAAGAAGGTTATCTAGGATTGCAACGGGATCTTGATAAATTGGGCCAGTGGGCCGATGAATGGCAGATGGAGTTTAATTTAGATAAATGTGAGGTGATGCATTTTGGGAGATCGAATCGGGCCAGGACCTACTCCGTTAATGGTAGGGCGTTGGGGAGAGTTATAGAACAAAGAGATCTAGGAGTACAGGTTCATAGCTCCTTGAAAGTGGAGTCACATGTGTATAGGGTGGTGAAGAAGGCATTCAGCATGCTTGGTTTCATTGGTCAGAACATTGAATACAGGAGTTGGGATGTCTTGTTGAAGTTGTAAAAGACATTAGTAAGGCCACACTTGGAATACTGTGTACAGTTCTGGTCACCCTATTATAGAAAGGATATTATTAAACTAGAAAGAGTGCAGAACAGATTTATTAGGATGTTACCGGGACTTGATGGTTTGACTTATAGGGAGAGGTTAGATAGACTGGGACTTTTTCCCCTGGAGATTAGGAGGTTTCGGGGTGATCTTATAGAAGTCTATAAAATAATGAGGGGCATAGATAAGGTAGATAGTCAAAATCTTTTCCCAAAGGTAGTGGAGGCTATAACGAGGGGGCATAGATTTAAGCTGAGAAGGGAGAGATATAAAAGGATCCAGAGGGGCAATTTTTTCACTCAAAGGGTGGTGAGTGTCTGGAATGAGCTGCCAGAGGCAGCAGTAGAGGCGGGTACAATTTTGTTTTTTAAAAAGCATTTGGACAGTTACATGGGTTAGATAGGTATAGAGGGATATGGGCCAAGTGCAGGCAATTGGGACTAGCTTCGTGGTACAAACTGGGCGACATGGACATGTTGGGCCGAAGGGCCTGTTTCAATGTTGTAAACTTCTATGATTCTCTGAACTGCCTCCAATGCAAGTATGTCCTTCCTTAAATAAGGGCACCAGTACTGTATGCTGTCCTCCAGGTGCGGTCTCACCAGCACCCTGTACAGTTTTAGCATGACTTCCCTGCTTTTACACTCCGCTCCCACATAAATAAAGGCCAATATTCCGTTTGTCTTCCGGATTACCTGCTGCAACTACATGTTGAATTTTTGTGTTTCATGTACGAGGACACCCAGATCCCTCTGTACTGCAGCATTTTGTAGTATTTCACCATTCAATCAATATTTGCTTTTCTATTTTTCCTCTCAAAGTGGATGACTTCACATTTTGCCACGTTATATTCCATCTGCCAAATGTTTGCCCATTCGCTTAACCTGTCAATATCCCTTTGCAGACACTTTGTGCCCTCATCGCAACATGCTTTTCCACCTATCTTTGTATCATCAGCAAACTTGGCCACAAGATACTCTGTTCCTTCATCTAAGTGATTGATATATATTGTAAATAGTTGAGGCCCCAGCACGGAGCCCTGTGGCACCCCACTAGTTACAGATTGTTATTTGGAAAATGACCCTTTTATCCTGACTCTTTGTTTTCTGTTAGTTAGCAAATCCTCTATCCATGCCAGTATATTACCCCAACACCATGAGCTCTTATCGTGTGCAGTCATCTTTTATGTGGTACCTTATCGAACGTCTTTTGGAAATCCAAATATACTGCATCCATTGGTTCCCCCTTATCCAACCTGAGCATTACTTCCTGGTGGTGGATGGGTGCCAATCAAGCGGGCTGCTTTGTCCTGGATGGTGTCGAGCTTCTTGAGTGTTTTTGGAGCTGCACTCATCCAGGCAAGTGGAGAGTATTCCATCACACTTGTGTATTCCAAGACTTGTGCCTTGGAGATGGTGGAAAGGCTTTGGGGAGTCAGGAGGTGAGTCACTCGCCGCAGAATACCCAGCCTCTGACCTGCTCTTGTAGCCACAGTATTTATATGGCTGGTCCAGTTAAGTTTCTGGTCAATGGCGACCCCCAGGATGTTAATGGTGGGGGATTCGGCGATGGTAATGCCGTTGAATGCCAAGGGTAAGATAGTTAGACTCTCTCTTGTTGGAGATGGTCATTGCCTGGCACTTGTCTGGCGCGAATGTTACTTGCCACTTATGAGCCCAAGCCTGGATGTTGTTCAGGTCTTGCTGCATGCGGGCACGGACTTCATTATCTGAGGGGTTGCGAATGGAACTGAATACTGTGCAATCATCAGCGAACATCCCCATTTCCGAACTTATGATGGAGGGAAGGTCATTGATGAAGCAGCTGAAGATCGTTGGGCCTAGGACACTGCCCTGAGGAACTCCTGCAGCAATGTCCTGGGGCTGAGATGATTGGTCTCCAACAACCACTACCATCTTCCTTCTTGCTAGGTATGACTCCAGCCGATGGCGAGTTTTCCCCCTGATTCCCGTTGACTTCAATGTTACTCGGGCTCCTTGGTGCCACACTCGGTCAAATGCTGCCTTGATGTCAAGGGCAGTCACTCTTACCTCACCTCTGGAATTCAGGTCTTATGTCCATGTTTGTACCAAGGCTGTAATGAGGTCTGGAGCCGAGTGATCCTGGCGGAACCGAAACTGAGCATCATTGAGCAGGTTATTTGTGAGTAAGTGCCGCTGGATAGCACCGTCGATGAAACCTTCCATCACTTTGCTGAAGATCAGTGGTCGAATTCTTGCTTTCCCCATGAGTGACCTGTGTTCGATTCGCGGCCAATGCACTCTCAATTTCATTTTAGATCTTTAATTCGCCAGCACCACTCAACCCCGCTTATAGCTGAAATTCACCATTTATTTAGGGCTGCAAGTAGTGTGGCCATTGTTTTCGGCCAGAATGGAGATGATTGGGTAATTCCCCCGTCAATCACTGCTGTAATTGACTGGGATTAATTTTACACACATAATTTGTATTATGTAACTATCCTCCCCGCATTGCATTTTACAAACATACAAACATACGAACAAGAACTAACAGCAAAAGATACTCTGGTGCATCCAGCCTGTCTCATGCAATTCTCATACCTTGTGTTTCACACAAAAGACAATCCCCACTCCACCCAAAACTACGCCATCTGCTGCGAGAGGCGAAAAAACAAATGAAAACTCAGGCCAATCTGGGGGGAGGGGGAATCTTGGAGTTTCCTCTCGACCCTTAGGAGATCGAAACTGGAGCAGGAGGTTATTCTGGCCCTGGATAATTCTATGCATTACCTACCTTTTGCATGCGATGATCTGCCCCAGCCTGAAAGAGGTCCAGCTCTCGATTGAAATATTGCTGGAGAAATAATCAATTTATATTATGTAACTATCCTCCACTCATTGCATTTTACTGGATCAATAATCAATTTATATTATGTAACTATCCCCCACTCACTGCATTTTACTGGATCAATAATCAATTTGTATTATGTAACTGTCCCCCACTCACTGCATTTAACTGGATCAATAATCAATTTATATTATGTAACTATCCCTCACTCACTGCATTTTACTGGATCAATAATCAATTTGTATTATGCAACTATCATCCACTCACATACTGCATTCTTCTGGCGAAATAATGAATTTGTATTACGTAAATCTCCTTTTAAAGTCCGACGTTATGTATTTGTTTGTATATAATAGGAAGTGTATGCATACTTTGTTTAAAATTGTTGTAGATTTACAGTAAAGTAGTAAAATATCTGGCAATTTCTGAAGCAAGTAGAGTTAGTTGAAATATCAGAGGTTTTTGCAAAAATGCTGAGAAGGTGGCAGTTGCAGAATCGAGGTTCTACAGCGTCACCTCTGGTGGACAGGTGTAATTACAGCATTTCACATTTACAGAGGCAGTTTTTTATTGTAAAAATTAATACAATATAGGAATTTCTAATGGAAAGAGGTGACGCAGAAGTGTAAGTACTTTTTAAAAACAATATTAGGTGCAGGCATATGATTTATAATGTATTAGTAATTGAACTCGCTGGGGTTTGTTGTAAGGTGTCAGTAGTGGCCCAGTTGATAGCCTCCTTAACTCTGATATTGGACATTGTAGTTTCGACTCCCACTCCAGAGACTTCAGCACAAAATCTAGGCTTACTGGATTAGTCCAGTGCAGAACTAATGGAGTTTGGTACTCTGAGAGGATCTGTCTTTCAGATAAGACATTAAACAGAGGCTCTATATTCTCTCACAGGTGGACGTGAAATAATCTAAGGCACTATTGGAAGAAAAGCAGGCGAGTTCAACAGGGTGTCCTGGTCAATGTTTATCCCTCAACCAACATCACCAGGACAGATGATCTGCTTATTATTACATTGCTGTTTAAGGGACCTTGCTCTGTGAAAATCGGCTGCTGTGTTCCTACATTACAACAGTGATTACACTTCAAAAAGCACTCCATTGGCTGCAAATCGCTTTCGGACCTGCTTTGATCGTGAAGGGCGCTTTATAAATTAAAGATATTCCTCTTTTATTGTTAAATAGCAAAACCTTTGCCAAATTGTGAAGCAAAGATGTCGAGTTGGTTGGTGCATAGATTTTCCTGTACAGTACAGCAGAAGTAGGCCATTCGGCCCCTGGACCCTGCTCCTCCATTAAATAAGATCATGGCTGAACTTTTACCTTAATTCCACTTTCCCACCGTATCCACATATCACTTGATTCCCTCAGTGTCCAAAAATCGATCGATGTCAGTCTTGAAGATACTCAACAACTGAGCATCAACAGCCCTCTGGGGTGGCAGAAAATTCCAAAGATTCACAACCCGCTGAGTATTTTTTTTCCTCTTCTCGGTCCTAAATGGCCGACCCCTCATCTTGAGACTATGACCCCTAGTTCTAGAGTCTCCAGCCAACGAGAGCAGCCTCTCTGCATCTACCTTGTCAAGCCTTCTAAGAATTTTATACGTTTCAATTACATCACCACTCATTGTTCTAAAATCCAGAGAACATGAGCCCATTCTACTCAATCTCTCCTCATAGGACAACCCTCTCATCCCAGGAATCAATCCAGCGAACCTTCGTTATACGCCCTCTAAGGCAAGTATATCCTTCCTTTGGTAAGGAGACCAAAACTGTACACAGTACTCCAGATGTGGTCTCACCAAACTCCTATATATTTGCAGCAAGACCTCCTTATTCTTGTACTCCAACCCCCTTGAAATGTAGAATTACATAGCATTTCCCTTCCTAATTGTTTGCTGTACCTGCATGTTAACTTTCTTTGATTCGTGTACAAGGAAACCCAAATCCCCCTGACTACAACATTTCTTAGTTTCTCACCATTTAAAAAAATATTCTGCTTTTCTATTCTTGCTACCAAAGTGAATAACCTCACATTTCCCCACATTATACTCTATTTGCCACCTTCTCGCCCTGTCTATATCCCTTTGAAGCCTCTTTGCGTCCTCCTCACCACTTACTTTCCCACCTTTGTATCGTCAACAAGTTTGGATACATTATTCTCGGTCCCCTCCTATAAGTCATTGATATAGATTGTAAACAGCTGAGGCTCCAGAACTGATAATTGCGGCACCCGTCTCGTTACTACCTGCCAACCCGAAAATGACCCATTTATTCCTTACTCCTTTTTTCCAGTCCGTTAACCAATCGTCAATCCATGCTAATATATTACCTCCAATCCTATGAGCCCTAATCTTGTGTAACAATCTCTTGTGTGGCTCCTTTCTCCTGTCCCAGTGGTTTCTGGACCATCAATAGATTACCGGAAGCCCCAATAGATATCTGGAACACCAATAGATTTCTCCCGTCCCAATGGTTTACTCCAGCTTTTTTTTTTCAAAAAAATGTACTTTATTAATAAAATTTGCAGCAATGCATACAGTACAGTTGTCATATCACATTCCAAACGTACACAATACAGATTATACAATTTGCAGGTTACATCAAGTACGGTTCAATGAACACATTGTACATAATTACAGTTCATCACACTATGGGGTGTCTCATTGCATTATACTCAACACAGATTGTTGATTACAGATTCATTACAGGTACATTACAGATTCATTACAGGTACATTACAGCAATTTGAATTTTACATTCTGCACAGGGTTTTTTTCCCCCTGATTTCAGCCCCTCGGTATACAATGGCGGGAAGGCTATAAACGGTTGCCTTTCCCCACAGAGCCTTTGCGGTGGCCGCACCCATCCTCAGTGCGTCCCTGAGCACGTAGTCCTGGACCTTGGAATGTGCCAGTCTGCAACACTCGGTCGAGGACAGCTCCATGCACTGGATGACCAGCAGGTTTCGGGCAGACCAAAGGGCGTCTTTCACCAAGTTAATGGACTTCCAGCAGCAGTTGATGTCTGTCTCGGTGTGCGTCCCCGGGAACAGCCCGTAGAGCACACAGTCCTGTGTTACGGAGCTGCTCGGGACGAACTTGGACAGATACCACTGCATCTCTCTCCAGACCTTCTTTGCAAAGGCGCATTCCAGAATGAGATGGGTGACGGTTTGGTCTGCACCGCAGCCTCCTCGGGGACAATGTGCGGTGGCGCTGAGAGACCGGGAGTGCATGAAGGATCTGACAGGAAGGGCCCTTCTCACCACCAGCCAAGCTGTGTCTTGGTGTTTGTTTGAAAGTTCTGGCGATGTTTTTATTTATATATTTCAAAAATATACTTTATTCATAAAAATCGTAAAGGTAAACAGAACAATGCAACTATCACAATACAACTACAGGTCATACATGATAAATACAGTTCATGACACTGCAGGGTGCCTCATTGCACTTGCAATCAGTATAGATTACAGTTACATTACAGCAATTACAGTCATTACAAGGAGTTTTTTTTGGTTTCCAGTCCCTCGGCCTACGATGGCGAGAGTGTCCTAAAATGTGGCCTTTCCCCATCGAGCTTTTGCGGTGGCTGCATCTTAGCGCCCTGTCCTAGAAATGCTTTAATATCTAAGGGTTACTAGGTATTTTGCAGAAAAGAACGACGAACACCATTGTTAATCGGCCAGCAAGTCCTTCGAGGTGATAGCTCAGATTGTAAACAATTTTACACCACCAAGTTATAGTCCAACAAATTTATTTTAAATTCCACAAGCTTTCGGAGGCTTCACCTGACGAAGGAGGAAGCCTCCGAAAGCTTGTGAATTTAAAATAAAATTGCTGGACTATAACTTGGTGTTGTAAAATTGTTTACAATTGTCAACCCCAGTCCATCACCGGCATCTCCCCAGCACAGCTCAGATAGGCAGTGATTCGAAGTTGCCATTAAAGTCACCGTTCTGGGAGCACACATTATTTCTGCTTTTAGTCATGAACGAGGGGAGAGCGCGAACGCAGTCCCCACTACCACAAATTTTGCAGTCGAGTATCCCGCATTTGGGGACATCGCAGGCGTCAGCACACCCGGAGTGCAATGGGTTAGCCTCGTCCTGGGAGAACCTCCTTCCTGATCAAGGTCTCTCCCCTGCCAGGTAAGTATGCTCGAATGCTGTTGCAAATTTCCATCCAACGGCAGTCAACACTCTTTCACATTAGGGCAAATAAGAATTTTAAACGTTCATTTTCCATTTTTATAAGGAATGTTTACTGGAAATGTAAGAATCATTGTTTTTCCATCATTTCTTTGGTTAAATATGATCGTTTTTGCAGATTCAACAGTATTCGCTGCCTCATTTGCATATCACCCATAAAAGGAAAGAGCGCCCCCCATTCGCCGGATGGAACGGAGCATTCCTGAATGGCTCTGCCCATTTACAGCTCATCTCTTGTTTCTTTACTTGTCCCACGACCGCCCTCCTCGCCTTGAATCTTTTTTTTCCAAAAAATATACTTTATTCATAAAATTTGCAGCAGTACATACAATACAGTTGTCATATCACTTTCCAAACGTACACAATACAGATTATACAATTTGCAGGTTACGTCAAGTACAGTTCAATGAACACATTGGACATAATTACAGTTCATGACACTCTAGGGTGTCTCATTGCATCATACTCAACACAGATTATTGCTTACAGATTCATTTCAGATTCATTACAGGTACATTACAGGAATTTGAATTTTACATTCTGCCCGAGGGGGTTTTTCCCTGATTGCAGCCCCTCGGTTTACAATGGCGGGAAGGCTCTAAACGGTTGCCTTTCCCCACAGGGCCTTTGCGGCGGCCGCACCCATCCTCAGTGCATCCCTCAGCACGTAGTCCTGGACCTTGAAATGTGCCAGTCTGCAACACTCGGTCGAGGACAGCTCCTTGTGCTGGAAGACCAGCAAGTTTCGGGCAGACCAAAGGGCGTCTTTCACCGAGTTGATGGTCTTCCAGCAGCAGCTGATGTCCGTCTCAGTGTGCGTCCCCGGGAACAGCCCGTAGAGCACAGAAACCTGTGTTACGGAACTGCTCGGGACGAACCTGGACAGATACCACTGCATCTCTCTCCAGACCTTCTTTGCAAAGGCACATTCCATAAGGAGATGGGTGACGGTCTCGTCTCCACCGCAGCCTCCTCTGGGACAGCGCGCGGTGGCGCTGAGAGTCCGGGATTGCATGAAGGATCTGACGGGAAGGGCCCTTCTCACCACCAGCCAAGCTAGGTCTTGGTGCTTGTTTGAGAGCTCTGGCGATGAGGCGTTCTGCCAAATGACATTGACAGTCTGCTCGGGGAACCAACCGACAGGATCCACCATCTCCTTTTCCCGCAGGGTCTCGAGGACGTTACGTGCGGACCACTTGCTGATCGCCTTGTGGTCAAAGGTGTTTTCCTGCACAAACCTTTCCACGAAGGACAGGTGGGGCGGAACGGTCCAACTGGACGGAGCGTTCCGTGGCAGCGTGGCCAGGCCCATCCTTCTCAACACCGGGGACAGGTAGAACCTCAGCACGTAGTGACACTTTGTGTTTGCGTACTGAGGGTCTATGCACAGCTTGATGCAGCCGCACACAAAGGTGACCATCAGGATGAGGGCCACGTTGGGCACGCCTTTCCCCCCTTTCTCTGGAGATTTGTACATCGTGACCCTGCGGACACGGTCCATTTTTGATCTCCAGACGAAGTGGAAGATGGCTCGGGTGACTGTCGCGGCGCAGGAGCGAGGTATGGGCCAGACCTGCGCCACGTACAGCAACACCGAGAGCACCTCGCACCTGATGACCAGGTTCTTGCCCACGATCGAGAGGGATCGTTGATGCCACAGTCCCAGTTTCTGCTTAACCTTGGAGATACGCTCCTCCCAGTTTTTGGTGCACGCCCCGGCCCCCCCGAACCAGATCCCCAGCACCTTCAGGTAATCCGACCTGACGGTGAAGGGGACAAAGGATCGGTCGGTCCAGTTCCCAAAGAACATGGCTTCGCTCTTGCTACGATTTACCCTGGCCCCCGAGGCCAGTTCGAAACGGTCGCAGATGCTCATCAATCTGCGGACCGACAGCTGATCCGAGCAAAAGACGGCGACGTCATCCATGTACAGGGAGGCCTTGACCTGAGTGCCTCCGCTGCCTGGGATCGTCACCCCTCTTATGCCCGCATCCCTCCTGATGGACTCGGCAAAGGGTTCGATGCAACACACGAACAAGACGGAGGAGAGAGGACAGCCCTGCCTGACTCCAGATTCTGTCAAAGAGCCAGCACAGGCACGATGGGCCGAATGGCCTGCTTCAATGATACAACATTCTCTGATATTGCTGGCTGGTTCATAACGGCCAAGAAGGTTCACTCGGTTAATCCCGGGGATGAGGGGGCGGACGTATGAGGAGAGGTTGAGTGGATTGGGACTCTACTCATTGGAGTTCAGAAGAATGAGAGGCGATCTTATTGAAAGATATAAGATTGTGAAGGGTCTTGATCGGGTGGATGCGGTAAGGATGTTCCCAAGGATGGGTGAAACTAGAACTAGGGGGCATAATCTTAGAATAAGGGGCTGCTCTTTCAAAACTGAGATGAGGAGAAACTTCTTCACTCAGAGGGTAGTAGGTCTGTGGAATTTGCTGCCCCAGGAAGCTGTGGAAGCTATATCATTAAATACATTTAAAACAGAAATAGACAGTTTCCTAGAAGTAAAGGGAATTAGGGGTTACGGGGAGCGGGCAGGAAATTGGACAGGAATTTAGATTTGAGATTAGGATCAGATCAGCCATGATCTTATTAAATGGCGGAGCAGGCTCGAGGGGCCGATTTGCCTACTCCTGCTCCTATTTCTTATGTTCTTATTTTGTGACAGGTGCATGGCAGTAATTTTACGTTGCCTTGAGGCCATGTTACGTTGCATGTCGGGCGGCCGTTTTTTGGAGTCCCAGCTGAGCTCTACTCAATTTGTGTAAATTGCACATCCACCCCCCCCCCCCCCGAGTAAGACCCACCAGGTTTAATAGACCGACAAGTCACATCTGTGACGCTGATTGGAGGAGTTGGGATGTACTTTCCAGGAAACTTCATTCAATATTTTAAAATACGAACACCAGTTTGTTGATTTTAAATAATGAGGAGACCAGGCCTGAGCTGAAGTAAACGGTGGAGTTTTATTAACTTAGCACATGGACAGCAACTCACATTTAGATAGAAGCCTTTATAGCAGTGAATCGTCTCAACGTGCTTCACAGGAGCAATCAGACAAAATTTGACACTGAGCCAAGCAAGGAAATATTACTCCAGGTGACCAAAAGCTTGGGAAAACAGGTCGTTTTAAGGAGCATCTGAATGGAGGACAGAGAGCGGAGAAGAACAGGTAGGGAATACCAGATATTAGGGCCAAGGCAGCTGAAGGCAAGGCACACAGGGATGCTTGTTCCAGATTCTGATTCCTGACTGGGAGAGGCACCCAGTAGTACTGAATGCAATGATCAGTTTCCCACTGCAGCCCAGACTGAGCCCCACCCTGGGCCCTTCCTGTCTGTACATTGACCCAGTGTCCCACTGCAGACCAGACAGAGCCCCACCCTGGGCCCTTCCTGTCTGTACATTGACCCAGTGTCCCACTGCAGCCCAGACTGAGCCCCACCCTGGGCCCTTCCTGTCTGTACATTGACCCAGTGTCCCACTGCAGCCCAGACTGAGCCTCACCCTGGGCCCTTCCTGTCTGTACATTGACCCAGTGTCCCACTGCAGCCCAGACTGAGCCCCACCCTGGGCCCTTCCTGTCTGTACATTGAGCCAGTGTCCCACTGCAGCCCAGACTGAGCCCCACCCTGGGCCCTTCCTGTCTGTACATTGACCCAGTGTCCCACTGCAGCCCAGACTGAGCCCCACCCTGGGCCCTTCCTCTCTGTACATTGACCCAGTGTCCCACTGCAGCCCAGACTGAGCCGCACCCTGGGCCCTTCCTGTCTGTACATTGACCCAGTGTCCCACTGCAGCCCAGACTGAGCCCCACCCTGGGCCCTTCCTGTCTGTACATTGACCCAGTGTCCCACTGCAGCCCAGACTGAGCCCCACCCTGGGCCCTTCCTGTCTGTACATTGACCCAGTGCCCCACTACAGCCCAGACTGAGCCGCACCCTGGGCCCTTCCTGTCTGTACATTGACCCAGTGCCCCATTGGGGACCATCCAGCCCCGGATATCCGGCAGAATCAGCGCTGGGGGACCGGGTGACTGAGTCTCGTGACCCTGTCGCTGGGCCTCTGACGTCACAATGGGAGACGACGCTCGCTCAGCTCGAGCTGGAAACCGTTAAAGGGCCGTTCGGATTTCAACCTGGAGCGCGGCCGGTTAAAGGGGAGGGACAGAGAATCGGCCAAAAATGTTCATATCATGAGACCAGGAATGGTTTCAATTGAAATGTTCATACAATGAGATCAGTAATGGTTATAAATTGAAATGTTCATACAATGAGACCAGGAATGGTTATAAATTGAAATGTTCACACTCCCACACTCAGTCCGGGTCTGGATTCCCGCAGTGACTCCAGGTGTCTCTTTCCGTTTGGACTGAACAGATTCCCCCTCAGACTGAAACAGATTAAAGATTAAACAGGAAATAAACAGATTGAACAACAGTGGAAATAACAGGGAGACTGGGGTTAATATTTCAATAATAATTACAGAGAAATATTACCCATAAAAGGGACTGAATCCCACTGATATTTTATTTATTACATTAAACATTAACACTAATACTCACCAGATCCGCTCCAGACTCCTGCGGGTCAGTATGAGGGAGCGGAGAGCGGGGACAGATCGGTCTGTGAAGGAGTTTGATCCCAGGTTCAGATCCGTCAGTGACCGGTTTGTACTGAGAGCGGAGACGAGATCCTCGGTACAAGAATCTGTGAGACCGACATCATCCAGACTGGGGATGAGAGAGAGAGAATTAACAGCAATCAGGGTAATTCCCCAGTGTTTATTAATAACACTATTACTGATAATAATAATAATAATGTACATTATTAGTAACACTTAATTTTACTAATAATAATGTTTAATATTAGACAGCCAGTTATTATAAACACAATCTCACACAATCTGATACTTACCGCAGTTCCTGTATTTTACAGTCCGGGTTCCTCAGAGCCGTAAACAGTAGTTTCATTCCTGAATCTCCCAGTTTATTATTACCCAGGTTCAGAACCGTCAGTGACCGGTTTGTACAGAGAGCGGAGGAGAGATCATCGGCACAAGAAGCTGTGAGACCGTTGTACCATAACCTAGAGATCAGAGTGAGGAGAGAGACGAGCAGAGATAACAGGAATCAGAGTAAATTCCCAGTATTTATTTGTATTATTATTACTTATACTGACCTTAATGTACAGTGTTAGACATCCAGTTATTACAAACACAATCTCACACAGTCTGATACTTACTCCAGTGTCTGTATTTTACAGTCCGGGTTCCTCAGAGCCGCAGACAATAGTTTCACTCCTGAATCTTCCAGTTGATTTCCTGCCAGTCTAAACACAAAAATACAGAGAGTGAGAAACAAACTGAATCCAATCCCCGATCTGACACAATTTCTCTCTGATTTTTCAGTGTTTCCTGTAGTATCTTCAGGAAATTAATAACTAGATTTCCCTGTCGCTGACAATGAATCTTACTCTGTCCAACGCCCCATATATTCAGGGACTGTCAGTAAATATATTTATTAAATAAAGTGCTGTCTGTGTGAAGCCTTCAAATGTCCCTCAGTCCGGTCTCATTCCCTGATGATCAGAATCACCCTCCTGGAGGTCCCGTCATGTTTGGGGAAATTGTCTCATTTCTGCTGATTCTTAAATCCCAGATTTTATGGGAATGGGGCAATTTTCCTGAATTAAATAATAAAGTGGTGATTACCTGTACTTTATGCAGTATTATATTAATCTGTTTCATACCTCGGGGTGAGTTATATTGTGAAACGGCACTAAAGGCTGCTGTAAAATCCATCCCCCAGGATTTTATGTAACAAGGAGAGTTTATTCTGTCCTGTTACTAGTTTTAAATGTCCCTGTACTTCTAGTTTATCGGGGAGGGGAGTCTCTCACTTTATTCCCATTAAATTCTCTCCACATTTATTTCAGGCGCAACGTTCCCGACAGTTTATGGGGATTTTTCTGAAGTTCCCTCCCCGAGCGGGGCCTCACACACAGGGGGCAGATTATGGGAAATTCCCGGGTTCACTGCCCCCTGGTTAACCCAGGAGCCTCACGCTGTGTGTGAGGCCCCACCGCTGGCCGGTGTGTGTCTGTACTCCTGGCCTAATACCCCACAACCCGTTAGATTGGAACCTTTTCAAAGGCAGATTTTAGTTCCCAAATCTCACTGAAGTGTCGGCCTGGATTAATGAGCGAGGGGCCTGAATCCACGACCTTCTGACTCAGAGGCACGAGTGCTGCCAGCTGGGTGAAGAGATGATGGATGTATTGGAGAGTGTGAAGGGCAGTGTCATTGATGAGTTAAGATAACGGACCGTCGTCCTGCGGGGAAAGCTCAGCCCGCCCACTGGCGGTTGACTGCCCGAAAGCTGTGTTTTGCTGTTTGTTACTGAATGTTTGGTGTTTCTGCTTCCCTCTCCAACACACGTTGACAGTCCGGTGACTGTCACTTGCCCCCACACCTCGGTAAGAGGGTGGGATGCTCCGACACACAGACTGCTGCAATTAGTGTCGATCTACTTGTAAGTAACAGTGAGAAGGAGCCTCTTCAATGGACGCATCTCAGTCAGTGAGAAAAACAACAATAAATATCATTTATTACAATTAAATTATCAGACTCTTTCAGTGACCTGTATTTACTGATCGGATAAAAATTGTGAAATCCCGAATTGTTCACAAGGATCCATTTTAGATTCTCCAGTCCTGAGGGAATTACTAACCGATCCTCTTATCATTTGTCATATTTGTGTTGAATCTGTTTCTCTCTGGTTTAACTGAACTGTTTGTTTCCCTTCATTTCCGATCAGCAATACAATCCGTGACTGTTCTACAATTGGCCTGACAGTTAGAGACAAATAATCATTCACCTCAACACCTGGCATTTGTGCACTACGGTTCCCAGCCGCTGGAGTCCTTCACACTGGATGGAGCATTTCTGTAGATCGAGGTGTTTTATTGTATCACAGAGTCCAATGACATGAGACAGCACCGCACAGTCAATCGGGGTCAGTCTCAATTCACTAAATGTAAGTGTTTCCACAGATCGCACTGTGACCCGAGCCAGTGTTTTATTCTGAGACTCAAACAGGTAGTGGAATGTGTTCAGGAGGTTCCTTTTCCCAGTTTTACTCTCTGTCTTTCCAATCTGTCCTTCAACCTTCTCCTTCACCCAGTCAATCACTCCGCAGATCGTTTGATGAAGAAGTGGACCCAGAAACTCCTCCAGGGGCCGAGCTGACTGTGAGGAGGAGAGACCAACAACAAAACGGAGAAATATCTCAAATCGTCCATCTTCCTTGCTGTGGGCTTCACTGAGGAGTTTCCGGATGTCCCCAGGATCTGGAGTCAGGAATTGTGCGAGTGCGGCTACAAACTCTTGGATGGTGAGGTGCGGGAATGTGTAAACCACACTCTGGGCAGAATCATCTCTCTCCAAAAGTTCCATCATGAACCCAGACAGGAACTGGGAAGGTTGAAGATTGTACTTGATCAAATCTCCATTTCTGAACACAATCTTCTTCTTGGAGACCCCAGTGAAAGCCATCTCACCGATCTTCAGTAACACATCACGGGGGGATTCAATCTCTCGGCCATGGTTTTTCAGAATGTTGTAAATATAGTAGGAATATAGTTGGGTGATGGTCTTGGGAACACGCTGCTGTTTCCTTTCCCTTTGTGTGAAGAAGGGACCCAGTGACAGACAGAGGATCCAGTAGTAGGAAGGGTTGTAACACATGGTGTACAGGATCTCGTTCTCCTCCACATGATTGAAAACAGCTGCTGCCACCGACTGATCTTCAAAAAACTTGTTGAAATATTCCTTCCGTTCCTCACCAACAAATCCAAGGATTTCAGCCCAGACACTGATCTCAGCCTTTTCCAATAAATGTAATGCAGTGGGGCGGCTGGTCACTAGCACTGAACATCCTGGGAGCAGCTTGTGCTGTAATAAACTGTACACAATGTCAGACACTTCACACCAGTCTTCAGGATCTGTGCACATGTACTGAGGTTCTGTATTTCTCCGATTGTCAGCAAAATTGATACTGTCCTTGAATTCATCTAAACCATCGAATGTAAACAGTAATACCTCTGGGTTCTTCCAGAGTTCTCCCAGAATATTTCCAAAGTAAGGATACAGATCCAGTATCAGATTCCTCAGGTTTATTCTACAGTTAATAGCATTCAAATCCCGGAACCTAAAGCTGAAAACAAATTGAAAGTGTGGGTATACTTTCCCAGTGGCCCAGTCATGAACAATCTTTTGTACCATTGTTGTTTTTCCAATCCCCGCGACTCCGCTCACTGCTGCTGAACTCCCAGATTTGGATTTTCTCCGGGAAAAACTGCTCTGGAACAGTTGATCATTTCGGATTTTTTCCAGTTCTCTCCGGAGATGTTTCTTTCTCCACTCTTCATGGTCTCGGCCTCTTGCCAGCAGTTCATGTTCTACAAGTGTCCGATCAAGAACAGTGGAAATGACCGTTAGTTCAGTGTATAGATTGACCAGCTGGAAAATCTTAACCTTCTCCTTTGTTAGGATCGTGTTCACTCTCAGTGTTTCAGTTTGGACCCGGAGTGTTTCCTTGTGTTTCTGTTGAACATCTTCAATGAGAACAGACAGAAAGTGGTTCTCAATGTTAGTTGTATTGATATAAAAACAAATTCTCAATATCACTTTACTATTCAGTGAAATGTTCCGAGATTGAATTCATAGCTTCAATTGAGGTGCGAGCAGGAAATTAAACTCAGTTGCTGAAAACCTCGCTTGAAAGTGAACAAGGGCTGTGAAAAATTTCAAATCCTCACTTGATTCTAATATTTACTGAACATGGAGATTTCGATGAAGGTGATATTTTCGCTCTGATAATTAATCCTATCAGCCCTGAACTGCACTGGAGACATCTGATAGAAACCTTAACATGATCCTGGTTATACGACAGTGGAGGTTCCATTTGATCAATCTATGAAACTGTCAGTGGTGCTGTCCTTCTGCGGAAATGGTAAATAGGGTTTTGCGTATCAGTGGGACAGAGACAGACGATGAATGGACAGAAGTTCCACTGTTATTGTATCAGACCTCAGGCAGGTTATCTGGGATATTGTGGGCACTGGGAGAGGGACAGACTGTGAATGGACAGAAGTTCCACTGTTTAACCTCGATGGAGGGGAAGCTTTCAGAAACGGGACTCGGATAGGTTATCTGGGGTATTACCTGTTGTTCTATATCACGTGATAGCAAGTAAATCTTAATGCCATTCTTAATGTACAGTGGGGAATCAGAAAGATGATTTAAGATATCGGAGTTTGCGTTGAGG
Organism: Heptranchias perlo; assembly: GCF_035084215.1. Classification (NCBI taxonomy): domain Eukaryota; kingdom Metazoa; phylum Chordata; class Chondrichthyes; order Hexanchiformes; family Hexanchidae; genus Heptranchias; species Heptranchias perlo. The sequence continues at coordinate 697,410 of NW_027138722.1, forward strand.
GAAGGCTGGCGCATTAATGTATTTTGTTTGGCTGAGAAACTTCGGTTCTGAAATGTTTTAATGGAATTCAGAACATGAGTGCAGGAAACAGGCTCACAATCAACAAAATAATTAATAACAGAGAAAATTGAAAGTCAGAAATACGAAGGGAAATCACCCAAAGCTTTGGAAAGCAGGGACCAGATACCGGGGAAGGACACTAAAGGGACAGTGTAAGTGGGGTGAAGTGATAATTGAACGTGTTTCTGTGGATTCACTGAGAGGAAGCAAAAGTGGGGTCATCTCTCTAACAGGGACAGGCTTATTTGGGCCAAATGGTCTTTTCCTGTCTCTAATCATTCTCCTGTTGTATTGTGTTTCAGAAATAGTGAACACTTTTTCAGCAATTATTATGTATATTAATTGAATGTGTTTTTATAACAGTCCTGTCATATCACCGATTATTATTAATAATACAACTGTTGCTCACTTCACTCAGTGTAATGTTAGAGCAGAAAACATTCACAGTTCATTTCAACTGTTCCCCAGTAATTATACTCCGTTGTTTCATTTTGGTCTGATATTCCTCCAATGAAGGTTTGGGAAATTAAATCTGTTTCCATTAGTCATTACATTAGGTCTTAAAAGACCCTGAGTTAAAGGGCTATTCTTTGAGTAAAATAAGGTTCTCTCTTCCACTGCCATTAGGGAGCCAGCCCATAACTTCCTTGTGTGAACATCTCGGAAGTGTGAACTTCTCAGATCAGATCGAACATTTTGGCGTCTCGCTCTGTGCTGTGAAATGATAACATTTTAAAGTTTCGCTTTTCTCCACCTCTTTCCTTCCAGTTGGTGGTGGGGAGATTCCAAGGGGGGGGGGGGCTGTAACATCTGGCTCAAGGCACTGCTCTTCAATTATGAAAACCAGAATGTCTGGGCAGCACGAAGGAGGTGCGTATTGGGATTCACAGTGTATCAGGATCCTGACAGGTGTGCATTGGGATTCACAGTGTATCAGGATCCTGACAGGTGTGCATTGGGATTCACAGTGTATCAGGATCCTGACAGGTGTGTATTGGGATTCACATTGTATCAGGATCCTGACAGGTGTGTATGGGGATCCACGGTGTATCAAGATCCTGCCAGGTGTGTATTGGGTTTCACAGTGTTGGGATCCTTACAGGTGTGTATGGGGTTTGACAGGGTATCAGGATTCTGCCAGATGTGTATGGGGATTCACAGTGTATCAGGATCCTGCCAGATGTATATGTAGTTTCAGAGTGTATCAGGATCCTGCCAGGTGTGTTTGGGGTTTTGCAGTGTATCAGGATCCGGTCAGGTGTGTTTGGGGTTTCACAGTGTATCGGGTCGCTACCAGGTGTGCATGGGGAGTCACAGTGTATCGGGATCCTGCCAGGTGTGTATGGGGATTCACAGTGTACCGGGTCGCTGCCAGGTGTGTATGGGGATTCACAGTGTATCGGGATCCTGCCAGGTGTGTATGGGGATTCACAGTGTATCAGGATCCTGACAGTTGTGTATGGGGATTCACAGTGTATCAGGATCCTGCCAGTTTTGTATGGGGATTCACAGTGCATCAGGATCCTGCCAGGTGTCCATGGGATTTCACAGTGTATCAGGACAATGTCAGTTGAGTATAAGAATTAAGAAGTGATAGTGATCAGCATCTGGATTAAGTGCAACAGTGGAACTTCTGTATATTTAGAAAATATGTCAGAAACCGCATGAATTAGAACTTGAAAAGTTGGGTGTTGATGACAAGTTCAAACGAGGTTCATTTCTATTCCCTCCGGATTCCCAGATTCCGACAATCTCTAAACAAAAGTCTACAGTCAAACATTCTGATTCTCAGAAGTGAAATAAACGGTTTAAAATTTCCATTTCATCACTTACCATTCAGGTGACTGGGTATTTCAGATAAACCTCGTCCGATGTTCATATAATCAAATGGATCAGGACCTGTTTAAATCATTGAGCTTTCATGAAATCAGATCTGTGTAATGTTATCGTAAATTCTGCAGTGTTTCAATCTGAAATTGAATTCAGTTTGAGATTTTACCGTACCAAGTTCCTGCATCTCTTTCAGTATTTTGTCCAACTTTGGTACCACATGGTGCATTTTCACAAAGGATTCCCACATCACCCTTCGGGCCCGAGAGCCTTTCTCCATCACCAGATTTAGGAGAAGTTTGGAACTGTCCGCCCTGTTTCCCTTCTCCACGAGATCAATGACTTTCTGTAAAGAATAACAATGAATATATTGGTCTCTCCTTTTCCCAGTCCCAGTAAAACTGATTCACTTTTGTTTTCAGTCCACACAAGAGTTACACCCGAACCGTTCCCCTATCCTTTGCACAGACACTGACCGATCCACTGGGTATTTTCACCTCTTCGTATCATTGCTTCAGATTCACTGTATTTTCAGTTTGATCAATTTCTTTCCTATTTGGCCTGTTTCTGTTCTGTCACATTCTATGATTCTAAGATCTGATATCCTGTTAGTTCTGTGATGTTGAAATAATCCAAACTCATTCTGTGTCCCTCCCACTTACCCGATGTTCCTGTCCACTGAAATGCCTCTCGTACGTTAACAACGAGCTGACTCCGTCCACCACTTCTTCAATCGCCTGTTCCAGTCTGTCCCGGTAGAATTTCGTCAACTGGAACAGCTGGTAATCGTCGCAATTTGTCAGGAACTCAGTGATTGCAGTGTTCGGATCTGTGAACAAAAATGGAGAAAACTAAACACATTATCGACTTTCTCTCCGGGCGGCTACATTTCCTCTTATACCAAATGGCTGAAGCCTCCTGTGAGGCACATTATCAAACACCTTCTGAAAACCCATATACACCGCATGTGCTGCATTCCATCGATCTATACAGTCACCTCTCAACAAAGCTGTATCAGATTTGTCAAATACGACTTGTCTGCAGCGAATCCGTTCCAGCCTCCCCTGATCATCCCCTGTGTCTCTAAATGTTCAGTAATTCGACCTGGAATTACAGATTTAAGGAGTTTGCCGACGACTGACGGAAACCAGTTGGTCTCCAGTTACCTGTTGGCCCTCTCTCCCTATTTTAAAAGAGACATTACTTGGGCTCCTTCAGTCCACCTGGATATTTTTGATAACAAACGAGGATTGAGAAATTGTGATCAGAGTCCATCCTATCTCCGCTCTGACTTCCTTTATTAGCCTCGGGTGTGTTATCTCTGGGCCCAGTGATTTATCCACCTCGGCGATGTTTCTCAGATCCAAATCCTACTCTACAGTTATCTCTAACTATGGTCCCACATCGTCCTCTCGTACACCAACATTTTCAATTCCACCATCATTTTTAGAAACTGAAGGAAATATTTTTTGATCTCCCCAAACCTTCATCCACAACTAATTTCTCCCAGTTCTCCCTCTATCTCAGCTCAACTTCTTGCTGGCCTGCAAAACCGACCGAGTATTGTGCTATTTCCCTTCCTATTGCTTAACTGCATTCATATGGATTATATCTTAATATTGTTCACTGGAACATCCTTATTTTCGAAACCTCTCCTTCTCTCTCTTCTCCTTTAAGACGCTCCTTAAAACCGACAACTTTACCCAAGCTTTTGGTCATTCGTCCGAAAATCTCCTTATTTGTCTCGGTGTCAAATTTTGTTTGATAATCGCACCTTGACGCAACCTGTATCGTTTTTCAATATTAAAGGCGCTATAAATGCAAGTCTTTTATTGTTCTAACTCTGTCTTATAAACTTTTATTAATACTGGCGTCCAGAACTATTTTTCTCTCCCCTCAAAATGTTTTAATCAGAAACATTTCGCTCTGAACCCTGTGAAATCTCAGGCCCTGTCTTACAGATACTCGATCACATCTCTGATGCTTCTGATTTTCCGAATGTGTTTGGAATGATCTGTATATTCACAGACATAACACACAAACCTAACTCCGATTTTTTGGAATGTTGACCCGTTTCCGTTTCTTTGCTTTTTTTAAATACCAAGTGACTTTATCTCTCAACACCACCTTCCTTTTTTCCTGCTAATAACTTTTCACTATTTTATAAATCTTCTGTACTGGTCCAACAGTTTTATTAATTCCAATCTCTAATCTCAGAACCTGAGATTTCCCACCCTCCAGTCATATGAGCTGAAACCCTCCCACTGCTCCATTCACCCAGTCTGTAAAACCATTGTTGGTCGGTTCAGACCGTGACCGTCCCTTCCCTTCTCCCTGAACTCATTCCAGTCCTCATGACCGTGAACCCTGCCCTCCTGCTACATTCACCCAGTCTGTAAAACCATTGTTGGTCGGTTCAGACCGTGACCGTCCCTTCCCTTCTCCCTGAACTCACGCTAGTCCCCAAGACCGTGAACCCTTCCCTCCTGCTCCATTCACCCAGTCTGTAAAACCATTGTTGGTCAGTTCAGACCGTGACCGTCCCTTCCCTTCTCCCTGAACTCACGCGAGTCCCCAAGACCGTGAACCCTTCCCTCCTGCTCCAGCCCTGCAGCCACACATTGACCGGCCTCATATTTCCCCCTTTAAGCGGCCCAGTGAAAACAATCCAGAGATCGCCAACTCTAAGCCTTGTTTTTTAGTCGAGTGCTAAGTCTCAATATTCCCTCGATAAACGTATTTCTATCCGTGTTATTGTTTCCGACCATGGCGATTTTCTGCTCTCCATTACTTCCCAGAGATGGTCCCACCTGTTCCAGGATGTTCTTCCCTCTGACACCAGGGAGGTAACTTACCATTTGGGGCCGTGCTCAGGGCTGCAGAAGAGTCTGTCTGTTCCGTGACAATAGAATCTTCCACTATTATCGTTCTCCTATTCCTGTGTCGTACTTGCCTCTAACCACCTGCCCTTCTCGGGGTGTCCCCCTGCTCCCCGGTCTCACACTGTTACTCGGAAAGCCCATTCTCTGATTCACTGTCTCTCTCCACCTTACAGTCCCCAACACCAGGTATCTATTGGACAGTTACAATACTCAGGAGATCCCTCCACCTGTGACTGCACTGTCCTTCTAGATGGTCACTCACTTCCCGCTATCGACACAGTATCTGTGCTGTTACCTCTTCCTGTGTGAGCTGCAGTGTCTTGTTTGTGATCTGGAGCTTTTGTCAGGACACAATTGAAATTTTAAAGAATTCTGTGAACCTACCTGTGTCCATTGTCATTCTTGTTGAGGGTGTTGGATTTTCTCCCCTGTTTGAAGCTTCAGCCAAGGCTGTGACAGACGTTCCCAGGTTCTGATGAACTGTAATCAATACAATATTAATAGGAGGTTAGGCAGCAATATTAAAATGAGCAGGAGAACGTTCCCTTGTTAAACATGATACCAAGTCTCTCCTCCGCCATCAGTTCAACAGCTTTTAGCTCTGGGATGGAGCATTTCCCGAGTGTGATGAACAACACTCCACATCAGGTGTGACACAGACAGCTGCCCAGTGAAATCCAGTGAGTCCCGTTGATCACAATATCCAAGTTCCAGACTGGCTCCCATCGGCAGAGACTCTGCACTCGGAGCGCCCATTCGTTAGGTTTAATCATAGTGCAGGCCAGAAAAGCTTTATTCCTGAGGCAGTGAATATTCTGGAGGGAAATATGGAGCGGGGTGATCATTGATGATTTAAATGACCCTTCACTCGGTTTTAACTTCTGGCGCTGTTTTATTATTTTATTCACAGAAGTGTTTTATATTTTTGACTGGTTGTGTTTTGATATTAAATCCTGGTACTTGATGAATATGATATCTATCGACATACACAAAATACAGCTGGGTGTGATTCCTCTGGTGTCTATAGGCAGTGACAGTCTCCGTGAATTCATGGAGATGGGTCCTGGTTGGTGCGTCTATTGGATATATATATTGAACATATTTCTCATGGAGTCAGTACCTGACAAATGAGCACGTAGGAGGTGAGGAGATTTACCACTGTTCTAATATTAACACTAATGAGCTCTGTAGGAGGTGAGGAGATTTACCACTGTTCTAATATTAACACTAATGAGCACTGTGGGAGGTGAGGAGATTTACCACTGTTCTAATATTAACATTAATGAGCACTGTGGGAGGTGAGGAGATTTACCACTGTTCTAATATTAACACTAATGAGCACTGTGGGAGGTGAGGAGATTTACCACTGTTCACCATCGACAAGGCACAAGTCAGGAGTGTGATGGAATACTCTCCACTTGCCTGGATGAGTGCAGCTCCAAAAACACTCAAGAAGCTCGACACCATCCAAGATAAAGCAGCCCACTTGATTGGCACCCCATCCACCACCCTAAACATTCACTCCCTTCACCACCGGCGCACTGTGGCTGCAGTGTGTACCATCCACAGGATGCACTGCAGCAACTCGCCAAGGCTTCTTCGACAGCACCTCCCAAACCCGCGACCTCTACCACCGAGAAGGACAAGGGCAGCAGGCGCATGGGAACAACACCACCTGCACGTTCCCCTCCAAGTCACACACCATCCCGACTTGGAAATATATCGCCATTCCTTCATTGTCGCTGGGTCAAAATCCTCGAACTCCCTTCCTAACAGCACTGTTGGAGAACCGTCACCACACGGACTGCAGCGGTTCAAGAAGGCGGCTCACCACCACCTTCTCGAGGGCAATTAGGGATGGGCAATAAATGCCGGCCTCGCCAGCGACGCCCACATCCCGTGAACGAATAAAAAAAATAAAAAAATAAAAATATTAACGGTAATGAGCACTGTAGGAGGTGAGGAGATTTATCATTGTTCCAATGTTAACTCTAATGAGCACTGCAGGAGATGAGCAGATTTACCACTGTTCCAATATTAACACTAACGAGCACTGTAGGAGGTGAGGAGATTTACCACTGTTCTAATATTAACGCAAATAAGTACTGGAGCAGGTGAGGAGATTTACCACTGTTCAAATATTAACAAGAAGGAGCACTGTAGGAGGTGAGGAGATTTACCAGTGTTCTAACATTAACACTAATGAGCACTGGAGCTGGTGAGGAGATTTACCATTGTTCCAATATTGACACTAACGAATACTGTTGGAGGTGAGGATATTTACCACTGTTCTAATATTAACACTAATGAACACTGTAGGAGGTGAGGAGATTTACCACTGTTCTAAGATGAACACCAATGAGCACTGCAGAATGTGCGGAGTTTTACCAATGTTCTAATATTAACACTAATGAGCTCTGTAGGAGGTGAGGAGATTTACCACTGTTCTAATATTAACACTAATGAGCACTGTAGGAGGTGAGGAGATTTCCCACTGTTCCAATATTAACACTAATGACATTTGTAGGAGGTGAGGAGATTTACCACTGTTCCAATATTAACACTAATGTGCACAGTAGGAGGTGAGGAGATTTACCACTGTTCCATTATTAACACTAATGAGCACTGTAGGAGGTGAGGAGATTTACCACTGTTCTAATAGTAACACAAATGAACAATGTCGGAGGTGAGGAGATTTACAATTTTTCTAATATTAACACAAATCAACAATGTCAGAGGTGAGGAGATTTACTACTGTTGTAAAATTAACACTAATTAGCACTGTAGGAGGTGAGGGGATTTACCACTGTTCAAATATTAACACTAATGAGCACTGTAGCAGGTGAGGAGATTTACCATTGTTCCAATATTAACACTAATGACCACGATAGGAGGTGAGGAAATTCACCACTGTTCTAATATGAACACTAATGAGCACTGCAGAATGTGCGGAGTTTTACCACTGTTCTGATATTAACACTAATGACCTCTGTAGGAGGTTAGGAGATTTTCTACTGTTCTAATATTAACACAAATGAACAATGTCGGAGGTGAGGAGATTTACCATTGTTCTAATATTAACAGAAATGAACAATGTCTGAGGTGAGGTGATTTACCATTGTTCCAATATTAACACAAATGAACAATGTCGGAGGTGAGGAGATTTACCATTGTTCTAATATTAACAGAAATGAACAATGTCTGAGATGAGGTGATTTACCATTGTTCTAATATTAACACCAATGAGCACTGTACGAGGGGAGGAGATTTAACACTGTTCTAATATTAACACGAATGAGCACCGTAGGAGGTGAGGAGATTTACTTCTGCTCCAATATTATCACAATGAGCAATGTAGAATGTGAGGAGATTTACCACTGTTCGAATATTAACACTAATGAGCACCGTAGGAGGTGAGGAGATTTACTTCTGCTCCAATATTAACACAATGAGCAATGTAGAATGTGAGGAGATTTACCACTGTTCTAATATTAACATTAATGAGCACTGTCGGAGTTTCGGTGATTTACCCCTGTTCTAATACTAACACTAATGAGCACTGTAGGAGGTCAGGAGATTTACCACTGTTCTAATATTAACACTAATGAGCACTGTCGGAGGTGAGGAGATTCACCACTGTTCTAATATGAACACTAATGAGCACTCTCGGAGGTGAGGAAATTTAGCACTGTTCTAATATTAACTCTAAGCTATAATGTTATCAATCGATAACTTTAAACCGTGAGCTAATTCACAAAATTTATGTTTGGAATCTCATTGGGGATTTTAGAATCTCCGATAAAACCATGAATTTCAGTGGTCGACATGACTGCTGTTCGACAACAGAATTCTCCACTAGTATGTGTGTTTTGCGAAGTAACAGAATTCATGGCGGGGTCTGAAGATGGTGTCTTCGTTTTTCCCAATGTTTAATTGGAGAAATGTGTCCCTCGTCCAAGACTGGATGTTGGACGAGCAGCGCGAAAAAGCAGAGGCAGTGGATCGGCCGAGAGATGGTGGAGATGTCGAGCAGAGTGTTGCCAGTGCACATGTGAAAGCTGAACCCTTGTCTTCATATAATGTCTCCAAGGGGCAGCATGTGGATGAGAAATAGGAAGGGGTGAGGTGAGATCCATGGGGTCTCCCAGAGTTCAAGTACGGAAGCAGAGAAGCCATGTAAGGAGGTTCTCCGGCTACGACTGGACAGGCACCCCACTGACCCAGTCTTACACCGTAACCCCACTGACCCAGTCCCACACCGACACCACACTGACCCAGTCCCACACCGACACCTCACTGACCCAGTCCTACACCCACATCCCACTGACCCAGTCCCACACCCACACCCCATTGACCCAGTCCCACACCCACACTCCACTGACCCAGTCCCATACCCACACCCCACTGACCCAGTCCCATACCCACACCCCACTGACCCAGTCCCATACCCACACCACACTGACCCAGTCCCACACCCACACTCCACTGACCCAGTCCCACACCCACACCCCACTGACCCAGTCCCACACCCACACCCCACTGACCCAGACCCACACCAACACCCACCGATGCAGACCCACACCGACACCCCACTGACCAAGTCCCAATTCCCACTGAGGCAGTACCACACCAATAGTCCAATGACCAAGTTCCACACCGACACCAGACTGACCCAGTCCCACACCCACACCCCACTGACCCAGTCCCACACCAAACCCCACGGTCCCAGTCCCAAACAGACACCCCACTGACCCAGTCCCACACCCACACACCACTGACCCAGACCTACACCAACACCCACCGATGCAGACCCACACCGACACCCTACTGGACCAGGCCCAAACCCCACTGAGGCAGTACCACACCAATAGCCCAATGACCCAGCCACACGGACATCATCCAACCTGTTGGTAATTAGAGTAGTTATATCTTATCGAAAGATTTTTTCGTGTTGGTGATTAATGTCGTTACATTTTGTATAAAGATTAGTGATGGACGATTCTACCTGTCCATAGTTGGTGTAGTTACTTTTTATACAAAGATTAGTGATTTTTCCTCCGACCTGTTGGTAATTTGTGTCGTTACTTTTCATATAAAGTTTAGTGATGGACCCTCCTATCTGTTGGACTCTAATACCTGTTGGTAATTTGTGTCGTTACTTTTTATGTATAGATTAGTGATAGACCCTCCGAGCTGTTGGTAATTTGAGGAGCTACTTATTATATAATGATTAGTGATGGACTCTCCTCCCTGTTGGTAATTTGTGGAGTTACTTTTTATATATAGATTAGTGATGGACCTTCCTACCTGTAGATATAAAAAGTAACTGCACTAATTACCAAGATTAACGATCAGGAACCTCCTATGTGTCTGAAAGATCGTTTCAGCCCTGAATCAGTTTTAATCGAAAACATTCCTGAAGTTTATTTCTGTCTAAAGGGAGCGGCCTTTGTTTTTTTCAGTTGAGTCAGTTTGGCAAATAACTTCCTCATTAACATGAACTTATTTTAGCAAAATCAAAAGTCCCTGCTCCATTTTCCCACCGAATGCGCGTCCGTTGCTACCTGCCGCATTAAACAGTAATTCATTGTTGTAATTAATCGCCGGCACGTTTTATCTCCGAAATTGCTCCTATCCTGTGACTGGTTCGCATTCAGTCCGGCCTCATGTCACCAGAGGCTGATTTTCCAGGTGCTGGGCAGAGATCAATAATCGGACAGTGCGAATGTGTGAACCCTTCACTGAGCTGAAATGTGTGTTCGGTCTGAACAGCTGGTCCCGCCTTTGATCAGCTAAATGAAAGTGTATCGGGCACCAAACGGTCCAGTGAGTAAAAAGAGCCAGTGTTACAGGAAAAATCCGTCCGGAGTTAGACGGACCCAGGTTCAACTTCTGTTTACTGAATTGCAAATTCTAAAATGGGCAGGATGGTAAATCCCCAGTGTTCACGTTCCTACTTTCTGTCCTGTAACCGCTCTTATAATGTTGTGTCTGTGGGGAGACTAGTGGAGACCAGAAGAGGGTCCCACAGCGACACAACACAACTGACTCTGCCCCACACCGGCACCCAACAGACCCAGTCCCACACCCCACTGAACCCTTCCCACACCCACACCCCACTGACACAGTCCCACACCGACACCCCACTGTCCCAGTCCCACACCCACACCCCACTGACACAGTCCCACACCGACACCCCACTGACCCAGTCCCACACCCACACCCCACTGACACAGTCCCACACCCCACTGACACTGTCTCACACCGACACCCCACTGACCCAGTCCCACACCCACACCCCACTGACACAGTCCCACACCCACACCCCACTGACACAGCCCCACACCGACACCCCACTGACACAGTCCCACACCCACACCCCACTGACACAGTCCCACACCCACACCCTACTGACACAGTCCCGCACCCACACCCCACTGACCCAGTCGCACAACGAGCCACTCACTGAAATCTCCGGTGTAAAATAGCCCGCCTTCAGTCACTGTCCGAGCGAAAACTTAGTGAATTGTTACACCCGCGAGGAATACAGAGCTCCCCACGCCGGGGAACATATCTGACAGCGGGAAATCGGCTTTAGAAAAAAAGAGGAAGGGGAGAAAACGATAATAAAATCACAAAATGACTCTGAGAAGCTACGTTAACTTACCTTGATCCCGCAAGGATTTTCTCTCTCTCAATGTCCGTGTAGATTTTGCAACTTATATCCTTGTTATTTCATTACAACTAATCAGGTAGAAATTCCTTGTTTTATTTTAGCAAATCACGAATTGTGAATTTGATCTGAACCTTGTGATGTGAGATTCTGAACTCCGCCCTCTGTGTGAAAGCTGCTGTCAAACCTCAGGATGGATTTCAACTCAAACATTCCTCGTTTGTTTGAGAACAGGGAGCGGCCTTTCTGGTGAAATCTAATCGAACCGGTTTGACAGTTCGTTGCCACTTCAACTGTGAACAAATTCAGTTGTACATTTAAATTTATCTCTTCTTGTTTCAGGGAAGTTCAGTAAAACAGACACTTGGTTCGAAAGAAATTGTTACATTTCCATCTGGGACATTGTTTGCTAAAATCCCTGATGTTTTTATGCTTTCAACCCAGGACCCAAGAGCCAGTGTCTTGTCAGTGAGCTGAGGGGGAGGCTGTTTCTGTAAGTGAGGACATTAACCATTTAACCGCCGAATTAAACTATCCTTGAGCATCAATCACCTCCGTTACTGGGGGAATGAGCACTGACTTTCCACAATTACATTTATCATGGTAAATATTCAGCAGATACACCCGTTACATTGTTAAATCCAGAAAGGACTATTCCTGTGATGTGGCCGGTAAAAAGATTGGATTATCCTCATTTTCAGGGGGTTTCTCAGACAGTTATAAATATCCCTTTGCCCTGGCTCTGTACTTGCTCAAAACTTTAACTCATTGCACACCTTCCAGTTCTAAAGAAATGTCTTCGACCTTAAGCGTTAACTCTGTTTCTTTCTCCTCAGATACGGACTGACTGGGCTTGATGGCCGGCGCGGACACGATGGGCCGAAGGGCCTCTATCCGTGCTGTATAACTCTATGACTCTATGACTCGATGACTTGCTGAGCTTCTCCAGCATTTTCTGTTTTTAATTCAGATTTCCAGCATCCGCAGTGTTTTGCTTTTGAATAAATATCCCTTCCCTGGGATGGAAGTGTCCGCAGTGAGAAAGTGTTTGAGGACGGATTGTGGTGATAATTCCGAGGGACGGATTGTTGTGATCAATCCCGGGGACAGATTGTGGTGATAATTCCAAGGGAGGGATTGTTGTGATCAATCCCGGGGACAGATTGTGGTGATAATTCCGAGGGACGGATTGTTGTGATCAATCCCAGGGACAGATTGTGGTGATAATTCCAAGGGAGGGATTGTTGTGATCAATTCCAGGGACAGATTGTGGTGATAATTCCGAGGCAAGGATTGTTGTGATCAATCCCAGGGGCAGATTGTGGTGATAATTCCAAGGGAGGGATTGTTGTGATCAATCCCGGGGACAGATTGTGGTGATAATTCCGAGGGACGGGTTGTTGTGATCAATCCCAGGGACAGATTGTGGTGATGATTCCGAGGGACGGGTTGTTGTGATCAATCCCAGGGACAGATTGTGGTGATGATTCCGAGGGACGGGTTGTTGTGATCAATCCCAGGGACAGATTGTGGTGATAATTCCGAGGGACAGATTGTTGTGATCAATCCCAGGGGCAGATTGTGGTGATAATTCCGAGGGACGGGTTGTTGTGATCAATCCCAGGGACAGATTGTGGTGATAATTCCGAGGGACGGGTTGTTGTGATCAATCCCAGGGACAGATTGTGGTGATAATTCCGAGGGACGGATTGTTGTGATCAATCCCAGGGACAGATTGTGGTGATAATTCCGAGGGACGGGTTGTTGTGATCAATCCCAGGGACAGATTGTGGTGATAATTCCGAGGGACGGATTGTTGTGATCAATCCCAGGGACAGATTGCGATATTTCCCTTTTCTCTCTAATTTCCCCTTTGTTTTTTGACCAGGATTAAGGGTTCATTCGGGCCAGAGGCACAGTCTGAAGGGCGGTCCCAAAAATCCCCCAATATTTGTCTTCGTGTAAACTCTCCCTTCACAGACCTTCTCTTTCTTGCTTGTTTCAATCTACCGTTGTTTTAATCGGAGAGTGATTCATTCTGACAAAAACAATCAAAGGACCAAGAACATCTCCTTAAATTCAATGTTCAATGGGCAGTACGGCTATTTTGGGGGTTTTGCATGCAGTCGTGGTGCATTAATTGATGTGTTTATAATTATAAAATGACTCGATGCGGTAGATGCAGAGAAACTATTTCCTTTTATGCGAAAATCCAGAACAAGGGGGGCAATCTTAAAAGTAGAGCTAGGCCATTCAGTAGTGAAATCAGGAAGCATTTTTTCACACAGGGTAGTGGAAATGTGGAATTCTCTCCCCCAAAAGGCTGTGGATTTTGGGTCACTTGGAACTTTCAAGACTGATATCGACAGATTTTTATGAGATAAGTGTATCAAGCGGTAAGGATCAAAAGCAGGAATAAAATAGAGTTGAGGTACAGATCAGCCCTGATCAAATTAAATGGAGGAACAGGCTCGAGGGTTTGAATGGCCTACTCCTGTCCCAATGTTCCTATATTTAATCACCAGCTGAATAATGAATTCCGACATTTGGTAAATGTGAAGGTTAGTCAGAGTTTCAGGACATTGAATTCAGCGCTGAGGGGTTTGATCAATCCCTTTAAACGGACGTGTTTGGCTCTTTTTATTTAAGACTGAGCTCCATCTGGTCTGAACTTCACAGAATTCCAGGAGAGAAAAGATCAGATAATAGTTGCGAGAGAATGGAGGACAAACTTTGTTAAATATCCTTTAGTAAAAACACCCACTGTTCCGCCCAGTGTCAGAATTAAACAGTGACCCCCTGAAACTTCACCTGTGATTTTATTTCGGAGACGGTTCAAAGTTCTATCCAGTAGGTTCTCTATCCAGATTTTAATTGTTAAGGTCCTCAAATTGATGTTTTTGTATCTGGCCAGCTGCGAACCTGATGTTTCCAGGATTGTGGATCGCAATTCACCATCAACCACCCACCCGCCCCACCCTCACCCCCACCCCCCCGCCCTCCGTCACCGTAACCCACGTTTTAATAATAACCTTCATTCGATAAACTTAAACTGTGACACAGGTCGGAACATCGCACTGTCTCTGGCGTTGTTTTTTAACATGTGAGTTTCACAGTGCAATCCACCAACTGATCTGCTTTAAGCGCAGCAATGTGCAAACAGGGCCTGTCGGCTCCGGGCATTTTATTGTGCAGTTGTAATCATTCCGACCGTGCTCTGGATTGTGCCGAGATTATCGGCATTCATCCGATCCTGGGGGAGAATATTATGGCCTGGGTGTTCTTCTTGGCATTACCTTCCTATCATTTCTGGTGTCCCTTCGTCAATCCATTATTTATTCAATAATTATCAGGAAAGACTGAACAGGCTGAGGCTCTTTTCTCTGCTAAAGAGAAGACTGAGAGGTGACCTGTCTTTCATATTATGAAGTGGTTCGCTAGGATTGATGTAGAGAGGAAGTTTCCGCTCGAGGGCAGTCCAAAACTAGAGGCCACGAATAGAAGATAGTTACGAATAAATCCAATGAGGAATTGAGGAGAAAATTATTTCCTCTGAGTGATGAGAATATGGAACTCACCAACAAAAGGAATGGTTCAGGGGCAAACCATAGAAGCATTTTAGAGGAAGGTGGATAAATAAATGAGGGGGAAAGCATTGAAAGGACATATTGATAGTGTGAGATGAAGTCGTGTGGAAGAAGCCTCACGAGGAGCATGAATCCTGGCATAGACCTGTTTGGCTGAATGGCCTGATTCTGTACTTTGTTTTTATTCGTTCATGGGATGTGGCTGTAGCTGGCAAGGCCATCATTTCTTGCTCATCCATAATTGCCCTTGAGAAGGTGATAGTGAGTCTCCTTCTTGAACCGCGGCAGTCCGTGTGGTGAAGGTTCTCCCACAGTGCTGTTAGGAAGGGAGTTCCAGGATTTTGACCCAGCGACGATGAAGAACCGATGATATATTTCCAAGTCGGAATGGTGTGTGACTTGGAGGGGAACGTGCAGGTGGTGTTGTTCCCATGTGCCTGCTGCCCTTGTCCTTCTAGGTGGTAGAGGTTGCAGGTTATGGAAATGGTGTCGAAGACGCATTGTCGAGTTGCTGCAGTGCATCCTGTGGATGGTGCACACTGCAGCCACAGTGCGCCGGTGGTGAAGGGAGTGAATGTTTCGGGTGGTGGATGGGCTGCCAATCAAGCGGGCTACTTTGTCGTGGATGGTGTCGAGCTTCGTGAGTGTTGTTGGAGCTGCACTCATTCAGGCAAGTGGAGAGTATTCCATCACACTCCTGACTTGTGCCTTGTAGATGTTGGAAAGAATTTGTGGAGTCAGGAGGTGAGTCACTCGCCGCAGAATACCCAGCCTCTGACCTGCTCTCGTAGCCACAGTATTTATATGTCTGGTCCAGTTTCTGGTCAATGGTGACCCCCAGGATGTTGATGGTGGTGGATTCAGCGATAGTAATGCCGTTGAATATCAAGGGAAGGTGGTTAGACTCTCTCTTGTTGGAGATGGTCATTTCCTGGCACTTGTCTGGCCCGAATGTTACTTGCCACTCACGAGCCCAAGCCTGGATGTTGCCCAGGCTTTGCTGCATGCGGGTTCGGGCTGCTTCATTACTTGAGGGGTTGCGAATAGAACTGAACACTATGCAATAATTAGCGAGCATCCCCATTTCTGAGATTATGATCAGGGAAGGTCATTGATGAAGCAGCTGAAGATGTTTGGGCCCAGGACACTGCCCTGAGGAACTCCTGCAGCAATGTCCTGGGGCTGAGATGATTGGCCTCCAACAACCACTACCATCTTCCTTTGTGCTAGGTATGACTCCAGCCACTGGAGAGTTTTCCCCCTGATTCCCATTGACTTCAATTTTACTTGGACTCCTTGGTGCCACACTCGGTCAAATGTTGACTTGATGTCAAGGGCAGTAACTCTCACCTCACCTCTGGAATTCTGCTCTTTTGTCCATGTTTGGACCAGGGCTGTAATGAGGTCTGGAGCCGAATGTTTGTTGGAGGCCAAACATCTCAGCCCCAGGGCATTGCAGCAGGAGTTCCTTACGGCACTGTACTAGGCCCAACCATCTTCAGCTACTTCATCAATGACCTTCCCTCCATCATAAAGTCAGAACTGGGGATGTTCGCTGAAGATTGCACAGTGTTCAGTTCCACTCGCAACCCCTCAAATAATGAAGCAGTCCGAGCCCGCATGCAGCAAGACCTGGACAACATCCAGCCTTGGGCTCATGAGTGGCAAATAACATTCGCACCAGACAATTGTCAGGCAATGACCATCTCCAAGAAAAGAGAGTCTAACAACCTCCCCTTGACATTCAACGGCATTACCATCGCCGAATCCCCCACCATCAACATCCTGAGGGTCACCATTGACCAGAAACCGAAGTGGACCAGCCATATAAATACTTTGCCTACAAGAGCAGGTCAGAGGCTGGGTATTCTGCGGCGAGTGACTCACCTCCTGACTCCCGAAAGTCTTTCCACTATTTGCAAGGCACAAGTCAGGAGTGTGATGGAATACTCTCCACTTGCCTGGATGAATGCAGCTCCAACGACACTCAAGAAGCTCGAAACCAACCAGGACAAAGCAGCCCGCTTGATTGGCAGCCCATCCACCACCCTAAACATTCACTCCCTTCACCACCGGCGCACTGTGGCTGCAGTGTGTACCATCCACAGGATGCACTGCTGCAACTCGCCATGGCTTCTTCGACAGCACCTCCCAGACCCGTGACCTCTACCACCTGGAAGCACAAGATCAGCAGGCACATGGGAACAACACCACCTGCACGTTCCCCTCCAAGTCACACACCATCCCGACTTGGAAATATATCGCCGCTCCTTCATCGTCGCTGGTTCAAAATCCTGGAACTCCCTTCCTTACAGCACTGTGGGAGAACCGTCACCACACGGACTGCAGCGGTTCAAGAATGCGGCTCACCACCACCTTCTCAAGGGCAACTAGCGATGGGCAATAAATGCCGGCCTCGCCAGCGACACCCACATCCCATGAACGAATAAAAAAAAGATGGAGCTCAGCCTTAAAAATAAAGAGCCAAACACATCCGTTTAAAGGGAATGATCAAACCCTCCAGAGCTGAATTCAATGTCCTGAAACTCTGACTCGCCTTCACATTTACCAAATGTCGGAATTCATTATTCGGGTGCTGATTAAATTTAAGAACATTGGGACAGGAGTAGGCCATTCAAACCCTCGAGCCTGTTCCTCCATTTAATTTGATCAGGGCTGATCTGTACCTCAACCCTATTTTATTCCTGCTTTTGAACCATATCCACTGATACACTTATCCGATAAAAATGTGTCGATATCAGTCTTGAAAGCTCCAAGTGACCAGAATCCACGGCCTTTTGGGGGAGAGAATTCCACATTTCCACTACCCTGTGTAAAAAAAATGCTTCCTGATTTCACTAATGATTGGCCTGGCTCTAATTTTAAGATTGGCCCCCTTCTTCTGGATTTTCCCATCATTGGAAATAACTTTTCAGTATTTACTGAATCGAGTCGTTTTATAATTCTAAACACATCAATCAATGCACCTCGACTGCATGCAAATCTCAAAATAGCCGTACTGTTCAGGTAATAGTGAATTTAAAGAGATGGTCTTGGTCGTTTGATTGTTTTCGTTAGAATGAATAACTCTCCGCTTGAAACAACGGTAGATTGAAACAAGAAAGAAAGAGAAGGCCTGGGGAGGGAGAGTTCACATGAAGACAAATATTGGGGGATTTTGGTACCGTCGCTTCAGACTGTGCATCCGGCCCGAAAGAATCCTTAATCCTCGTCAAAAACAAAGGAGAAATTAGAGATAGAGAAAGGGAAAATATCGCAATTTGTCCCTGGGATTGATCACAACAATCCGTCCCTCGGAATTATCACCACAATCTGTCCTCAAACACTTTCTCACTGCGGTCACTTCGATCCCGGGGAAGGGATATTTATACAAAATCAAAATACTGTGGATGCTGGAAATCTGAAATGAAAACAGAATATGCTGGAGAAGCTCAGCAAGTCAGGCAGCATCTGTGGAGAAAGAAACACAGTTAACGCTTCAGGTCGAAGACATTTCATTGGAACTGAAAGGTGTTTAAAGAGTTAAAGTTTTTGAGCAAGTACAGAGCCAGGGCAAAGGGATATTTATAACTGTCTGATAACCTCCCTGAAAATGAGGATAATCCAATATTTTTACCGGCCACAGCACAGTCCCTTCTGGATTTAACAATGTAACGGGTGTATCTGCTGAATATTTACCATGATAAATGTAACTGTGGAAAGTCAGTGCTCATTCCCCCAGTAACTGAGGTGATTGATGCTCAGGGATTGTTTAATTCGGCGATTAAATGGTTAATGTCCTCACTTACAGACATAGCCTCCCCCTCAGCTCACTGACACACACTGGCTCTTGGGTCCCGGGTTGAAAGGGCAAAAACATCAGCAACTTTCAGCAAACAATGTCCCAGATGGAAATATAACGATTTCTTTATAACCAAGTATCTGTTTCACTGAGCTTCCCTGGAACAAGAGATGAAGTTAAATGTAGAACTAACTGTGTTCACAGTTGAAGTGTCAGCGAACTGTCAAACCGGTTTGAAAAGATTTCACCAGAAAGGCCGCTCCCTGTTCTGAAACAAACGAGGAATGTTTGAGTTGAAATCCATCCTGAAGTTTGACAACAGCTTTCACACAGAGAGCGGAGTTCAGAATCTCACATCACAAGGTTCAGATCAAATTCACAATTAGTGATTTGTTAACATAAAGCAAGCAATTTCTACCTGATTGGGTGTAATGAAATAATAAGGATATAAGTTGCAAAATCGACACGGACATTGAGAGAGAGAAAATCCTTGCGGGATCAAGGTAAGTTAATGTAGCTTCTCAGCTTCATTTTGTTATTTTGCTATCGTTTTCACCCCTTCCTCTTTGTTTCTAAAGCCGATTTGCCACGTCAGATATGTTCACCGGATTGGGGAGCTCTGTATTCCTCACGGGTGTAACAATTCACTAAGTGTTCGCTCGGACAGTGACTGAAGGCGGGCCATTTTACACCGGGGATTTCAGTCAGTGGCTCGTTGTGGGATTGGGTCAGTAGGGTGTGGGTGTGGGACTGTGTTATTGGGGTGTGGTCGTGGGAAGGGTTCAGTGGGGTGTGGGGCTAAGTCAGTCAGTGTTGTGTCGCTGTGAGACCCTCTCCTGATCTCCACTAGTCTCCCCACAGACACAACATGAAAAGAGCGGTTACGGGAGAGAAAGCAGGAACATGAACTCTGGGGATTTACCATCCTCCCGATTTTAGAATTTGTAGTTCAGTAAACAGAAGTTGAACCTGGGTCGTTCAAACTCCGTAAGGATTTTTCCTGTAACACTGGCTCTTTTTACTCACTGAACCGTTTGGTGTCCGGTACACTTTTATTCAACTGATCAAAGGCGGGACCAGCTGTTCAGACCGAACACACAGTTCAGCTCAGTGAAGGGTTCACACATTCGCACTGTCTGATTATCGAACTCTGCCGGGGACCTTGGAAAATCAGCCCCTGGTTACCTGAAGCCGGACTGAACGCGATCCAGTCACAGGATAGCAGCAATTTTGGAGATGAAACGTGCGGCGATTATTTACAATAATGAATTACTCTTTAATGCGGCACTGTACAATACACAGTGGGTTGGACTCAGTACATACCTTATATTACATTCTGCACATTACACAGTTGGTTGGACTCAGTCCATATCTTATATTACATTCTGTGCAATACACAGTGGGTTGGACTCAGTCCATATCTTATATTACATTCTGTACAATACACAGTGGGTTTGGACTCAGTCCATATCTTATATTACATTCTGTACATTACGCAGTGGGTTGGACTCAGTCCATATCTTGTATTGCATTCTGCTCATTACAAGGTGGGTTGGACTCAGTCCATATCTTATGTGACATTCTGTACAATACACAGTGGGCTGGAGTCAGGACATATCTTATATTACATTCTGTGCAATACACACTGGGTTGGACTCTGTACATATCTTATATTACATTCTGTACATTACACGGTGGGGTGGACTCAGTCCATATCTTATATTACATTCTGTACAATCCACAGTGGATTGGACTCAGTCCATATCTTATATTACATTCTGTGCAATACACAGTGGGGTGGACTCTGTACATATCTTATATTACATTCTGTACATTACACGGTGGGGTGGACTCAGTCCATATCTTATGTCATATTCTGTACAATACACAGTGGGTTGGACTCAGTCCATATCTTATATCACATTCTGTACAATACACAGTGCGGTGGACTCAGTCCATATCTTATATTACATTCTGCACATTACACGGTGGGTTGGACTCAGTCCATATCTTATATTACATTCTGTGCAACACACTGGGTTGGACTCTGTACATATCTTATATTACATTCTGGACAATACACAGTGGGTTGGACTCAGTCCATATCTTATATTACATTCTGTACAACACACTGTTGGTTGGACTCAGCCCATATCTTATATTACATTCTGGACAATACACAGTGGGTTGGACTCAGTCCATATCTTATATTACAGTCTGTACAATACAAGATGGGTTGCACTCACTCCATATCTTATATTACATTCTGCACATTACAAGGTTGGGTGGACCCAGTAAATATCTTACATTACATTCTGTACATTACAAGGTGAGGTGGACTCAGTCCATATCTTATATTACATTCTGGACAATACAAGGTGAGGTAGAGGTCGAGATTGAACAGGGAGGGGCGAGTTTCTAATTCAAACAGGAGAAAACAGTTGAGGGAAAAGCTGTTGACCTTTCGCTGACAGCAACTGACAGAATTAAAGTTGCAACAATGTCCAGAGCAGGTGTGGGCGAGGCCCAGGGACAGAAGAGAAAACACACCCAGGGGGAGGGTTGGACCCTGCAGCAAACACTGAGCAGCTCAGACAGGCAGTGCGGCACCGGTTAGAGGCATTCAGAGGAAAGGCAGGGGAGAAACAAGCTGCAGACTTGGATTAGGGAGAGATTCTGTGCAACTGTGGGAGTGTGAGAGAGGGAGAGAGAGAGGGGTAGAGAGAGGGAGAGAGAGAGAGAATGAGAGGGAGAGGGAGGGAGAGAGAGAGAGGGAGAGTGGGAGGGAGGGAGAGTGAGAGAGAGTGAGGGAGATTGAGGGAGGGAAAAAGAGAGAGTGAGGGAGGGAAAAAGAGAGAGTGTGAGAGGGAGGGAGTTCTGGGCTCTTGCTGTGCCTTTTTAATCCCTTGCTTTTGTATTTTAATCAATTCCCTCTCTCTCCCCTCAGGAATCTTTTTGATGAAATGCTGCAAGGAGATGATCCAGAAAGAGACATTTTGTGAGGAGGAGGAGGAGTGGGAGAAATCCTGGGCCAAGCATCGTTCTCTCCGCTGGGGACGGACTGACTGAGACCTTCACCACAGCCTGGACCCGATGGGGAGCACGTGAGTAATGTCTGGGTTACTCTGGGGTCACTGGGTGCACACTGGGATCACTGGGATATTCAGGGGACACTGTGGGGGGGGGGGGTCACTGGGACATTCAGGGGACACTGGGGGGGTCACTGGGACATTGTTGTGGTCGTTCTTATTGTTGTGGTGGTGGTCTTAACATCAAGACCACCACTCTGGCATGACTGGGTGCAAGCTTGGAACCCTGGCTGCACCCTGGCATCATTCCGGGTTGACTGCGGGATCACTGGTGACACTCTGTTGGCTACTCATTAAATATCTGGTGTTCTCATTACATATCTTATATTACATTCTGGACAATACACAGTGGGGTGGACTCAGTCCATATCTTACATTACATTCTGTACAATACACGGTGGGGTGGACTCAGTCCATATCTTATATTACATTCCGTACAATACACAGTGGGGTGGACTCAGTCCATATCTGAAATTACATTCTGCACATTCCAAGGTTGGTTGGACTCAGTCCATATCATATATTACATTCTGCACATTACATGGTGGGTTGGACTCAGTCCATATCTTATGTCATATTCTGTACAATGCACAGTGGGTTGGACTCAGTCCATATCTTATATTACATTCTGTACAATACACAGTGGGGTGGACTCAGCCCATATCTTATATTACATTCTGTACAATACACAGTGGGGTGGACTCAGTCCATATCTTATATTACATTCTGTACAATACACAGTGGGGTGGACTCAGCCCATATCTTATATTACATTCTGCACAATACACAGTGGGGTGGACTCAGTCCATATCATATATTACATTCTGTACAATATACAGTGGGTTGGACTCAGTCCATATCTTATATTACAGTCTGTACAATACAAGATGGGTTGGACTCACTCCATATCTTATATTACATTCTGCACATTACAAGCTTGGGTGGACTCAGTCCATATCTTATATTACATTCTGTACATTACACGGTTGGTTGGACTGAGTCCATATCTTATATTACATTCTGCACATCACACAGTGGGGTGGACTCAGCCCATATCTTATATTACATTCCGTACAATACACAGTGGGGTGGACTCAGTCCATATCTGAAATTACATTCTGCACATTCCAAGGTTGGTTGGACTCAGTCCATATCTTATATTACATTCTGTACATTACACGGTTGGTTGGACTGAGTCCATATCTTATATTACATTCTGCACATCACACAGTGGGGTGGACTCAGCCCATATCTTATGTCATATTCTGTACAATGCACAGTGGGTTGGACTCAGTCCATATCTTATATTACATCATGTACAATACAAGATGGGTTGGACTCACTCCATATCTTATAATACATTCTGCACATTACAAGGTTGGGTGGACCCAGTAAATATCTTATATTACATTCTGTACAATACACAGTGGGGTGGACTCAGTCCATATCTTATATTACATTCTGTACATTACACAGTGGGTTGGACTCAGTCCACATGTTATATTACATTCTGTACAATACACAATGGGTTGGATTCAGCCCAAATCTTATATTACATTCTGTACAATACACAGTGGGTTGGACTCAGTCCATATCTTATATTACATTCTGCACATTACATGGTGGGTTGGACTCAGTCCATATCTTATGTCATATTCTGTACAATTCACAGTGGGTTGGACTCAGTCCATATCTTATATTACATTCTGTGCAATACACGTTGGGGTGGACTCAGCCCATATCTTATATTACATTCTGTACAATACACAGTGGGGTGGACTCAGTCCATATCTTATATTGCATTCTGTACAATATACAGTGGGTTGGACACAGTCCATATCTTATATTACAGTCTGTACAATACAAGATGGGTTGGACTCACTCCATATCTTATATTACATTGTGCACATTACAAGGTTGTTTGATCCCGTACATATCTTATATTACATTCTGTACAATACACAGTGGGGTGGACTCAGTCCATATCTTATATTACATTCTGTACAATACACAGTGGGTTGGACTCAGTCCATATCTTATGTCATATTCTGTACAATATACAGTGGGTTGGACTCAGTCCATATCTTATGTCATATTCTGTACAATACACAGTGGGTTGGACTCAGTCCATATCTTATATTACATTCTGCACATCACACAGTGGGGTGGACTCAGCCCATATCTTATGTCATATTCTGTACAATGCACAGTGGGCTGGACTCAGTCCATATCTTATATTACATCATGTACAATACAAGATGGGTTGGACTCACTCCATATCTTATAATACATTCTGCACATTACAAGGTTGGGTGGACCCAGTAAATATCTTATATTACATTCTGTACAATACACAGTGGGGTGGACTCAGTCCATATCTTATATTACATTCTGTACATTACACAGTGGGTTGGACTCAGTCCACATGTTATATTACATTCTGTACAATACACAATGGGTTGGATTCAGCCCAAATCTTATATTACATTCTGTACAATACACAGTGGGTTGGACTCAGTCCATATCTTATATTACATTCTGCACATTACATGGTGGGTTGGACTCAGTCCATATCTTATGTCATATTCTGTACAATTCACAGTGGGTTGGACTCAGTCCATATCTTATATTACATTCTGTGCAATACACGTTGGGGTGGACTCAGCCCATATCTTATATTACATTCTGTACAATACACAGTGGGGTGGACTCAGTCCATATCTTATATTGCATTCTGTACAATATACAGTGGGTTGGACACAGTCCATATCTTATATTACAGTCTGTACAATACAAGATGGGTTGGACTCACTCCA
Source organism: Heptranchias perlo (assembly GCF_035084215.1). Lineage (NCBI taxonomy): Eukaryota > Metazoa > Chordata > Chondrichthyes > Hexanchiformes > Hexanchidae > Heptranchias > Heptranchias perlo. Next base: position 722,149 of record NW_027138722.1, read on the forward strand.
TATCTTATATTACATTGTGCACATTACAAGGTTGTTTGATCCCGTACATATCTTATATTACATTCTGTACAATACACAGTGGGGTGGACTCAGTCCATATCTTATATTACATTCTGTACAATACACAGTGGGTTGGACTCAGTCCATATCTTATGTCATATTCTGTACAATATACAGTGGGTTGGACTCAGTCCATATCTTATGTCATATTCTGTACAATACACAGTGGGTTGGACTCAGTCCATATCTTATATTACATTCTGCACATCACACAGTGGGGTGGACTCAGCCCATATCATATATTACATTCTGTGCAATACACAGTGGTTTGGACTCAGTCCATATCTTATATTACATTCTGTACAATACACAGTGGGTTGGACTCAGTCCATATCTTACATTGCATTCTGTACAATACACAGTGGGGTGGACTCAGCCCATATCTTATATTACATTCTGTACAATACACAGTGGGGTGGACTCAGTCCATATCTTACATTACATTCTGTACAATATACAGTGGGTTGGACTCAGTCCATATCTTATATTACATTCTGTAAAATACACAGTGGGTTGGACTCAGTCCATATCTTATATTACATTCTGTACATTACACAGTGGGTTGGACTCAGTCCATATCTTATATTACATTCTGTACAATACACAGTGGGTTGGACTCAGTCCATATCTTATATTGCATTCTGCACATTACACAGTGGGTTGGACTCAGTCCATATCTTATATTACATTCTGTACAATACACAGTGGGGTGGACTCAGTCCATATCTTATATTGCATTCTGTACATTACACAGTGGGTTGGACTCAGTCCATATCTTATATTGCATTCTGCACATTACACAGTGGGTTGGACTCATTCCATATCTTATATTATATTCTGTGCAATACACAGTGGGTTGGACTCAGTCCATATCTTATATTACATTCTGCACATTACACAGTGGGGTGGACTCAGTCCATATCTTATATTACATTCTGTACAATACACAGTGGGTTGGACTCAGTCCATATCTTATGTCATATTCTGTACAATGCACAGTGGGTTGGACTCAGTCCATATCTTATGTCATATTCGGTACAATACACAGTGGGTTGGACTCAGTCCATATCTTATATTACATTCTGTACAATACACAGTGGGGTGGACTCAGCCCATATCTTATATTACATTCTGTACAATACACAGTGGGTTGGACTCAGTCCATATCATATATTACATTCTGTACAATACACAGTGGGGTGGACTCAGCCCATATCTTACATTGCATTCTGTACAATACACAGTGGGGTGGACTCAGCCCATATCTTATATTACATTCTGTACAATACACAGTGGGGTGGACTCAGTCCATATCTTATATTACATTCTGTACAATACACAGTGGGTTGGACTCAGTCCCTATCTTATATTACATTCTGCACATTACAAGGTTGGGTGGACCCAGTACATATCTTATATTACATTCTGTACATTACACAGTGGGGTGGACTCAGTCCATATCTTATATTACATTCTGTACAATACACAGTGGGTTGGACTCAGTCCATATCTTATGTCATATTCTGTACAATATACAGTGGGTTGGACTCAGTCCATATCTTATGTTATATTCTGTACAATACACAGTGGGTTGGACTCAGTCCATATCTTATATTACATTCTGCACATCACACAGTGGGGTGGACTCAGCCCATATCATATATTACATTCTGTGCAATACGCAGTGGGTTGGACTCAGTCCATATCTTATATTACATTCTGTACAATACACAGTGGGGTGGACTCAGCCCATATCTTATATTACATTCTGTACAATACACAGTGGGGTGGACTCAGTCCATATCTTACATTACATTCTGTACAATATACAGTGGGTTGGACTCAGTCCATATCTTACATTACAATATGTACAATACAAGATGGGTTGGACTCACTCCATATCTTATATTACATTCTGCACATTACAAGCTTGGGTGGACCCAGTACATATCTTATATTACATTCTGTACAATACACAGTGGGGTGGACTCAGTCCATATCTGATATTACATTCTGGACAATACAGAGTGGGTTGGACTCAGTCCATATCTTATATTACATTCTGTACAACACACAGTGGGTTGGACTCAGTCCATATCTTATATTACATTCTGTACAATACACAGTGGGTTGGACTCAGTCCATATCTTATTTTACATTCTGGACAATACAGAGTGGGTTGGACTCAGTCCATATCTTATGTCATATTCTGTACAATATACAGTGGGTTGGACTCAGTCCATATCTTATATTACATTCTGCACATCACACAGTGGGGTGGACTCAGCCCATATCATATATTACATTCTGTGCAATACACAGTGGTTTGGACTCAGTCCATATCTTATATTACATTCTGTACAATACACAGTGGGTTGGACTCAGTCCATATCTTACATTGCATTCTGTACAATACACAGTGGGGTGGACTCAGCCCATATCTTATATTACATTCTGGACAATACAGAGTGGGTTGGACTCAGTCCATATCTTATATTACATTCTGTACAATACACAATGTGTTGTACTCAGTCCATATCTTATATTACATTCTGCACATTACACAGTGGGTTGGACTCAGTCCATATCTAATATTACATTCTGTACAATACACATTGGGTTGGACTCAGTCCATATCTTATATTGCATTCTGCACATTACACATTGGGTTGGACTCAGTCCATATCTTATATTACATTCTGTGCATTACACAGTGGGTTGGACTCAGCCCATATGTTGTATTACATTCTGTACAATACACCATGGGTTGTACTCAGTCCATATCTTATATTACATTCTGTTGTACAGAATGTAATATCTTATATTACATTCTGTGCAACACACCACTCTGGACAATACAGAGTTGGTTGGACTCAGTCCATATCTTATATTACATTCTGTACATTACACTGTGGGTTGGACTCAGTCCATATCTTATATCACATTCTGTACATTACACAGTGGGTTGGACTCAGTCCATATCTTATGTCATATTCTGTACAATATACAGTGGGTTGGACTCAGTCCATATCTTATGTCATATTCTGTACAATACACAGTGGGTTGGACTCAGTCCATATCTGATATTACATTCTGCACATCACACAGTGGGGTGGACTCAGCCCATATCATATATTACATTCTGTGCAATACACAGTGGTTTTGACTCAGTCGATATCTTATATTACATTCTGTACAATACACAGTTGGTTGGACTCAGTCCATATCTTATGTCATATTCTGTACATTACACAGTGGGTTGGACTCAGTCCATATCTTATATTACATTCTGTACAATACACAGTGGGGTGGACTCAGCCCATATCTTATATTACATTCTGTACAATACACAGTGGGGTGGACTCAGTCCATATCTTACATTACATTCTCTACAATATACAGTGGGTTGGACTCAGTCCATATCTTACATTACAGTATGTACAATACAAGATGGGTTGGACTCACTCCATATCTTATATTACATTCTGCACATTACAAGCTGGGTGGACCCAGTACATATCATATATTACATTCTGTACAATACACAGTGGGGTGGACTCAGTCCATATCTGATATTACATTCTGGACAATACAGAGTGGGTTGGACTCAGTCCATATCTTATATTACATTCTGTACATTTCACAGTGGGTTGGACTCAGTCCATATCTTATATTGCAGTTGGTACAATACACAATGGTTTGGACTCAGCCCAAATCTTATATTACATTCTGTACAATACACAGTGGGTTGGACTCAGTCCATATCTTATATTACATTCTGTACATTGCACGGTGGGTTGGACTCAGTCCATATCTTATATTGCATTCTGCACATTACACAGTGGGTTGGACTCTGTCCATATCTTATATTACATTCTGTGCATTACACAGTGGGTTGGACTCAGCCCATATGTTAAATTACATTCTGTACAATACACCATGGGTTGTACTCAGTCCATATCTTATATTACATTCTGTACAACACACAGTGGGTTGGACTCAGTCCATATCTTATATTACATTCTGTACAATACACAGTGGGTTGGACTCAGTCCATATCTTATATTACATTCTGTACAATGTACAGTGGGTTGGACTCAGTCCATATCTTATGTTATATTCTGTACAATACACAGTGGGTTGGACTCAGTCCATATCTTATATTACATTCTGCACATCACACAGTGGGGTGGACTCAGCCCATATCATATATTACATTCTGTGCAATACACAGTGGGTTGGACTCAGTCCATATCTTATATTACATTCTGTACAATACACAGTGGGTTGGACTCAGTCCATATCTTATGTCATATTCTGTACATTACACAGTGGGTTGGACTCAGTCCATATCTTATATTACATTCTGTACAATACACAGTGGGGTGGACTCAGCCCATATCTTATATTACATTCTGTACAATACACAGTGGGGTGGACTCAGTCCATATCTTAAATTACATTCTGTACAATATACAGTGGGTTGGACTCAGTCCATATCTTACATTTCAATATGTACAATACAAGATGGGTTGGACTCACTCCATATCTTATATTACATTCTGCACATTACAAGCTTGGGTGGACCCAGTACATATCTTATATTACATTCTGTACAATACACAGTGGGGTGGACTCAGTCCATATCTGATATTACATTCTGGACAATACAGAGTGGGTTGGACTCAGTCCATATCTTATATTACATTCTGTACAATACACAATGGGTTGTACTCAGTCCATATCTTATATTACATTCTGCACATTACACAGTGGGTTGGACTCAGTCCATATCTAATATTACATTCTGTACAATACACAGTGGGGTGGACCCAGTCCATATCTTATATTGCAGTTGGTACAATACACAATGGGTTGGACTCAGCCCAAATCTTATATTACATTCTGTACAATACACAGTGGGTTGGACTCAGTCCATATCTTATATTACATTCTGTACATTACACAGTGGGTTGGACTCAGTCCATATCTTATATTGCATTCTGCACATTACACATTGGGTTGGACTCAGTCCATATCTTATATTACATTCTGTGCATTACACAGTGGGTTGGACTCAGCCCATATGTTGTATTATATTCTGTACAATACACCATGGGTTGTACTCAGTCCATATCTTATATTACATTCTGTTGTACAGAATGTAATATCTTATATTACATTCTGTACAACACACCACTCTGGACAATACAGAGTGGGTTGGACTCAGTCCATATCTTATATTACATTCTGTACATTACACAGTGGGTTGGACTCAGTCCATATCTTATATCACATTCTGTACATTACACAGTGGGTTGGACTCAGTCCATATCTTATGTCATATTCTGTACAATATGCAATGGGTTGGACTCAGTCCATATCTTATGTCATATTCTGTACAATACACAGTGGGTTGGACTCAGTCCATATCTTATATTACATTCTGCACATCACACAGTGGGGTGGACTCAGCCCATATCATATATTACATTCTGTGCAATACACAGTGGTTTTGACTCAGTCCATATCTTATATTACATTCTGTACAATACACAGTGGGTTGGACTCAGTCCATCTCTTATATTACATTCTGTACAATACACAGTGGGGTGGACTCAGTCCATATCTTACATTACATTCTGTACAATATACAGTGGGTTGGACTCACTCCATATCTTATATTACATTCTGCACATTACAAGCTGGGTGGACCCAGTACATATCTTATATTACATTCTGTACAATACACAGTGGGGTGGACTCAGTCCATATCTGATATTACATTCTGGACAATACAGAGTGGGTTGGACTCAGTCCATATCTTATATTACATTCTGTACATTTCACAGTGGGTTGGACTCATTCCATATCTTATATTGCAGTTGGTACAATACACAATGGGTTGGACTCAGCCCAAATCTTATATTACATTCTGTACAATACACAGTGGGTTGGACTCAGTCCATATCTTATATTACATTCTGTACATTACACAGTGGGTTGGACTCAGTCCATATCTTATATTGCATTCTGCACATTACACAGTGGGTTGGACTCAGTCCATATCTTATATTACATTCTGTGCATTACACAGTGGGTTGGACTCAGCCCATATGTTATATTACATTCTGTACAATACACCATGGGTTGTACTCAGTCCATATCTTATATTACATTCTGTACAACACACAGTGGGTTGGACTCAGTCCATATCTTATATTACATTCTGTACAATACACAGTGGGTTGGACTCAGTCCATATCTTATATTACATTCTGTACATTACACAGTGGGTTGGACTCAGTCCATATCTTATATTACATTCTGTACAATACACAGTGGGTTGGACTCAGTCCATATCTTATATTGCATTCTGTACATTACACAGTGGGTTGGACTCAATCCATATCTTATATTGCATTCTGCACATTACACAGTGGGTTGGACTCAGTCCATATCTTATATTACATTCTGTACAATACACAGTGGGTTGGACTTAGTCCATATCTTATATTACATTCTGTACAATACACAGTGGGTTGGACTCAGTCCATATCTTATATTACATTCTGTACATTACACAGTGGGTTGGACTCAGTCCATATCTTATGTTGCATTCTGTACATTACACAGTGGGTTGGACTCAGTCCATATCTTATATTGCATTCTGCACATTACACAGTGGGTTGGACTCATTCCATATCTTATATTACATTCTGTGCAATACACAGTGGGTTGGACTCAGTCCATATCTTTTATTACATTCTGTACAATACACAGTGGGTTGGACTCAGTCCATATCTTATGTCATATTCTGTACAATGCACAGTGGGTTGGACTCAGTCCATATCTTATGTCATATTCTGTACAATGCACAGTGGGTTGTACTCAGTCCATATCTTATGTCATATTCTGTACAATACACAGTGGGTTGGACTCAGTCCATATCTTATATTACATTCTGTACAATACACAGTGGGGTGGACTCAGCCCATATCTTATATTACATTCTGTACAATACACAGTGGGTTGGACTCAGTCCATATCATATATTACATTCTGTACAATACACAGTGGGGTGGACTCAGCCCATATCTTACATTGCATTCTGTACAATACACAGTGGGGTGGACTCAGCCCATATCTTATATTACATTCTGTACAATACACAGTGGGGTGGACTCAGTCCATATCTTATATTACATTCTGTACAATACACAGTGGGTTGGACTCAGTCCCTATCTTATATTACAGTCTGTACAAAACAAGATGGGTTGGACTCAGTCCATATCTTATATTACATTCTGCACATTACAAGGTTGGGTGGACCCAGTACATATCTTATATTACATTCTGTACATTACACAGTGGGGTGGACTCAGTCCATATCTTATATTACATTCTGTACAATACACAGTGGGTTGGACTCAGTCCATATCTTATATTACATTCTGTACAATACACAGGGGGTTGGACTCAGTCCATATTTTATGTCATATTCTGTACATTACACAGTGGGTTGGACTCAGTCCATATCTTTTATTACATTCTGTACAATACACAGTGGGGTGGACTCAGCCCATATCTTATATTACATTCTGTACAATACACAGTGGGGTGGACTCAGTCCATATCTTACATTACATTCTGTACAATATACAGTGGGTTGGACTCAGTCCATATCTTACATTACAATATGTACAATACAAGATGGGTTGGACTCACTCCATATCTTATATTGCATTCTGCACATTACAAGCTTGGGTGGACCCAGTACATATCTTATATTACATTCTGTACAATACACAGTGGGGTGGACTCAGTCCATATCTGATATTACATTCTGGACAATACAGAGTGGGTTGGACTCAGTCCATATCTTATATTACATTCTGTACAATACACAATGGGTTGTACTCAGTCCATATCTTATATTACATTCTGTACAATACACAGTGGGTTGGACTCAGTCCATATCTTATATTACATTCTGTACATTACACAGTGGGTTGGACTCAGTCCATATCTTATATTGCATTCTGCACATTACACATTGGGTTGGACTCAGTCCATATCTTATATTACATTCTGTGCATTACACAGTGGGTTGGACTCAGCCCATATGTTGTATTACATTCTGTACAATACACCATGGGTTGTACTCAGTCCATATCTTATATTACATTCTGTACAACACACAGTGGGTTGGACTCAGTCCATATCTTATATTACATTCTGTACAATACACAGTGGGTTGGACTCAGTCCATATCTTATATTACATTCTGTACATTACACAGTGGGTTGGACTCAGTCCATATCTTATATTACATTCTGTACAATACACAGTGGGTTGGACTCAGTCCATATCTTATATTGCATTCTGTACATTACACAGTGGGTTGGACTCAGTCCATATCTTATATTGCATTCTGCACATTACACAGTGGGTTGGACTCAGTCCATATCTTATATTACATTCTGTACAATACACAGTGGGTTGGACTTAGTCCATATCTTATATTACATTCTGTACAATACACAGTGGGGTGGACTCAGCCCATATCTTATATTACATTCTGTACAATACACAGTGGGTTGGACTCAGTCCATATCTTATATTACATTCTGCACATTACACAGTGGGGTGGACTCAGTCCATAACTTATATTACATTCTGCACATTACACAATGGGTTGGACTCAGTCCATATCTTATATTACATTCTGTACATTACACAGTGGGTTGGACTCAGTCCATATCTTATATTACATTCTGCACATTACACAATGGGTTGGACTCAGTCCATATCTTATATTACATTCTGTACATTACACAGTGGGTTGGACTCAGTCCATCTCTTATATTACATTCTGTACATTACACAGTGGGTTGGACTCAGTCCATATCTTATATTGCATTCTGCACATTACACAGTGGGTTGGACTCAGTCCATATCTTATATTACATTCTGTGCAATACACAGTGGGTTGGACTCAGTCCATGTCTTATATTACATTCTGCACATTACACAGTGGGGTGGACTCAGCCCATATCTTATGTCATATTCTGTACAATGCACAGTGGGTTGGACTCAGTCCATATCTTATGTCATATTCTGTACAATACACAGTGGGTTGGACTCAGTCCATATCTTATATTACATTCTGCACATCACACAGTGGGGTGGACTCAGCCCATATCAGATATTACATTCTGTGCAATACACAGTGGGTTGGACTCAGTCCATATTTTATATAACATTCTGTACAATACACAGTGGGTTGGACTCAGTCCATATCTTACATTACAATATGTACAATACAAGATGGGTTGGACTCACTCCATATCTTATATTACATTCTGCACATTACAAGCTTGGGTGGACCCAGTACATATCTTATATTACATTCTGTACAATACACAGTGGGGTGGACTCAGTCCATATCTGATATTACATTCTGGACAATACAGAGTGGGTTGGACTCAGTCCATATCTTATATTACATTCTGTACAATACGCAATGGGTTGTACTCAGTCCATATCTGATATTACATTCTGCACATTACGCAGTGGGTTGGACTCAGTCCATATCTAATATTACATTCTGTACAATACACAGTGGGGTGGACCCAGTCCATATCTTATATTGCAGTTGGTACAATACACAATGGGTTGGACTCAGCCCAAATCTTATATTACATTCTGTACAATACACAGTGGGTTGGACTCAGTCCATATCTTATATTACATTCTGTACATTACACAGTGGGTTGGACTCAGTCCATATCTTATATTGCATTCTGCACATTACACATTGGGTTGGACTCAGTCCATATCTTATATTACATTCTGTACATTACACAGTGGGTTGGACTCAGTCCATATCTTATATTACATTCTGTACATCACACAGTGGGTTGGACTCAGTCCATATCTTATATTAAATTCTGTACATTACACAGTGGGTTGGACTCAGTCCATATCTTATATTGCATTCTGTACATTACACAGTGGGATGGACTCAGTCCATATCTTATATTGCATTCTGCACATTACACAGTGGGTTGGACTCAGTCCATATCTTATATTACATTCTGTGCAATACACAGTGGGTTGGACTCAGTCCATATCTTATATAACATTCTGCACATTACACAGTGGGGTGGACTCAGCCCATATCTTATGTCATATTCTGTACAATGCACAGTGGGTTGGACTCAGTCCATATCTTATGTCATATTCTGTACAATACACAGTGGGTTGGACTCAGTCCATATCTTACATTACATTCTGTACAATACACAGTGGGGTGGACTCAGCCCATATCTTATATTACATTCTGTACAATACACAGTGGGTTGGACTCAGTCCATATCATATATTACATTCTGTACAATACACAGTGGGGTGGACTCAGCCCATATCTTATATTGCATTCTGTACAATACACAGTGGGGTGGACTCAGCCCATATCTTATATTACATTCTGTACAATACACAGTGGGGTGGACTCAGTCCATATCTTATATTACATTCTGTACAATACACAGTGGGTTGGACTCAGTCCCTATCTTATATTACAGTCTGTACAATAAAAGATGGGTTGGACTCACTCCATATCTTATATTACATTCTGCACATTACAAGGTTGGGTGGACCCAGTAAATATCTTACATTACATTCTGTATATTACAAGGTGAGGTGGACTCAGTCCATATCTTATATTACATTCTGGACAATACAAGGTAGAGATTGAACAGGGAGGGGCGAGTTTCTAATTCAAACAGGAGATAACAGTTGAGGGAAAAGCTGTTGACCTTTCGCTGACAGCAACTGACAGAATTAAAGTTGCAACAATGTCCAGAGCAGGTGTGGGAGGGGCCCAGGGACAGAAGAGAAAACACACCCAGGAGGAGGGTTGGACCCTGCAGCAAACACTGAGCAGCTCAGACAGGCAGTGCGGCACCGGTTAGAGGCATTCAGAGGAAAGGCAGGGGAGAAACAAGCTGCAGACTTGGATTAGGGAGAGATTCTGTGCAACTGGGGGAGTGTGAGAGAGGGAGAGGGAGATGGGTAGAGAGAGAGAGAGAATGAGAGGGAGAGGGAGGGAGAGAGTGAGGGAGAGTGGGAGGGAGGGAGAGTGAGAGAGAGTGAGAGAGGGAGTGGGAGAGAGAAAGAGGGGGGAGAAAAAGAGAGAGTGAGAGAGGGAGTGGGTGGGAGGGAGTTCTAGCCTCTTGCTGTGCCTTTTTAATCCCTTGCTTTTTTATTTTAATCAATTCCCTCTCTCTCCCCTCAGGAATCTTTTTGATGAAATGCTGCAAGGAGATGATCCAGAAAGAGACATTTTGTGAGGAGGAGGAGGAGTGGGAGAAATCCTGGGCCAAGCATCGTTCTCTCCGCTGGGGACGGACTGACTGAGACCTTCACCACAGCCTGGACCCGATGGGGAGCACGTGAGTAATGTCTGGGTTACTCTGGGGTCACTGGGTGCACACTGGAATCACTGGGATATTCAGGGGACACTGGGGGGGGGGGGTCACTGGGACATTCAGGGGACACTGGGGGGGGGGTCACTGGGACATTCAGGGGACACTGGGGGGGTCACTGGGACATTGTTGTGGTAGTTATTATTGTTGTGGTGGTGGTCTGAACATCAAGACCGCCACTCTGGCATCACTCTGGGCTGACTGGGTGCAAGCTTGGAACCCTGGCTGCACCCTGGCATCATTGTGGGTTGACTGCGGGATCACTGGGGACACTCTGTTGGCTACTCATTAAATATCTGGTGTTCTCATTACATATCTTATATTACATTCTGGACAATACACAGTGGGGTGGACTCAGTCCATATCTTATATTGCATTCTGTACATTACACAGTGGTTTGGACTCAGTCCATATCTTATATTGCATTCTGCACATTACACAGTGGGTTGGACTCAGTCCATATCTTATATTACATTCTGTGCAATACACAGTGGGTTGGACTCAGTCCATATCTTATATAACATTCTGCACATTACACAGTGGGGTGGACTCAGCCCATATCTTATGTCATATTCTGTACAATGCACAGTGGGTTGGACTCAGTTCATATCTTATGTCATATTCTGTACAATACACAGTGGGTTGGACTCAGTCCATATCTTACATTACATTCTGTACAATACACATTGGGGTGGACTCAGCCCATATCTTATATTACATTCTGTACAATACACAGTGGGTTGGACTCAGTCCATATCATATATTACATTCTGTACAATACACAGTGGGGTGGACTCAGCCCATATCTTATATTGCATTCTGTACAATACACAGTGGGGTGGACTCAGCCCATATCTTATATTACATTCTGTACAATACACAGTGGGGTGGACTCAGTCCATATCTTATATTACATTCTGTACAATACACAGTGGGTTGGACTCAGTCCCTATCTTATATTACAGTCTGTACAATAAAAGATGGGTTGGACTCACTCCATATCTTATATTACATTCTGCACATTACAAGGTTGGGTGGACCCAGTAAATATCTTACATTACATTCTGTATATTACAAGGTGAGGTGGACTCAGTCCATATCTTATATTACATTCTGGACAATACAAGGTAGAGATTGAACAGGGAGGGGCGAGTTTCTAATTCAAACAGGAGATAACAGTTGAGGGAAAAGCTGTTGACCTTTCGCTGACAGCAACTGACAGAATTAAAGTTGCAACAATGTCCAGAGCAGGTGTGGGAGGGGCCCAGGGACAGAAGAGAAAACACACCCAGGGGGAGGGTTGGACCCTGCAGCAAACACTGAGCAGCTCAGACAGGCAGTGCGGCACCGGTTAGAGGCATTCAGAGGAAAGGCAGGGGAGAAACAAGCTGCAGACTTGGATTAGGGAGAGATTCTGTGCAACTGGGGGAGTGTGAGAGAGGGAGAGGGAGATGGGTAGAGAGAGAGAGAGAATGAGAGGGAGAGGGAGGGAGAGAGTGAGGGAGAGTGGGAGGGAGGGAGAGTGAGAGAGAGTGAGAGAGGGAGTGGGAGAGAGAAAGAGGGGGGAGAAAAAGAGAGAGTGAGAGAGGGAGTGGGTGGGAGGGAGTTCTAGCCTCTTGCTGTGCCTTTTTAATCCCTTGCTTTTTTATTTTAATCAATTCCCTCTCTCTCCCCTCAGGAATCTTTTTGATGAAATGCTGCAAGGAGATGATCCAGAAAGAGACATTTTGTGAGGAGGAGGAGGAGTGGGAGAAATCCTGGGCCAAGCATCGTCCTCTCCGCTGGGGACTGACTGACTGAGACCTTCACCACAGCCTGGACCCGATGGGGAGCACGTGAGTAATGTCTGGGTTACTCTGGGGTCACTGGGTGCACACTGGAATCACTGGGATATTCTGGGGACACTGGGGGGGGGTCACTGGGACATTCAGGGGACACTTGGGGTGGTCACTGGGACATTCAGGGGACACTGGGGGGGGGGTCACTGGGGCATTGTTGTGGTAGTTCTTATTGTTGTGGTGGTGGTCTGAACATCAAGACCGCCACTCTGGCATCACTCTGGGCTGACTGGGTGCAAGCTGGGAACCCTGGCTGCACCCTGGCATCATTCTGGGTTGACTGCGGGATCACTGGGGACACTCGGTTGGCTACATGCCGCCATCTGACCAAGATGCCGGCTGGCGCAGCCGCCATTTTTCCAAAATGTTGGCCTGTCTGTCCTCCATTTTGCCCAATGAGGTAGCCAAGCTGGCCTCCATTTGGTCCAAGGTGGTGGCGACGCGGGCCTCATTTTGTCCGGCATGGGAGCCGCGTGAGCGGCGACTTTTTAAAAAATTTTGGTCGCGCTCGCCCCCATTTTGTCCGGGACGGACTCCCCGCTGGCCTCCATTCGGTCCAAGCCCGGCTGCCGTACCTGCTGCCGTGCTGCCCCTGTGGAAATACACTTCCAAATATATAAATACATCATAAATATACAGGTAATATATCTATATTATAAACACAAGTCAGTAAGGGCTTGAGTGATTGGTGAGTGACTCACCAATCAAAAAACCAGTGGTGTGGATGGAATCCCTGGCGAGGATGTGGAGATTTTGGGGCCAAAGATCATGACTTCCCAATTTTTAACTGGAGGAACTGGTGGCTCATCTAAAACAGAATGTGGACCTGACAACACAAAGATATTGGAAGGGTCAAGAGAGGCGGTGGTTTTGTCAGCGTCCATCTGAAAGCTGGTCCATGTCTGTGGACTGTGTCACCAAAGGGCAGCATGTGGATGAGGAAGAGGAGGGAGCCAAGGATTGAATCTTTAGAGACATCAGAGATAACGGTGATAGGGTGGGAAGAGAAGCTTCTTCTGGCTCTGATCAGATAGGTGAGTGGAATCAAGTGAGGAGAGTCCCAGAGGCCAGTGTCCGATGAATGAGATGGTGACCGGTGGGTTGTGTGTCGGTATGGAGATGGGGAGGGTTTTAAACCCAAGGATGAGAATTTTAAATTTAATGAATATGTAACTGGGAGCCAGTGAGGGTCAGTGAGTCCGAGCAGGACCTGGTGCTGGTTGGACATGGACAAGAGTTTTGGACGAGCTCACGTTTATAGAAGGTGGGGATTGGGTGGCCGGTCAGGAGTGTATTGGAGGAATGGAGTCTGGAGGGGACAGAGACATTGATGAGGGTTTCAATGGCAATGGGCTGAGGAAGGAATGGAGGCGGGTGAAGGAATCACCGGGCCTTGTGATGGAGGTGAAAATGGGTCATGAGCTCAGCTCGGTTTTACATGGGACCAATTTTACTGGAGCCGTGAACCAATGTAGAATAAACGGGTAAACATCCGCAGTAAAATAGCGGAGAGAGGAATGTCAATGGGACACGTTCAGTGTCCGTCCCCTAATATCACCCACAGTCATTTCTAGGCTGCAATCCTCAACCTGCCCTTTAACTGTCCTCGTATCAGAGACTCACAATTCATATTTTAACTGGGAAACTGCAGGAACAGAGTGAAACGGGTCTGCTTGTGTCCCTGGATTCAGTGCACACTGCGGAGACATCTGTCTAAATTATAAATGAAACACCAGGAGTGAACATGGTCAATATAGTTATATAAAAGCTGTAAATGAAGCCGTTTATTATTATTGGATCAGTCCTGTATGAGAACAGATTGAAGCTTTATTCCTGAGAGAGGTCTGATTAAGTAATATCGTGGACTTTGAGATGTTTGTGTTTTATTCACCACATTATTTACAGCGGAGTCAAAGCTGCTGATATAATGTGTTTGTTAAACTGACTGTAACTAATAGCAATGGTCAGGAGTATAACCGTGTCAGTGGAGACTTATCCCCTGTATAAATCAGGGCTTGTTGGAATGGATCAGCTCAGAGTGCCTGCTGGAGCTGTGGTTTCCAGGGCAACAGAAGTCAGTGCTTCTCACAGAAATGGGATATCCAGTAATCCATCAGATAATACGGATTTATAATCCAGTTCTTGCAGCATTTGGAGTTCCAGGTAAGCTGTTATCTCAGCTGTTAATGGTGTAAATCGGTGTTAACTCTGCTGCTGTACTTGGAAAATTGTTTTGTGTCCCTACATATTTTACACAGTCACTTGTTCTGTTCTATTGGTTGAATGATGGAATGTGTTAAGTCTCTGCTCTTTCGGTATTGAGGCGCTGCATTATATCTGTCATGAATTTGTCTATCCAACACTGGCATTGTTACTGCATTATTCTCTGTACTGAATGTATTGGGCTAAGAGTTGGTATCAGACCATCAGGAGATGATAACAGTTTCTTGTTGTGGAGCTAACCTGTCCTGGAATATGTTTTCATCAATGTGTTTTCAGTGATTGATAATGAGATAACTCAAGGTCTCAGTGTTACAAGGAGGCAGTGGAATGTCCTCCCTCCCCAATAACATGCTTCAGTTTAACTGGGATTTCAATGTATGTATTGGTGATCACTGTTATGAAATATTATTTCATTATGTGTGTATCTGACGCCGCTTCAGATGTCTGGTTACTGAACTGAGTTTGATGCTGCCTCTTTCACATCTCCTTCTCTGCTTCACTGTGGATGAATTCACTGACTGTCACTGGACTTCACTGTAAAATGAAATGTTTTGATGTTTTATGGTCTCAATTTGTACTGTCCCTGTTGAAATCAGCAGACCTTCCATGTACCTGTAGATTATAAGTATGATGTTGGCGTTTTGTAAATTGAACAGTCCCGCCATCTATCCCTGTACCCTTTAATTACTGGAGAAGGAATCTCAATTATTGTGAGATCTGCCTGGGAGAGGGATTCGATTCTGTTTATTCCATGATTTGTAGATGAAGTGAACAGTGTTGGTGAACAGGTGGAGGATTGGGTGATCTGTAGAAACATTAAACTATTCCACAGAGGCTTCACTATTTAACAAACTAACACTGAGAATAGGATCGGTGAAACACGGGGCTGGTGAACAGAATGCAGGCACAGGATGATAGGATTTAATCGGATATGAAAATGAACTTGAGAAAGAGAGTAGAGTGAATGATAGAGAGGGCGACTGAGAGGGAAAGCGAGAGGCTGTGGTGTGAATAATTCATCAGAATGAACTGCTGAAACTTCCAGTACAATTAAATATAGAAAATGTGATTTGAAGGTGTTATTGTGATGTGGTCAGATTGGGTGAGTTTTTATTGTGGGACTCGCTCCTCATGTTTATATCCCTGTCAGGTCCTCAGTCTGTTTTTGTGAATGTTCCTTGTTTTCCAACTTAACACTAAACATAATTAAAATTTACTTCAAGAATAGAATCAGAAATTTCTTGATTGTAATCAATTATTCGGAAACTGTTTTTTTCAAGCTCGGATCAGTTCAATAACAACGTGATTAATTTTATTAATACTTTTCATTTTAAGTTTCATTCAATTTGCAAATTAAATTTATTAAACACATTTTGTACCAAACACAGGTTCCCTGACACCAATAACTACCGAAATGAACTGTTAAATGTAATAGTTGGATTGTGTACAGTCTCTCCCTGTGAATCCCAGCCTCTGCTCACACTACAATGAATCCTCTGTCTCGTCGGTTCCTTCAGTTTGTCAATTCTCCCAAACCATCTACTCCTGACTCCTCTCCATCTCCGACACGTTCATGTGCACTACTCTTTTCCTTGACTCCCTCCCAATCTGACTCACTATCGACTCTCTTAACCCAGAGCAACACACGAGCTGCACCTCCCCCTGTCCCCTCACCTTCCTGACCCTTCCCTCTCTTTCCCATCCGTCTGGAGCCCAAACCCGGCTTTAATCCGCTGGATTCCCGGTGTGTAAAACCCCTTCTCCCTTCCCCACCGGCACTGAGCTCTCACTCAGCCCTTCCAGTGGATCCGGTGCTCACTTTATTCACTTTCTGTATCCATCTCCCAATTCATTATTGATCATTGTGTTTAAAAACATCTCTCTGCCCGAAAGCACTGCCCAGGTCAATCAATCACTTTCCACCCTT
The DNA here is from genome assembly GCF_035084215.1 of Heptranchias perlo. Lineage (NCBI taxonomy): Eukaryota > Metazoa > Chordata > Chondrichthyes > Hexanchiformes > Hexanchidae > Heptranchias > Heptranchias perlo. The sequence continues at coordinate 739,689 of NW_027138722.1, forward strand.
CGATGCAGCAACAAAGCTGCAAATTTCACCCCAGATCCTCTCAAATTGCTGCTTTGTCTCCAGGTCTGATCAGTAATTTCTCTGATTCCTTTTCTCTCTCTTTCAGTTAACTTGGTGGCGATTGTGATCCTGTCCCGAGGAAAGTGCGGTCTCTCCAAATGTATCAGTGTCTACCTGGTGGGAATGGCAGTGACCGATCTCATGGTCGTTATCACTGATCCGATATTGAGACAGATTAATGCGATGTATTTCCCAGGGTCATTCCTGAACATTACTCCCGTGTGTAGTTTTATTATAGTCTTGGGTGCTGCAGTCACTGTGGTTTCTGTCTGGTTCACAGTCGCTTTCACCTTTGATCGATTTGTGGCCATTTGTTGTGAGAAGCTGAAAACTAAATATTGCACCGAGAGAACGGCGGCTGTGGTTCTGGGGACAGTGAGTGTGCTGGGCTGTTTGGTGACTGTCCCCGCGTACTTTACATTTGAACCTGGATATATAATTGATAATGTTCCCTGGTTTTGTGTGACTAAACTGAGCTTCCGTACTTCCCCCGCATGGGCCGCATTTGACATGGTTCACCTCATTTTAACCCCTTGTGTCCCGTTCTGTCTGATTTTGCTGCTCAATGTTCTGACGGTCAGGCGTATTTTAGTGTCCAGTCGAGTCCGCAGGGGACTCCGGGGCCGCAGCAATGGAGAGAATCAGAGTGATCCAGAGATGGAGAACCGAAAGAAATCCATCATTTTACTCTTCAGTATAACGGGCAGTTTTATACTGTTGTGGATGACATATGTTGTATTTAACATTTATATGCGAATTGCAGACATTCGGTCTTTTTACTCCTACTCTGACCCTCGTTATATCACACAACACACAGCAGGAATGCTGCAGCTTCTCAGTTCCTGCACAAACACGTGTATTTATGTCCTGACCCAGACTAAATTCAGAGAGGAGCTGAAGAACGCGGTGAAATACCCACTCAATCTAATTGTTAAATTAGTGAAATCATAGAAAGAGCTGAAGGGTTTCAAGCACTAGAACTAAATCCCATTTCATACTCCATCCCTACACTTCCCGGGGGATGGAAAGTACATTTTATATTAGCAGCACAGAGCCCTGAAATGATCTGAAATATGGTTCTGATGTTATATGTTATTGAAACTCTGACCTATTAAGGCAGGATTTACTCTGCAGACGACACATGCATTTTACTCGAAATAGCGGCACTAAAGAGCCGAGCTGGACTTCAACTAAATGCTCATCCAGCAAAATGTGCAAAGCTGGGATTCAAAGTAGCTGCTTTGGGCCAGATCAGAATGGGTGCACTCCAAATAAATGGCGAGGGAGAGAGAGAGAGAGAGAGCGAGGTGGAGAGGGGGAGAAGGAGCGAGAGAGAGAAAGTCAGAGAGTTGGAGAAAGACTGAGACAGGCAGATATACACAGAGGGAGTGAGAGAGGGGAGAGTGACTGACATGGAGACAGAGAGGAACATAAAGCGATAAAGAGTGAGAGAGAGCGAGATAGTGATATAAAGATCTAGGGAGAGATAGAAAGTGAGAGCAAGAAAGAGAGAGAGAGAGGCAGAGAGCGACACAGGGAGAGCGTGAGAGAGATCAGAGAGAAAGACAGGGAGATAGTGGGACAGAGAGAGTAAGAAATACAGAAAGACAGGGAGAGAGACAGAGAAAGACAGAAGGAGAGAGAGATGGAGAGAGGAGTGGACAGAGACAGAGAACACAAGGCAAAATAAATATAATGATTAAATGGCGCAGAAAATTAAAACAGGTTCACATAAAGGGGAGAGGGTCTGTGACAAAGAGAGGGAGATGGAACCAAAGAGGGGTAGAGACAGAGGTACACAGAGCTGGAGATAAATAAAGTGAGTTTGTTAGACTGGAGAGAAAAAATAAAGAGAGAAAGAAAGAGTGAAAGAAAGCATATATATATATATATATATATATATAATAAGAGAGAGCAAGCAGACATGGATGGAACGAGAGAGAGAGACTGACACAGAATTGCAAAGTGGTGGAAGTAGAAGTGGAAATAACAAGATAGAAAAACACACAGAAAATAAATAGAGACAAACGACATAAACAGAGAACAGACACAATGAAGTACGGACAAAAATAACTATGTAATCAGCCTGGAGTGTGTGAGAGTGCTGACCAGCAGAAGAGCCGCAGATGAAGCAGGTCAGACAGTTCATGTTTGTTCTGGGCCAACACTCTTGTGGATTTAATTTTGACATTTCTAAAGGTGATGCCTTGAGCTGCACAATAAATTCACTCAGCCTTATGTACCTGACCCTGACCATTACTTACTGCAGGAGTTTCCCAGCTGCTCTGTGTAGTAAAAATTCATCTGATAATCGAAAGCCTGAGACTAAATCAGCTTCAGCATATCTGAAGGAAAAGGACGCTTAAAAGGTGGAAGGACTGTTAGAAGGATTATTAATGACACATTGTAAAATATCACACAGCAGAGGATAGATCACCATAGCAACAAGAACGATTCCAGGAGGGCTAGAGGTCGTTTGAAATCCTGCCGACTTAACTTGGTGACGTTGTGGACACTGAGAGAAAACAAGTGAAGTTTCAATCAATCTTGGGTTGTATTTGTCGGAACCTGTTGTTGAGAAGCCACCGTCCCAGAGGTGTGATTCTCTGTAAAAACGGTCTTAAAAACCTGGGCAGAAGTTGAGTGGAGAGAGACACAGATCCACCATAACTGCTCCAACATCACCTTTAGCTTCCTGTCAGCAACACCTCACCTGGAATCTTCCTGACTGCTCGCTACCTCCCAGCTTGATGCCTCGATGCAGGTTTACAGATTGCCTGTGAAGCAGATGACCTGTCCACCAGAGAAAGTCACACTACACTACAACGGTATCCATCAAAATACCTGGAATCTTCTCGGCAAGTCTAAAACTTTCGTTATGGGCTTTGTCTATGAGAATGTGTTGTTTAATTTTTGCGAAAGCAATTCTAAATCGGGCATAAACCCAAGATGATGTTTAAATTCTAATGTCATTTTTTTCTATTGAATTAATAATAAATGATTGTTTTCTTTATAAAGCCATGGTTTGTGCCTGAAGTTTGTTTAGGATAAAGAGCCCATTAGTTAAATGTAAAACTAAACCGTGTGGAGATAAAACGTTATTGCTCCAAATTAAAGTGTAAAATCACTTTCCACCTTTTTGCTCCTCCATCTGTACCATGTGTTACTTTCCCAGTGAGCTGCTGGATTCTGTAATAAATAATATGTATTTTTACCCCTTCTGCAGTGTTAATAAACTGGACAGGGTCCCACAGCTCTCTCCTGTTCTGTTACTGTTAAAATACTGTTATTGTTTCAGATTAAAGAAAAATATGAATAATGGAGAAATGAATTAAATCCCAGATCAGAACTACATTCAGATTGAGTCCAATTTTACTCTGATTTATTTAATAGAAGCTAGAATTACATTCTCTACAAAAAATGGTTGATTGGACCTTTCCTCCGAATGTCTGGTCTCTCCTTTTCTGTCACCATTCAGTCCAAATAACCAAATGTTAATCCATTTTTTTGGCAGAAGTTCACATTTTGATGTTTAATTCCCTCACTGCACCGCTGTCTTTATGTTAAACACCACCTAGTGTTAGTCCCACTCAGTTTGTATTTTTAACTATAGTGCAACAGTGATTTTACAGGAACAGCAAATTATCCCTCTCTGTGTCTCTCATCACAACAAGCTTCACCTTGCCCCTCAGGAAGATGGCCGCCTTTCGGGTGCTATTTTGTTTCAGGTTCATGGCGTTGAAGTTGTTGTTCATCGATTCACATTTTGATAGCAGGCACGGTGCAAGAGGAGTCCATTCAGCCCACCCTGCCTGTGCCAGCTCCTTGATAGCGCGATCCAATGATTCCCATTTCCCGCTCTGCTTTTCCCCCACAGCCCTCATGGATGCTTGTAATAGTAGTTTTGATAATACACACACACACATATATATATATATATACATATGGATACAATTTGCTGTTGTAGGGGGTGGACATATGAGGAGAGGTTGAGTAGATTGGGACTCTACTCATTGGAGTTCAGAAGAATGAGAGGTGATCTTATTGAAACATATAAGATTGTGAAGGGGCTTGATCGGGTGGATGCGGTAAGGATGTTCCCAAGGATGGGTGAAACTAGAACTAGGGGGCATAATCTTAGAATAAGGGGCTGCTCTTTCAAAACTGAGATAAGGAGACACTTCTTCACTCAGAGGGTGGTAGGTCTGTGGAATTTGCTGCCCCAGGAAGCTGTGGAAGCTACATCATTAAATAAATTTAAAACAGAAATAGACAGTTTTCTAGAAGTGAAGGGAATTAGAGGTTACGGGGAGCGGGCAGGAAATTGGACATGAATTTGAGGTTAGGATCAGATCAGCCATGATCTTATTGAATGGTGGAGCAGGCTCGAGAGGCCGATTGGCCTACTCCTGCTCCTATTTCTTATGTTCTTATATATATATGTATATATAAGTTGTTGTTGTCGATAAAGATTGTTTCTCAATCTTCTACTCTTTCCATTCTTCTCGTTTATAAATTGGGCTTTGTTTCTGTGTAAATGAATGTTGCTGAGAGATTGTCCCTGTAACTGAGTGAGGGATCTTGCTGTATATTAGGTTTTTTAAAAATTGCTTTGGCTCTTTTATATGTCATGAATTTATTTGAAATCTTTGGCTAATTGGAAAAAGCCACAAACTGTAAGCTGAACACAAACTACTGGGCTTTCGTCCACTGCTAATTAAAACAAGAGAAAAGAGCAAAGGGAAAGTTCGTTCACCTTTGCAAACTGCAACATAAAGGGTGAAGGAGAAACAAATGCCCGGGGTTTTTGTTGCCTGCTCCAGGAACAGAAGAGAAAATGAGCACAGGTGCAATTTGGACCCTGCAGCGAACACTAACCAGGACAGGCAGACAGACCAACACCTTTAAGGGGAGGGGTGATGGGGGATGGGGTGGGTGAGGGAGTGATTGGCAAAGCAGGAGAGAAAACCCTGCAAACTTGTATTAGAGAGAGAGAAAAGCAATATGTGCTCTTCAGTCTGCCTGAGTGTCTTTCTGTCTCTCTCTGTCCCAACTTTTCTTCCTCTTCTTCAGATTCTCTGCTTTGTAACTGGGGAGTGTGTTTGTCAGTGGTGTTTGCTGAGAGATTGCCTGCCTATGTAATGGAATGAGTGAATGACTGAGTGTGAATGTGTGTGTGTGAGTGAGTGTGAGGGAGCTCTGGGCTCTTGCTGTGCCTTTTTAATCGTTTGCTTTGTTTTTAATCAATTGTTTTCAATCAATTAAAGGATTTTTTAGTGGAATTGCTGTAACATGAAGTTGTGGAAAGAGAATTTTTGGGAGGAGGAGGATTCCTTGGACAAGAAGTTTTCTCTCCACAGGGGACTGACCGAGGCCTTCACCACAGGCTGCACCCAATGGGGCTCACGTGAGTTGTGTCTGGGTCACTGTGGGATCACTGGGAGCACTGTGGGTTCATAGGTTGCGATGGGATCAGTGGGATACTGCAGGTTCACTGGGACATTGTGGGATCAGTGGGACACTGTGGGATCAGTGGGACATTGTGGGATCAGTGGGACATTGTGGGATCAGTGGGACATTGTGGGATCAGTGGGACATTGTGGGATCAGTGGGACACTGTGGGATCAGTGGGACATTGTGGGATCAGTGGGACATTGTGGGATCAGTGGGACACTGTGGGATCAGTGGGACATTGTGGGATCAGTGGGACATTGTGGGATCAGTGGGACATTGTGGGATCAGTGGGACACTGTGGGATCAGTGGGACACTGTGGGATCAGTGGGACATTGTGGGATCAGTGGGACATTGTGGGATCAGTGGGACATTGTGGGATCAGTGGGACATTGTGGGATCAGTGGGACATTGTGGGATCAGTGGGACATTGTGGGATCAGTGGGACATTGTGGGATCACTGGGACATTGTGGGATCAGTGGGACATTGTGGGATCAGTGGGACATTGTGGGATCAGTGGGACATTGTGGGATCAGTGGGACATTGTGGGATCAGTGGGACACTGTGGGATCAGTGGGACACTGTGGGATCAGTGGGACATTGTGGGATCAGTGGGACATTGTGGGATCAGTGGGACATTGTGGGATCAGTGGGACATTGTGGGATCAGTGGGACATTGTGGGATCAGTGGGACATTGTGGGATCAGTGGGCCACTGTGGGATCAGTGGGACACTGTGGGATCAGTGGGACACTGTGGGATCAGTGGGACATTGTGGGATCAGTGGGACATTGTGGGATCAGTGGGACATTGTGGGATCATTGGGACATTGTGGGATCAGTGGGACATTGTGGGATCAGTGGGACATTGTGGGATCAGTGGGACATTGTGGGATCAGTGGGACATTGTGGGATCATTGGGACATTGTGGGATCAGTGGGACATTGTGGGATCAGTGGGACACTGTGGGATCAGTGGGACATTGTGGGATCAGTGGGACATTGTGGGATCATTGGGACATTGTGGGATCAGTGGGACATTGTGGGATCAGTGGGACATTGTGGGATCATTGGGACATTGTGGGATCAGTGGGACACTGTGGGATCAGTTGGACACTGTGGGATCAGTGGGACACTGTGGGATCAGTGGGACATTGTGGGATCAGTGGGACATTGTGGGATCAGTGGGACATTGTGGGATCAGTGGGACATTGTGGGATCAGTGGGACATTGTGGGATCAGTGGGACATTGTGGGATCAGTGAGACATTGTTGGATCAGTGGGACATTGTGGGATCAGTGGGACATTGTGGGATCAGTGGGACATTGTGGGATCAGTGGGACATTGTGGGATCAGTGGGACATTGTGGGATCAGTGGGACACTGTGGGATCAGTGGGACATTGTGGGATCAGTGGGACATTGTGGGATCAGTGGGACATTGTGGGATCAGTGGGACACTGTGGGATCATTGGGACATTGTGGGATCAGTGGGACATTGTGGGATCAGTGGGACACTGTGGGATCAGTGGGACACTGTGGGATCAGTGGGACACTGTGGGATCAGTGGGACATTGTGGGATCAGTGGGACATTGTGGGATCAGTGGGACATTGTGGGATCAGTGGGCCACTGTGGGATCAGTGGGACATTGTGGGATCAGTGGGCCACTGTGGGATCAGTGGGACATTGTGGGATCAGTGGGACATTGTGGGATCAGTGGGACATTGTGGGATCAGTGGGACATTGTGGGATCAGTGGGACATTGTGGGATCAGTGGGACATTGTGGGATCAGTGGGACATTGTGGGATCAGTGGGACATTGTGGGATCAGTGGGACAATGTGGGATCAGTGGGCCACTGTGGGATCAGTGGGACACTGTGGGATCAGTGGGACACTGTGGGATCAGTGGGACATTGTGGGATCAGTGGGACATTGTGGGATCAGTGGGACATTGTGGGATCAGTGGGACACTGTGGGATCAGTGGGACATTGTGGGATCAGTGGGACATTGTGGGATCAGTGGGACATTGTGGGATCAGTGGGACACTGTGGGATCAGTGGGACATTGTGGGATCAGTGGGACATTGTGGGATCAGTGGGACATTGTGGGATCAGTGGGACATTGTGGGATCAGTGGGCCACTGTGGGATCAGTGGGACACTGTGGGATCAGTGGGACATTGTGGGATCAGTGGGACATTGTGGGATCAGTGGGCCACTGTGGGATCAGTGGGACATTGTGGGATCAGTGGGACACTGTGGGATCAGTGGGACACTGTGGGATCAGTGGGACACTGTGGGATCAGTGGGACATTGTGGGATCAGTGGGACATTGTGGGATCAGTGGGACATTGTGGGATCAGTGGGACATTGTGGGATCAGTGGGACATTGTGGGATCAGTGGGACATTGTGGGATCAGTGGGCCACTGTGGGATCAGTGGGCCACTGTGGGATCAGTGGGACATTGTGGGATCAGTGGGACATTGTGGGATCAGTGGGACACTGTGGGATCAGTGGGACATTGTGGGATCAGTGGGACATTGTGGGATCAGTGGGCCACTGTGGGATCAGTGGGACATTGTGGGATCAGTGGGACATTGTTGGATCAGTGGGACACTGTGGGATCAGTGGGACACTGTGGGATCAGTGGGACATTGTGGGATCAGTGGGACATTGTTGGATCAGTGGGCCACTGTGGGATCAGTGGGACACTGTGGGATCAGTGGGACATTGTGGGATCAGTGGGACATTGTGGGATCAGTGGGACATTGTGGGATCAGTGGGACATTGTGGGATCAGTGGGACATTGTGGGATCATTGGCTTCCTGTGGCATCACTGGGAAACTGGCGGCCATATTGTTTCAGCTTCATGGGGTTACAGGAGAAACTACTTCACCCATTGTATGTAATATAGAAATGTTATATATATATACATATATATATATATATATAAATACACACACGTTATTTTATACACGCAAGTTGTTGTATATAAAGACAGTCTCTCAAACTTTTACACAAATGCAGTAAACTGGGATACTGGGACCTCTGGGTGCACTGTGGAATCACTGACTGCACTGTGGGATCACTGGGATCACTTCGGGAGCATTGTGGTATTATCACTGGGTGTGCAGCTGGATCACCGGGTCATTCTGTGATCACTGTGGGATCACTGAGTGCACTGTGGATCACTGGGACACTGTGGATCAATGGGACACTATCACTGGGTGCACTGTGGATCACTGGGACACTGTGGATCAATGGGACACTATCACTGGGTGCATTGTGGAATCACTGAGTCACTGTGGGGACTCCATGGGATACTTATTTACCCAGTTGGGCCGAATGGCCCCTGTTTCTCTGCTGTACATTCTGTGTAATTCTATGTAGTACACAAATATATATAATGTTGTTGTTGTTGGAGTAAAATTGGGAACCCCGGAGAGACTTCTTCACCCAGATGGGCCGAATGGCCTGTTTCTGTGCCGTGCTGTATTCCATGTAAAATATATATAAAGATATGCACGGGGTTAAATTCGATAACCCCCGAATCCGGGCGCGGGGGGCGATTAACCCCCGAGTGATTAACCTGAACCCGGTCGTTGAGATGCAGACAGTCCGTGAGATTGGTGCTGCCTGGTGATTCACCTGATTCCTGCGAGCAGTCAGGCCTGGCTGCGCTGTTGAACGGCTTCTCACCAGCAAGGGGGGCAATATTGCGTGAGTGATTAGCACCTCTTTAAGGCAGCCTGCACCTCTTAAAGGCAAACTGCACCTCTTAAAGGAAGGTTGCACCTCTTAAAGGCAGGCTGCACCTTACAAAGTCAAACATTTGATTGAGATACAATCCTCCGGGGTCATTTCTTCTCGTACAGTTTTGATTGGCAGCTTCTTTTGAATTAAACAGATCATTGCTGAAAGTGACTGGCTCCGAGTTACTGTTCTGAAGCCATTTATCAGCCTGTCTTTTTCAAACTGGTGAGTCTGTTTGGAATCTCTGAGAATGTTAATCAAGTCGACAGTTTCCATAGTCTGTGAGAAAAAGACAACAAAGAACCAGGATGTTCAAAGGTTCGGTCACAGTTCCGTATAGTATTTGTGAATTATTTATTATTTTCTTTTCCAATAAGTATCTGGTTGAGCTTTACAGTAAAACTGTTGTCTTACTGCTAACATTTGTTTCTCTCTTACTGTTTCATCAATTTGTTTGTCAGTTAAAGTCTAAAACAAGGTCCAGTGTAGTGTGACTCTGTCACCCTCTGAAGAGCAGGCACTATTAGGCACTGGATAGAACGAGTGGGCTGAGATAATCTGAAGGGGTTTCACTGTTCATTACCTGGAGCCCTTCAAATGTTCCATTGATATCAGGACAAGCGGAAACACTGAGACATTGGGAGTGAAGCCTCACCTAACAGAGGAGCTGCTTTTCAAGCTTAGAAATACAACTGATTTTAAATAAGAAAAATTTGACTTCATTAAATTAGGCAAAAAGGCAACTATCTCTGAACTGTCACCAGTATATGAAAACCACCGACATTTTACTGATCGGGGAATAATGATCTTGTTCAAACTGTACAAAATAAAAATCAATGTAATCTTTTTAAAATATCGATCTGATAGAAAGCATTCTCCAACCAAACAAAAGCACGAAGCATTCCCAGGACATTGAGAGATTATGTGAGTGGGTAAAACTGTGGCAAATGGAGTTCAATGTGGGGAAATGTGAGGTCATCCACTTCGGATCTAAGAAAGATAGATCAGAGAATTTTCTAAATGGTGAGGAGCTCGGAACTGTGGAGGAGCAGAGAGATGTAGGGGTCCAAGTACAGAAATCATTAAAAGCTAGTGGACAGTTACAAAAATAATTAAAAAGGCTAATAGAATGTCGGTCTTTATTTCAAGAGGGCTGGAATATAAAGGGGTGGAAGTTATGTTCCAGCTGTACAGAACTCTGGTTAGAGCCCATCTGGAGGACTGCATTCAGTTCTGGGCACTGCACCTCAGGAAGGATATATTGGCCTTGGAAGGGCTGCAGCTCAGATTCACCAGAATGATATCAGGGCTAAAAGGGTTAAATTATTAGGACAGGTTGCAAAGACTCGGCTTGTATTTCCCTGAATATAGAAGAATAAGGTGGTGATCTAATTGAGGTGATTCAGATGATTTAAAGGAGTTGAAAGGATGGATCGAGAGAAACTCCATGCTCTGGTGGGGAATCCCGAACAAGGCGGCATAACGTTAAAATTAGAGGTCGGCCGTTCAGGGTGATGTCTGGAAGCACTTCTTCACACAAAGGGGAGTGGGAATCTGGAACTCTCTCCCACAAAACTCTGTTGAGGCTGGGGGTCAATGCGAAATTTCAAAACGGTGATTATAGATTTTTGTTGGGCAAGGATATGAAGGATTAAGGAACCAAGGCGGATAGATGGAGTTAAGATACAGATCAGCCATGATCCAACTGAATAGCGGAACAGGCTCAAGGAGCTGAATTGTCAACTTCTGTTCCGATGTAACATGCTCGTGGGGCTGAATGGCCTCCACCTGTTGCTATGTAACAGTCTCGAGGGGCTGAATGTCCTCAGTTCCTGTATAACAGGCTCGAAGGGCTGAATGGCCTCCTCCTCTTCCGACTTAACAGGCTCGAAGGGCTGAATGTCTCTTCCTGTTCCGATGTAACAGACTTGAGGGGCTGATTGGCCTCCAGTTCCGGAGTAATGGGCTCGAGGGGCTTAACCGCCTCCTCCTGTTTCTGTATCACAGGCTCGAGGGGCTCAGTGGCCTCCTCCTGTTCCTGTATAACAGTCTCGAGGGGCTGAATGTCCTCAGTTCCTGTATAACAGGTTCGAGGGGCTGAATGGCCTCATCCTTGTCCAGTGTAATAGGCTCGAGGGGCTGAATGGCCTTCAGTTGCTGTGTAATAGGCTTGAGGGGCTGAATGGCCTCCTCCTGATACGACCCAACAGGCTTGTGGGGCTGATTATCCTCCTCTTCCTGTGTAACAGGCTTGAGGGGCTGCATGACCTCCAGTTCCTGCATAACAGGCTACAAGGGCTGAAAAGCCTCATTCCATTCCTATCCAACAGGCTTGAGGGGCTGATTGGCCTCCTGTTACTGTGTCACAGGCTCGAGAGTTTGAATGGCCTCCTCCTGTTACTGTGTAAGATGCTCGAAGGGAAAAATGGCCTCCTGCTGTCCCTGCGTGCACTGTAGATTTCCTGGGTTACAGTGCTGGTTGTTGTGGTGGTGGTCTAAATATAAATACTGCAACTCTGGGACTACTCTGTTGTAACTGGTTGCACTCTGTGGTCGATGGGTGCAATCTACATTCACTGTAGGGTCTCTGTGGGTCACTGGGGAGGCTCTGCGCACTACTAGCTGTCATTTTGTCCCAGATGGCCAAAATACTGGCTGCTATTTTTCCAAGGGTGGCTGCGGTACGTGCTGCCATGCAGGCCTAGTTTATATATATATGTATATATATATATATGTGTGTATATATGATGCAATACTTATAACTACAAGTTGTTGTTGTTGTGGTCCTGGTCAATATATAAAGACTCCCATGCTGAGATCACTCTGGGGTGACTGGATGCAATCTGGGAACCCTGGGTGCACTCTGGGCTCACTCCGTGGGACGAGGTGCACTTTGGAATCACTGAGGGTTCACTGGGACATTCTGGGGTCACTTTCGTATCACTGTCGACACTGTGCGTGATAATTTCCGTCGTTTTGTCCAAGATGGTGGCAGTACTTGCAGCCATCGACAAGGCACAAGTCAGGAGTGTGATGGAATACTCTCCACTTGCCTGGATGAGTGCAGCTCCAACAACACTCAAGAAGCTCGACACCATCCAAGATAAAGCAGCCCGCTTGATTGGCACCCCATCCACCACCCTAAACATTCACTCCCTTCACCACCGGCGCACTGTGGCTGCAGTGTGTACCATCCACAGGATGCACTGCAGCAACTCTCCAAGGCTTCTTCGACAGCACCTCCCAAACCCGCGACCTCTACCACCTAGAAGGACAAGAGCAGCAGGTACATGGGAACAACACCACCTGCACGTTCCCCTCCAAGTCACACACCATCCCGACTTGGAAATATATCGGCCGTTCCTTCATCGTCGCTGGGTCAAAATCCTGGAACTCCCTTCCTAACAGCACTGTGGGAGAACCGTCAGCACACGGACTGCAGCGGTTCAAGAAGGCGGCTCACCACCACCTTCTCAAGGGCAATTAGAGATGGGCAATAAATGCCGGCCTCGCCAGCGACGCCCACATCCCGTGAACGAATAAAAATAAAATTGTTGAACATGGCCGCAATACATCCCGCCATAATGTCCAAGATGACTGCCGCTGGACAAACCCGCGTTTTGATTAAGATGGCTGGCGTCCTTGCAGTGATGCGGGCCATGTATAAATACACATATATATATGTTATATATAAAAGTTGTTGTTGCAGTCGTAGTTGTTGTGGTGATTGTCGAAATATAAAGCCTGCGACTCTGGGATCCCTGAGTGCACTCTGGGGTCACTCTGCAGTGATTGGATGCACTTTGGGAACCATGGGCGCACTCTGGGATCAGTCTGGGGTGACTGGTTAAATTCTGGCATCACTCTGAGGTGACTGGGTTCACTCTGGGATCCCTGGGCACTCTGGGATCAGTCTCGGGTGACTGGTTAAATTCTGGCATCACTCTGAGGTGACTGGGTTCACTCTGGGATCCCTGGGCACTCTGGGATCAGTCTCGGGTGACTGGTTAAATTCTGGCATCACTCTGAGGTGACTGGGTTCACTCTGGGATCCCTGGGCACTCTGGGATCACTCTGGGGTGACTGGTTAAATTCTGGCATCACTCTGATGTGACTGGGTTCACTCTGGGATCCCTGGGCACTCTGGGATCACTCTGGGGTGACTGGTTAAATTCTGGCATCACTCTGAGGTGACTGGGTTCACTCTGGGATCCCTGGGTGCACTCTGGGATCACTCTGTGGGACAAGGTGCACTGTGGGTTCACTCTGGGATCATTCTGTGGGACAAGGTGCACTGTGGGTCACTGTGGGTGCACTCTGGGATCACTCTGTGGGACACGGTGCACTGTGGGTCACTGTGGGTTCACTCTGGGATCACTCTGTGGGACAAGGTGCACTGTGGGTCACTGTGGGTGCACTCTGGGATCACTCTGTGGGACTCGGTGCACTGTGGGTCACTGTGGGTGCACTCTGGGATCACTCTGTGGGACTTGGTGCACTGTGGGTCACTGTGGGTGCACTCTGGGATCACTCTGTGGGACAAGTGCACTGTGGGTCACTGTGGGTGCACTCAGGGATCACTCTGTGGGACAAGTGCACTGTGGGTCACTGTGGGTGCACTCTGGGATCACTCTGTGGGACTAGGTGCACTGTGGGCCACTGTGGGTTCACTCTGGGATCACTCTGTGGGACTCGGTGCAATGTGGGTCACTGTGGGTGCACTCTGGGATCACTCTGTGGGACTAGGTGCACTGTGGGTCACTGTGGGTTCACTCTGGGATCACTCTGTGGGACTAGGTGCACTGTGGGTCACTGTGGGTTCACTCTGGGATCACTCTGTGTGACTAGGTGCACTGTGGGTCACTGTGGATTCACTCTGGGATCACTCTGTGGGACTAGGTGCACTGTGGGTCACTGTGGTTTAACTCTGGGATCACTCTTTGGGACTAGGTGCACTGTGGGTCACTGTGGGTGCACTCTGGGATCACTCTGTGGGACTAGGTGCACTGTGGGTCACTGTGGATTCACTCTGGGATCACTCTGTGGGACTAGGTGCACTGTGGGTCACTGTGATTTAACTCTGGGATCACTCTGTGGGACTAGGTGCACTGTGGGTCACTGTGGGTGCACTCTGGGATCACTCTGTGGGACTAGGTGCACTGTGGGTCACTGTGGGTTCACTCTGGGATCACTCTGTGATCAGTGTTGGATCACTGTCGACAATCTGCGGGGGAATTTCCTCCATTTAACCAAGATGGCGGCCAGAGTTGTGGCAATTTTGATCAAGCTGGCTGCCGAACCTGCCGCGATTATTTCCAGAATGCTGCCATCCTGGCCGTGTCTAAATAAACATATACATGTTATATATTTTATAAATACAAATTCATGTTGCAGTAGCAGCTGGTGTTCTGGTGGTGTAAATAGAAAACTGCCACTCTGCGATCCCTCGAGGGTGCCTGGGTGCACTCTGGGATCCCTGGGTGCAGTCTGGGATCAGTCTGGGGTGACTGGGTGCACTGTCGGATCCCTGGGTGCAGTTTGGGATCAGTCTGGGGTTACTGCGTGCACTGTAGGATCCGTGGCTGCAGTCTGCGATCAGTCTGAGGTGACTGTGTGCACTGTAGATTTCCTGGGTGCAGTCTGGAATCAGTCTGGGGTGAATGGCTGCATTGTAGTATCCGTGGGTGCAGTCTGGGATCAGTCTGGGGTGACTGCGTGCACTGCAGGATACCTGGGTGCAGTCTGGGATCTGCCTGGGGTTACTGTGTGCACTGTCGGAACCCTGTGTGCAGTCTGGGCTCAGTCTGGGGTGACTGGTTGCACTGTTGGAACCCAAGGTGCAGTCTGGGATCAGTCTGGGGTGACTGCGTGCGCTGTGGGATCCCTGGGTACAGTCCAGGATCAGTCTGGGGTGACTGAGTTCAATGTAGGATCAGTGGGTGCAGTCTGGGATCAGTCTGGGGTGACTGCGTGCACTGTCGGCTCCCTGGGTGCAGTCTGGGACCAGACTGGGGTGACTGCATGCATTGTAGGATCCCAGGGTGCAGTCTGGGTTCTGTCTTTGGTGACTGCGTGCAATTTATGATCCCTGGGTGCAGTCTGGGATCAGTCTGGGGTGACTGCGTGCACTGTAGGATCCATGGGTTCAGTCTGGGATCAGTCTGGGGTGACTGCGTGCAATGTAGGATCCCTGGGTGCAGTCTGGGATCAGTCTGGGGTGACTGTGTGCACTGTAGGATTCCTGGGTGCAGTCTGGGATCAGTCTGGTATGACTGCGTGCACTGCAGGATTCCTGTGTGCAGTCTGGGGTGACTGCGTTCAATGTCGGATCACTGGGTGCAGTCTGGGATCAGTCTGGGGTGACTTCGTGCAGTGTCGGCTCCCTGGGTATAGTCTGGGATCAGTCTGGGGTGACTGGGTGGACTGCAGGATCCCTGGGTGCAGTCTGGGTTCAGTCTGGGGTGACTGGGTGCATTCTGGGATCCCTGGGTGCAGTCTGGGATCAGTCTGGGGTGACTGGGTGCACTGTAGCATCCATGGGTGCAATCTGGGATCAGTCAGTGGTTACTGCCTGCACTGTCGGATTCATGGGTGCAGTCTGGGATCAGTCTGGGGTTACTGAGTGCACTGTAGGATCCCTGGGTGCAGTCTGGGATCAGTCTGGGGAGACTGCGTTCACTGTACGATCCCTGGGTGCAGTCTGGGATCAGTCTGGGGAGACTGCGTTCACTGTACGATCCCTGGGTGCAGTCTGGGTTTAGTCAGGAGTGACTGTGTGAACTGTAGAATTCCAGGGTGCAGTCTGGGATCAGTCTGGCGTGACTGGGTGCACTCTGGAATCCCTGGGTGCAGTCTTGGATCAATCTGGGGTGACTGGGTGCATTTTAGTATCCCTGGGTGCAGTCTGGGATCAGTCTGAGTAGACTGCGTGCAATCTGGGATCACTGGGTGCAGTCTGGGATCAGTCTGGGGTGACTGCGTGCACTGTAGGATCCCGAGGTGCAGTCTGGGATCAGTCTGCGGTGACTGCGAGCACTGTCGGGTTCCTGGGTGCAGTCTGGGATCAGTCTTGAGTGACTAGGTGCATGTAGGATTACTGGATGCAGTCTGGGATCAGTCTGGGGTGACTGCGTGCACTGTAGAATCTCTGGGTGCAGTCTGGGATCAGTCTGGGGTGACTGCGTGCACTGTAGGATTCCTGGGTGCAGTCTGGGATCAGTCTGGGATGACTGCGTGCACTGCAGGATTCCTGTCTGCAGTCTGGGGTGACTGCGTTCAATGTAGGATCACTGGGTGCAGTCTGGGTTCAGTCTGGGGTGACTGCGTGCACTGTGGGCTCCCTGGGTGTAGTCTGGGATCAGTATGGGGTGAATGTGTGCACTGTTGGATTCCTGAGTGCAGTCTGAGATCAGTCTGGGATGACTGGATGCATGTAGGATGACTGGGTGCAGTCTGGGATCAGTCTGGGGTGACTGTGTGCACTGCAGGATCCTTGGGTGCAGTCTGGGGTGACTGCGTTCAATGTAGGATCACTGGGTGCAGTCTGGGTTCAGTCTGGGGTGACTGCGTGCACTGTGGGCTCCCTGGGTGTAGTCTGGGATCAGTATGGGGTGAATGCGTGCACTGTTGGATTCCTGGGTGCAGTCTGAGATCAGTCTGGGATGACTGGATGCATGTAGGATGACTGGGTGCAGTCTGGGATCAGTCTGGGGTGACTGTGTGCACTGCAGGATCCTTGGGTGCAGTCTTTGATCAGTCTGGGTTGACTGGGTGCAGTCTGTGATCAGTTAGGGGTAAATGCGTGAACATTTGGATCCCTGGGTGCAGTCTGGGATCAGTCTGGGGTGGCTGCGTGCACTGTACGATCCCTGGGTGCAGTCTGGGATCAATTTGGTGTGACTGCGTGCACTGCAGGATCCCTGGGTGCAGTCTGTGAACAGTCTGGGGTGACTGGGTGCATTCTGGGATCCCTGGGTGCAGTCTGTGATCAGTCTGGGGTGACTGGGTGCATTGTAGGATCCGTGGGTGAAGTCTGGGATCAGTCTGGGGTGACTGCGTGCACTGTAGGATCCCTGGGTGCAGTCTGGGATCAGTCTGGCGTGACTGCGTGCACTGTAGGATCCCTGGGTGCAGTATGAGATCAATCTGCAGTGACTGCGTGCACTGCAGGATCCCTGGGTGCAGTCTGTGAACAGTCTGGGGTGACTGGGTGCATTCTGTGATCCCTGGGTGCAGTCTGTGATCAGTCTGGGGTAACTGGGTGCATTGTAGGATCCGTGAGTGAAGTCTGGGATCAGTCTGGTGTTACTGAGTGCACTATAGGATCCCTGGGTGCAGTCTGGGATCAGTCTGGGGAGACTGCGTTCACTGTACGATCCCTGGGTGCAGTCTGGGTTTAGTCAGGAGTGACTGTGTGAACTGTAGAATTCCAGTGTGCAGTCTGGGATCAGTCTGGCGTGACTGGGTGCACTCTGGAATCCCTGGGTGCAGTCTTGGATCAGTCTGGGGTGACTGAGTGCATTTTAGGATCCCTGGGTGCAGTCTGGGATCAGTCTGAGTGGACTGCGTGCAATCAGGGATCACTGGGTGCAGTCTGGGATCAGTCTGGGGTGACTGCGTGCACTGTAGTATCCCGAGGTGCAGTCTGGGATCAGTCTGCGGTGACTGCGAGCACTGTCGGGTTCCTGGGTGCAGTCTGGGATCAGTCTTGAGTGACAAGGTGCATGTAGGATTACTGGGTGTAGTCTGGGATCAGTCTGGGGTGACTGCGTGCACTGTAGAATCTCTGGGTGCAGTCTGGGATCAGTCTGGGGTGACTGCGTGCACTGTAGGATTCCTGGGTGCAGTCTGGGATCAGACTGGGATGACTGCGTGTTCTGCAGGACTCCTGTCTGCAGTCTGGGGTGACTGCGTTCAATGTAGGATCACTGGGTGCAGTCTGGGTTCAGTCTGGGGTGACTGCGTGCACTGTCGGCTCCCTGGGTGTAGTCTGGGATCAGTATGGGGTTAATGCGTGCACTGTTGGATTCCTGGGTGCAGTCTGGGATCAGTCTGGGGTGACTGTGTGCACTGCAGGATCCTTGGGTGCAGTCTTTGATCAGTCTGGGTTGACTGGGTGCAGTCTGTGATCAGTTAGGGGTAAATGCGTGAACATTTGGATCCCTGGGTGCAGTCTGGGATCAGTCTGGGGTGACTGCGTGCACTGTACGATCCCTGGGTGCAGTCTGGGATCAATTTGGTGTGACTGCGTGCACTGCAGGATCCCTGGGTGCAGTCTGTGAACACTCTGGGGTGACTGGGTGCATTCTGGGATCCCTGGGTGCAGTCTCTGATCAGTCTGGGGTGACTGGGTGCATTGTAGGATCCGTGGGTGAAGTCTGGGATCAGTCTGGGGTGACTGCGTGCACTGTAGGATCCCTGGGTGCAGTCTGGGATCAGTCTGGGGTGACTGCGTGCACTGTACGATCCCTGGGTGCAGTATGAGATCAATCTGCGGTGACTGCGTGCACTGCAGGATCCCTGGGTGCAGTCTGTGAACAGTCTGGGGTGACTGGGTGCATTGTAGGATCCGTGAGTGAAGTCTTGGATCAGTCTGGGATGACTGCGTCCACTGTAGGATCCCAGGGTGCAGTCTGGGATCAGTCTGGGTTGACTGGGTGCATTGTAGTATTCGTGGGTGCAGTCTGGGATCAATCTGGGGTGACTGGGTGCAATCTGGGATCCGTGGGTGCAGTCTGGGATCAGTCTGGGTTGACTGGGTGAACTCTGGGATCCGTGTCTGCAGTCTGGGTTCAGTCTGGGGTGACTGCGTGGACTGCAGGTTTCCTGGGTGCAGTCTTGGATCAGTGTGGGGTGATTGCGTGCACTGTTGGGTTCCTGGGTGCCGTCTGGGATCAGTCTGGGGTGACTGGATGCATGTAGGATTACTGGGTGCAGTCTGGGATCAGTCTGGGGTGACTGCGTGCACTGTACGATCCCTGGGTGCAGTATGAGATCAATCTGCGGTGACTTCGTGCACTGCAGGATCCCTGGGTGCTGTCTGTGAACAGTCTGGGGTGACTGGGTGCATTCTGTGATCCGTGGGTGCAGTCTGTGATCAGTCTGGGGTGACTGGGTGCATTGTAGGATCCGTGAGTGAAGTCTGGGATTAGTCTGGGATTATTGCCTGCACTATAGGATTCCTGGGTGTTGTCTGGGATCAGTCTGGGGTGACTGGGTGGACTGTAGGATCCGTGGCAGCATTCTGGGATCAGTCTGGCATGACTGCGTGCACTGTAGGATCATTGGGTGCAGTCTGGGATCAGTCTGGGGTGACTGCGTGCACTGTAGGATCCCTGGGTGCAGTCTGGGATCAGTCTGGGGTGACTCCGTGCAAAGTAGGATTCCTGGGAGCAGTCTGGGATCAGTCTGGGGTGACTGCGTGCAAAGTAGGATCCCTGGGTGCAGTCTGGGATCAGTCTTGGGTGACTGCCTGCAATGTAGGATTACTGGGAGCAGTCTGGGATCAGTCTGGTGTTACTGAGTGCACTGTAGGATCCCTGGGTGCAGTCTGGGATAAGTCTGGTGAGACTGCGTGGAATGTGCGATCCCTGGGTGCAGTCTGGGATCAGTCTGGGGTGACTGCGTGCACTGTAGAATTCCTGTGTCCAGTCTGGGATCAGTCAGCCGGACTGGGTGCACTCTGGGATCCCTGGGTGCAGTCTGGGATCAGTCTGGGGTGACTGCGTGCAGTGCAGGATCCCTGGGTGCAGTCTGGGATCAGTCTGGGGTTACTGCGTGCTTTCTTGGATTCCTGGGTTCAGTCTGGGATCAGTCTGGGGTGACTGCGTGCACTGCAGGTTTCCTGGGTGCAGTCTGGGATCAGTGTGGGTTGATTGCGTGCACTGTCGGGTTCCTGGGTGCCGTCTGGGATCAGTCTGGGGTGACTGCGTTCAATGTAGGATCCCTGGGTGCAAGCTGGGATCAGTCTGGGGAGACTGCGTGCACTGCAGGATACCTGGGTGCCGTCTGGGATCAGTCTGGTGTGACTGCGTGCAGTGTAGGATCACTGGGTGCAGTCTGGGATCAATCTGGGGTTACTGCGTGCTTTCTTGGATTCCTGGGTGCAGTCTGGGATCAGTGTGGGGTGATTGCGTGCACTGTCGGGTTCCTGGGTGCCGTCTGGGATCAGTCTGGGGTGACTGCGTGCACTGTAGGATCCATGGGTGCAGTCTGGGATTTGTCTGGGATTATTGCCTGCACTGTAGGATTCCTGGGTGTTGTCTGGGATCAGTCTGGGGTGACTGGGTGCACTGTAGGATCCGTGGCTGCAGTCTGGGATCAGTCTGGGATGACTGCGTGCACTGTCGGGTCCCTGGGTGCAGTCTGGGATCAGTCTGGGTTGAATGCGTGCACTGTAGGTTCCCTGGGTGCAGTCTGGGATCAGTCTGGGGTGACTGCGTGAACTGTAGGATCCCTGGGTGCAGTCTGGGATCAGTCTGAGGTGACTGCGTGCAAAGTAGGATTCCTGGGAGCAGTCTGGTATCAGTCTGGGGTGACTGCGTTCACTGTAGGATCCCTGGGTGCAGTCTGGGATCAGTCTGGGGAGACTGCGTGCACTGCAGGATTCCTGGGTGCCGTCTGGGATCAGTCTGGTGTGACTGCGTGCAGTGTAGGATCACTGGGTGCAGTCTGGGATCAGTCTGGGGTGACTGCGTGCACTTACGTTCCATGGGTCCAGTCTGGGATCAGTCCGGTGTGACTGCGTGCATTGCAGGATTCCTGGGTGCAGTCTGGGGTGACTGCGTGCACTGTTGGATCACTGGGTGCAGTCTGGGATCAGTCTGGCATGACTGCGTGCACTATAGGATCCCTGGGTGCAGTCTGGGATCAGTCTGGGGTGACTGCGTGCACTGTAGGATCCCTGGGTGCAGTCTGGGATCAGTCTGGGGTGACTGCGTGCACAGTAGGATCCCTGGGTGCAGTCTGGGATCAGTCTTGGGTGACTGCCTGCAATGTAGGATTACTGGGAGCAGTCTGGGATCAGTCTGGTGTTACTGATTGCACTGTAGGATCCCTGGGTGCACTCTGGCATCAGTCTGGGGAGACTGCGTGGACTGTGCGATCCCTGGGTGCAGTCTGGGATCAGTCTGGGTTGACTGCGTGCACTGTAGAATTCCTGGGTGCAGTCTGGGATCAGTCTGGCGAGACTGGGTGCACTCTGGGATCCCTGGGTGCAGTCTGGGATCAGTCTGGGGTGACTGCGTGCAGTGCAGGATCCCTGGGTGCAGTCTGGGATCAGTCTGGGCTTACTGCGTGCTTTGTTGGATTCCTGGGTTCAGTCTGGGATCAGTCTGGGGTGACTGCGTGCACTGCAGGTTTCCTGGGTGCAGTCTGGGATCAGTGTGGGGTGATTGCGTGCACTGTCGGGTTCCTGGGTGCCGTCTGGGATCAGTCTGGGATGACTGCGTGCACTGTAGGGTCCCTGGGTGCAGTCTGGGATCAGTCTGGGTTGACTGCGTGCACTGTAGGATCACTGGGTGCAGTCTGGGATCAGTCTGTGGTGACTGCGTGCACTGTAGCATCCATGGGTGCAGTCTGGGGAAAGACTGGTGTGACTGCGTGCAGTGTAGGATCCCAGGATGCAGTCTGGGATCAGTCTCGGGTGTCTGCATGCACTTACGTTCCCTGGGTGCAGTCTGGGATCAGTCTGGGATGACTGCGTGTACTGTCGGATCCCTGGGTGCAGTCTGGGATCAGACTGGGTTGACTGCGTGCACTGTAGGATCCCTGGGTGCAGTCTGGGATCAGTCTGGGGTGACTGCGTGACCTGTAGGATCCCTGGGTGCAGTCTGGGATCAGTCTGAGGTGACTGCGTGCAAAGTAGGATTCCTGGGAGCAGTCTGGTATCAGTCTGGGTTGACTGCGTTCACTGTAGGATCACTGGGTGCAGTCTGGGATCAATCTGGGGTGACTGCGTGCACTGCAGGATTCCTGGGTGCCGTCTGGGATCAGTCTGGTGTGACTGCGTGCAGTGTAGGATCACTGGGGGCAGTCTGGGATCAGTCTGGGGTGACTGCGTGCACTTACGTTCCCTGGGTGCAGTCTGGGATCAGTCTGGGGTGACTGCGTGCATTGCAGGATTCCTGGGTGCAGTCTGGGGTGACTGCGTGCACTGTTGGATCACTGGGTGCAGTCTGGGATCAGTCTGGCATGACTGCGTGCACTGTAGGATCCCTGGGTGCAGTCTGGGATCAGTCTTGGGTGACTGCCTGCAATGTAGGATTACTGGGAGCAGTCTGGGATCAGTCTGGGGTTACTGAGTGCACTGTAGGATCCGTGGGTGCAGTCTGGGATCAGTCTGGGGAGACTGCGTGGATTGTGCGATCCCTGCGTGCAGTCTGGGATCAGTCTGGGGTTACTGCGTGCTTTGTTGGATTCCTGGGTTCAGTCTGGGATCAGTCTGGGGTGACTGCGTGCACTGCAGGTTTCCTGGGTGCAGTCTGGGATCAGTGTGGGGTGATTGCGTGCACTGTCGGGTTCCTGGGTGCCGTCTGGGATCAGTCTGGGGTGACTGCGTGCACTGTAGGATCCATGGGTGCAGTCTGGGATTTGTCTGGGATTATTGCCTGCACTGTAGGATTCCTGGGTGTTGTCTGGGATCAGTCTGGGGTGACTGGGTGCACTGTAGGATCCGTGGGTGCAGTCTGGGATCTGTCTGGGATGACTGCGTGCACTGTAGGGTCCCTGGGTGCAGTCTGGGATCAGTCTGGGTTGACTGCGTGCACTGTAGGATCACTGGGTGCAGTCTGGGATCAGTCTGTGGTGACTGCGTGCACTGTAGCATCCATGGGTGCAGTCTGGGGAAAGACTGGTGTGACTGCGTGCAGTGTAGGATCCCTGGGTGCAGTCTGGGATCAGTTTCGGGTGACTGCGTGCATTGCAGGATTCGTGGGTGCAGTCTGGGATGACTGCGTGCACTGTAGGATCACTGGGTGCAGTCTGGGATCAGTCTGGGGTGACTGCGCGCACTGTAGGCTCCCTGAGTGCAGTCTGGGATCAGTCTGGGGTTACTGCGTGCACTGTAGGATTCATGGTTGCAGTCTGCGATCAGTCTGGGTGACTTGGTGCCGTCTGGGATCCCTGGCTGCCGTCTGGGATCTGTCTGGGGTGACTGCGAGCACTGCAGGATCCGTGGGTGCAGTCTGGGATCAGTCTGGGTTGACTGCGTGCACTGTAGCATCCATGGGTGCAGTCTGGGGAAAGACTGGTGTGACTGCGTGCAGTGTAGGATCCCTGGGTGCAGTCTGGGATCAGTCTCGGGTGACTGCGTGCACTTACGTTCCCTGGGTGCGGTCTGGGATCAGTCTGGGGTGACTGCGTGCATTGCAGGATTCGTGGGTGCAGTCTGGGGTGACTGCGTGCACTGTAGGATCCCTGGGTGCAGTCTGGGATCAGTCTGGGTTGACTGCGTGCACTGTAGGATCCCTGGGTGCAGTCTGGGATCAGTCATAGGTGACTGCGTGCATAGTAGGATTCCTGGGAGCAGTCTGGTATCAGTCTGGGGTGACTGCGTTCACTGTAGGATCCCTGGGTGCAGTCTGGGATCAATCTGGGGTGACTGCGTGCACTGCAGGATTCCTGGGTGCCGTCTGTGATCAGTCTGGTGTGACTGCGTGCAGTGTAGGATCACTGGGTGCAGTCTGGGATCAGTCTGGGGTGACTGCGTGCACTTACGTTCCCTGGGTGCAGTCTGGGATCAGTCTGGGGTGACTGCGTGCATTGCAGGATTCCTGGGTGCAGTCTGGGGTGACTGCGTGCACTGTTGGATCACTGGGTGCAGTCTGGGATCAGTCTGGCATGACTGCGTGCACTGTAGGATCCCTGGGTGCAGTCTGGGATCAGTCAGGCGTGACTGCATGCAAAGTAGGATTCCTGGGAGCAGTCTGGGATCAGTCTGGGGTGACTGCGTGCACTGTAGGATCCCTGGGTGCAGTCTGGGATCAGTCTTGGGTGACTGCCTGCAATGTAGGATTACTGGTAGCAGTCTGGGATCAGTCTGGGGTTACTGAGTGCACTGTAGGTTCCCTGGGTGCAGTCTGGGATCAGTCTGGGGAGACTGCGTGGACTGTGCGATCCCTGGGTGCAGTCTGGGATCAGTCTGGCGAGACTGGGTGCACTCTTGGATCCCTGGGTGCAGTCTGGGATCAGTCTGGGGTGACTGCGTGCAGTGCAGGATCCCTGGGTGCAGTTTGGGATCAGTCTGGGTTTACTGCGTGCTTTGTTGGATTCCTGGGTTCAGTCTGGGATCAGTCTGGGGTGACTGCGTGCACTGCAGGTTTCCTGGGTGCAGTCTGGGATCAGTGTGGGGTGATTGCGTGCACTGTCGGGTTCCTGGGTGCCGTCTGGGATCAGTCTGGGGTGACTGCGTGCACTGTAGGATCCATGGGTGCAGTCTGGGATTTGTCTGGGATTATTGCCTGCAATGTAGGATTCCTGGGTGTTGTCTGGGATCAGTCTGGGGTGACTGCGTGCACTGTAGCATCCATGGGTGCAGTCTGGGCAAAGACTGGTGTGACTGCGTGCAGTGTAGGATCCCTGGGTGCAGTCTGGGATCAGTCTCGGGTGACTGCGTGCATTGCAGGATTCGTGGGTGCAGTCTGGGGTGACTGCGTGCACTGTAGGATCACTGGGTGCAGTCTGGGATCAGTCTGGGCTGACTGCGTGCACTGTAGGCTCCCTGAGTGCAGTCTGGGATCAGTCTGGGGTTACTGCGTGCACTGTAGGATTCATGGTTGCAGTCTGCGATCAGTCTGGGTGACTTGGTGCCGTCTGGGATCCCTGGGTGCAGTCTGGGATCAGTCTGGGGTGACTGCGAGCACTGCAGGATCCGTGGGTACAGTCTGCGATCAGTCTGGGGTGACTGCGTGCTCTGTCCGATCCCTGGGTGCAGTCTGGGATCAGTCTGTGGTGACTGCGTGCACTCCATGATCCCTGGTTGCAGTCTGAGATCAGTCTGGGGTGACTGCGTGCACTGTCCGATCCCTGGGTGCAGACTGGGATCAGTCTGGGGAGACTGCATGCACTGTTGAATTCCTGGGTGCAGTCTGGGATCAGTCTGGCGAAACTGGGTGCACTCTGGTATCCCTGGGTGCAGTCTGGGATAAGTCTGGGGTGACTGGGTGCACAGTAGGATCCCTGGGTGCAGTCTGCGATCTGTCTGGGGTGACTGCCTGCAATGTAGGATTCATGGGTGCAGTCTGGGATCAGTCTGGGGTTAATGAGTGCACTGTAGGATCCCTGGGTGCAGTCTGGGATCAGTCTGGGGAGACGGCGTGCACTGTCCGATCCCTGGTTGCAGACTGGGATCAGTCTGGGGAGACTGCGTGGAATGTGCGATCCCTGAGTGCAGTCTGGGATCAGTCTGGGGTGACCGCGTGCACTGTAGAATTCCTGCGTGCAGTCTGGGATCAGTCTGGCCAGACTGGGAGCACTCTGGGATCCATGGGTGCAGTCTGGGATCAGTCTGGGGTGACTGCGTGCAGTGCAGGATCACTGGGTGCAGTCTGGGTTTAGTCTGGGGTGACTGCGTGGACTGCAGGTTTCCTGGGTGCAGTCTGGGATCAGTGTGGGGTGATTGCGTGCACTGTCGGGTTCCTGGGTGCCGTCTGGGATCAGTCTGCGGTGACTGGGTGCATGTAGGATTACTGAGTGCAATCTGGGATCAGTCTGGGGTGACTGCGTGCACTGCAGGATCCATGGGTGCAGTCTGGGATTAGTCTGGGATTATTGCCTGCACTGTAGTATTCCTGGCTGTTGTCTGGGATCAGTCTGGGGTGACTGGGTGCACTGTAGGATCCGTGGCTGCATTCTGGGATCAGTCTGGCATGACTGCGTGCACTGTAGGATCCCTGGGTGCAGTCTCGGATCAGTCTGGGGTGACTGCGTGCACTGTAGGATCCCTGGGTGCAGTCTGGGATCAGTCTGGGGTGACTGCGTGCAAAGTAGGATTCCTGGGAGCAGTCTGGGATCAGTCTGGGGTGACTGCGTGCACAGTAGGATCCCTGGGTGCAGTCTGGGATCAGTCTTGCGTGACTGCGTGCACTGTAGCATCAATGGGTGCAGTCTGGGGAAAGACTGGTGTGACTGCGTGCAGTGTAGTATCCCTGGGTGCAGTCTGGGATCAGTCTCGGGTGACTGCGTGCATTGCAGGATTCGTGGGTGCAGTCTGGGGTGACTGCGTGCACTGTAGGGTCACTGGGTGCAGTCTGGGATCAGTCTGGGGTAACTGCGTGCACTGTAGGCTCCCTGAGTGCAGTCTGGGATCAGTCTGGGTTTACTGCGTGCACTGTAGGATTCATGGTTGCAGTCTGCGATCAGTCTGGGTGACTTGGTGCCGTCTGGGATCCCTGGGTTCAGTCTGCGATCAGTCTGGGGTGACTGCGTGCTCTATCCGATCCCTGGGTGCAGTCTGGGATCAGTCTGTGGTGACTGCGTGCACTCCATGATCCCTGGTTGCAGTCTGAGATCAGTCTGGGGTGACTGCGTGCACTGTCCGATCCCTGGGTGCAGACTGGGATCAGTCTGGGGAGACTGCGTGCACTGTTGAATTCCTGGGTGCAGTCTGGGATCAGTCTGGCGAAACTGGGTGCACTCTGGTATCCCTGGGTTCAGTCTGTGATCAGTCTGGGGTGACTGCGTGCACAGTAGGATCCCTGGGTGCAGTCTGGGATCTGTCTGGGGTGACTGCCTGCAATGTAGGATTCATGGGTGCAGTCTGGGATCAGTCTGGGGTTAATGAGTGCACTGTAGGATCCCTGGGTGCAGTCTGGGATCAGTCTGGGGTGACTGCGAGCACTGCAGGATCCGTGGGTACAGTCTGCGATCAGTCTGGGGTGACTGCGTGCTCTGTCCGATCCCTGGGTGCAGTCTGGGATCAGTCTGTGGTGACTGCGTGCACTCCATGATCCCTGGTTGCAGTCTGAGATCAGTCTGGGGTGACTGCGTGCACTGTCCGATCCCTGGGTGCAGACTGGGATCAGTCTGGGGAGACTGCATGCACTGTTGAATTCCTGGGTGCAGTCTGGGATCAGTCTGGCGAAACTGGGTGCACTCTGGTATCCCTGGGTGCAGTCTGGGATAAGTCTGGGGTGACTGGGTGCACAGTAGGATCCCTGGGTGCAGTCTGGGATCTGTCTGGGGTGACTGCCTGCAATGTAGGATTCATGGGTGCAGTCTGGGATCAGTCTGGGGTTAATGAGTGCACTGTAGGATCCCTGGGTGCAGTCTGGGATCAGTCTGGGGAGACGGCGTGCACTGTCCGATCCCTGGTTGCAGACTGGGATCAGTCTGGGGAGACTGCGTGGAATGTGCGATCCCTGAGTGCAGTCTGGGATCAGTCTGGGGTGACCGCGTGCACTGTAGAATTCCTGCGTGCAGTCTGGGATCAGTCTGGCCAGACTGGGAGCACTCTGGGATCCATGGGTGCAGTCTGGGATCAGTCTGGGGTGACTGCGTGCAGTGCAGGATCACTGGGTGCAGTCTGGGTTCAGTCTGGGGTGACTGCGTGGACTGCAGGTTTCCTGGGTGCAGTCTGGGATCAGTGTGGGGTGATTGCGTGCACTGTCGGGTTCCTGGGTGCCGTCTGGGATCAGTCTGCGGTGACTGGGTGCATGTAGGATTACTGAGTGCAATCTGGGATCAGTCTGGGGTGACTGCGTGCACTGTAGGATCCATGGGTGCAGTCTGGGATTAGTCTGGGATTATTGCCTGCACTGTAGTATTCCTGGGTGTTGTCTGGGATCAGTCTGGGGTGACGGGGTGCACTGTAGGATCCGTGGCTGCATTCTGGGATCAGTCTGGCATGACTGCGTGCACTGTAGGATCCCTGGGTGCAGTCTCGGATCAGTCTGGGGTGACTGCGTGCACTGTAGGATCCCTGGGTGCAGTCTGGGATCAGTCTGGGGTGACTGCGTGCAAAGTAGGATTCCTGGGAGCAGTCTGGGATCAGTCTGGGGTGACTGCGTGCACAGTAGGATCCCTGGGTGCAGTCTGGGATCAGTCTTGCGTGACTGCGTGCACTGTAGCATCAATGGGTGCAGTCTGGGGAAAGACTGGTGTGACTGCGTGCAGTGTAGTATCCCTGGGTGCAGTCTGGGATCAGTCTCGGGTGACTGCGTGCATTGCAGGATTCGTGGGTGCAGTCTGGGGTGACTGCGTGCACTGTAGGATCACTGGGTGCAGTCTGGGATCAGTCTGGGGTAACTGCGTGCACTGTAGGCTCCCTGAGTGCAGTCTGGGATCAGTCTGGGTTTACTGCGTGCACTGTAGGATTCATGGTTGCAGTCTGCGATCAGTCTGGGTGACTTGGTGCCGTCTGGGATCCCTGGGTTCAGTCTGCGATCAGTCTGGGGTGACTGCGTGCTCTATCCGATCCCTGGGTGCAGTCTGGGATCAGTCTGTGGTGACTGCGTGCACTCCATGATCCCTGGTTGCAGTCTGAGATCAGTCTGGGGTGACTGCGTGCACTGTCCGATCCCTGGGTGCAGACTGGGATCAGTCTGGGGAGACTGCGTGCACTGTTGAATTCGTGGGTGCAGTCTGGGATCAGTCTGGCGAAACTGGGTGCACTCTGGTATCCCTGGGTTCAGTCTGTGATCAGTCTGGGGTGACTGCGTGCACAGTAGGATCCCTGGGTACAGTCTGGGATCTGTCTGGGGTGACTGCCTGCAATGTAGGATTCATGGGTGCAGTCTGGGATCAGTCTGGGGTTAATGAGTGCACTGTAGGATCCCTGGGTGCAGTCTGGGATCAGTCTGGGGAGACGGCGTGCACTGTCCGATCCCTGGTTGCAGACTGGGATCAGTCTGGGGAGACTGCGTGGAATGTGCGATCCCTGGGTGCAGTCTGGGATCAGTCTGGGGTGACCGCGTGCACTGTAGAATTCCTGCGTGCAGTCTGGGATCAGTCTGGCCAGACTGGGAGCACTCTGGGATCCCTGGGTGCAGTCTGGGATCAGTCTGGGGTGACTGCGTGCAGTGCAGGATCACTGGGTGCAGTCTGGGTTCAGTCTGGGGTGACTGCGTGGACTGCAGGTTTCCTGGGTGCAGTCTGGGTTCAGTGTGGGGTGATTGCGTGCACTGTCGGGTTCCTGGGTGCCGTCTGGGATCAGTCTGCGGTGACTGGGTGCATGTAGGATTACTGAGTGCAATCTGGGATCAGTCTGGGGTGACTGCGTGCACTGTAGGATCCATGGGTGCAGTCTGGGATTAGTCTGGGATTATTGCCTGCACTGTAGTATTCCTGGGTGTTGTCTGGGATCAGTCTGGGGTGACTGGGTGCACTGTAGGATCCGTGGCTGCATTCTGGGATCAGTCTGGCATGACTGCGTGCACTGTAGGATCCCTGGGTGCAGTCTCGGATCAGTCTGGGGTGACTGCGTGCACTGTAGGATCCCTGGGTGCAGTCTGGGATCAGTCTGGGGTGACTGCGTGCACAGTAGGATCCCTGGGTGCAGTCTGGGATCAGTCTTGCGTGACTGCGTGCACTGTAGCATCAATGGGTGCAGTCTGGGGAAAGACTGGTGTGACTGCGTGCAGTGTAGTATCCCTGGGTGCAGTCTGGGATCAGTCTCGG
This sequence comes from Heptranchias perlo, assembly GCF_035084215.1. Taxonomy (NCBI): domain Eukaryota; kingdom Metazoa; phylum Chordata; class Chondrichthyes; order Hexanchiformes; family Hexanchidae; genus Heptranchias; species Heptranchias perlo. The sequence continues at coordinate 769,566 of NW_027138722.1, forward strand.
GTGACTGCTTGCATTGCAGGATTCGTGGGTGCAGTCTGGGGTGACTGCGTGCACTGTAGGATCACTGGGTGCAGTCTGGGATCAGTCTGGGGTAACTGCGTGCACTGTAGGCTCCCTGAGTGCAGTCTGGGATCAGTCTGGGTTTACTGCGTGCACTGTAGGATTCATGGTTGCAGTCTGCGATCAGTCTGGGTGACTTGGTGCCGTCTGGGATCCCTGGGTTCAGTCTGCGATCAGTCTGGGGTGACTGCGTGCTCTATCCGATCCCTGGGTGCAGTCTGGGATCAGTCTGTGGTGACTGCGTGCACTCCATGATCCCTGGTTGCAGTCTGAGATCAGTCTGGGGTGACTGCGTGCACTGTCCGATCCCTGGGTGCAGACTGGAATCAGTATGGGGAGACTGCGTGCACTGTTGAATTCCTGGGTGCAGTCTGGGATCAGTCTGGCGAAACTGGGTGCACTCTGGTATCCCTGGGTGCAGTCTGGGAAAAGTCTGGGGTGACTGGGTGCATTTTCAGATCCCTGGGTGCAGTCTGGGATCAGTCCAGGTGGACTGCGTGCACAATGGGAACCCTGGGTTCAGTCTGTGATCAGTCTGGGGTGACTGCGTGCACAGTAGGATCCCTGGGTGCAGTCTGGGATCAGTCTGGGGTGACTGCCTGCAATGTAGGATTCATGGGTGCAGTCTGGGATCAGTCTGGGGTTAATGAGTGCACTGTAGGATCCCTGGGTGCAGTCTGGGATCAGTCTGGGGAGACGGCGTGCACTGTCCGATCCCTGGTTGCAGACTGGGATCAGTCTGGGGAGACTGCGTGGAATTTGCGATCCCTGGGTGCAGTCTGGGATCAGTCTGGGGTGACCGCGTGCACTGTAGAATTCCTGCGTGCAGTCTGGGATCAGTCTGGCCAGACTGGGAGCACTCTGGGATCCCTGGGTGCAGTCTGGGATCAGTCTGGGGTGACTGCGTGCAGTGCAGGATCACTGGGTGCAGTCTGGGTTCAGTCTGGGGTGACTGCTTGGACTGCAGGTTTCCTGGGTGCAGTCTGGGATCAGTGTGGGGTGATTGCGTGCACTGTCGGGTTCCTGGGTGCCGTCTAGGATCAGTCTGGGGTGACTGGGTGCATGTAGGATTACTGGGTGCAATCTGGGATCAGTCTGGGGTGACTGCGTGCACTCTCGGATCCATGGGTGCAGTCTGGGATTCGTCTGGGATTATTGCCTGCACTGTAGTATTCCTGGGTGTTGTCTGGGATCAGTCTGGGGTGACTGGGTGCACTGTATGATCCGTGGCTGCATTCTGGGATCAGTCTGGCATGACTGCGTGCACTGTAGGATCCCTGGGTGCAGTCTGGGATCAGTCTGGGGTAACTGCGTGCACTGTAGGATCCCTGGGTGCAGTCTGGGATCAGTCTGGGGTGACTGCGTGCAAAGTAGGATTCCTGGGAGCAGTCTGGGATCAGTCTGGGGTGACTGCGTGCACAGTAGGATCCCTGGGTGCAGTCTGGGATCAGTCTTGGGTGACTGCCTGCAATGTAGGATTACTGGGAGCAGTCTGGGATCAGTCTGGGGTTACTGAGTGCACTGTAGGATCCCTGGGTGCAGTCTGGGATCAGTCTGGGGAGACTGCGTGGACTGTGCGATCCCTGGGTGCAGTCTGGGATCAGTCTGGGGTGACTGCGTGCACTGTAGAATTCCTGGGTGCAGTCTGGGATCAGTCTGGCGAGACTGGGTGCATTCTGGGATCAGTCTGGGGTGACTGCGTGCAGTGCAGGATCACTGGGTGCAGTCTGGGTTCAGTCTGGGGTGACTGCTTGGACTGCAGGTTTCCTGGGTGCAGTCTGGGATCAGTGTGGGGTGATTGCGTGCACTGTCGGGTTCCTGGGTGCCGTCTGGGATCAGTCTGGGGTGACTGGGTGCATGTAGGATTACTGGGTGCAATCTGGGATCAGTCTGGGGTGACTGCGTGCACTCTCGGATCCATGGGTGCAGTCTGGGATTAGTCTGGGATTATTGCCTGCACTGTAGTATTCCTGGGTGTTGTCTGGGATCAGTCTGGGGTGACTGGGTGCACTGTAGGATCCGTGGCTGCATTCTGGGATCAGTCTGGCATGACTGCGTGCACTGTAGGATCCCTGGGTGCAGTCTGGGATCAGTCTGGGGTGACTGCGTTCACTGTAGGATCCCTGGGTGCAGTCTGGGATCAGTCTGGGGTGACTGCGTGCAAAGTAGGATTCCTGGGAGCAGTCTGCGATCAGTCTGGGGAGACTGCGTGGACTGTGCGATCCCTGGGTGCAGTCTGGGATCAGTCTGGGGTGACTGCGTGCACTGTAGAATTCCTGGGTGCAGTCTGGGATCAGTCTGGCGAGACTGGGTGCATTCTGGGATCAGTCTGGGGTGACTGCGTGCAGTGCAGGATCCCTGGGTGCAGTCTGGGATCAGTCTGGGGTTACTGCGTGCTTTGTTGGATTCCTGGGTTCAGTCTGGGATCAGTCTGGGGTGAGTGCGTACACTGCAGGTTTCCTGGGTGCAGTCTGGGATCAGTGTGGGGTGATTGCGTGCACTGTCGGGTTCCTGGGTGCCGTCTGGGATCAGTTTGGGGTGACTGCGTGCACTGTAGGATCCATGGGTGCAGTCTGGGTTTTGTCTGGGATTATTGCCTGCACTGTAGGATTCCTTGGATTTTGTCTGGGATCAGTCTGGGGTGACTGGGTGCACTGTAGGATCCGTAGCTGCAGTCTGGGATCAGTCTGGGATGACTGCGTGCACTGTAGGATCCCTGGGTGCAGTCTGGGATCAGTCTGGGGTGACTGCGTGCACTGTAGGATCCCTGGGTGCAGTCTGGGATTAGTCTGGGGTGACTGCATGAATTGTAGGATCCCTGGGTGCAGTCTGGGATCAGTCTGAGGTGACTGCGTGCAAAGTAGGATTCCTGGGAGCAGTCTGGTATCAGTCTGGGGTGACTGCGTGCACTGTAGGATCCCTGGGTGCAGTCTGGGATCAGTCTGGGGTGACTGCGTGCACTGCAGGATTCCTGGGTGCAGTCTGGGATCAGTCTGGGGTGACTGCGTGCACTGTAGGATCACTGGGTGCAGTCTGGGATCAGTCTGGTGTGACTGCTTGCAGTGTAGGATCCCTGGGTGCAGTCTGGGATCAGTCTGGGGTGACTGCGTGCACTTACGTTCCCTGGGTGCAGTCTGGGATCAGTCTGGGGTGACTGCGTGCATTGCAGGATTCCTGGGTGCAGTCTGGGGTGACTGCGTGCACTGTAGGATCACTTGGTGCAGTCTGGGATCAGTCTGGGGTGACTGCGTGCACTGAAGGCTCCCTGAGTGCAGTCTGGGATCAGTCTGGGGTTACTGCGTGCGCTGTAGGATTCATGGTTGCAGTCTGCGATCAGTCTGGGTGACTTGGTGCCGTCTGGGATCCCTGGGTGCAGTCTGGGATCAGTCCGGGGTGACTGCGTGCACTGCAGGATCCGTGGGTACAGTCTGCGATCAGTCTGGGGTGACTGCGTGCTCTGTCCGATCCCTGGGTGCAGTCTGGGATCAGTCTGTGGTGACTGCGTGCACTCCATGATCCCTGGTTGCAGTCTGAGATCAGTCTGGGGTGACTGCGTGCACTGTCCGATCCCTGGGTGCAGACTGGAATCAGTCTGGGGAGACTGCGTGCACTGTTGAATTCCTGGGTGCAGTCTGGGATCAGTCTGTCGAAACTGGGTGCACTCTGTTATCCCTGGGTGCAATCTGGGATAAGTCTGGGGTGACTGGGTGCATTTTCAGATCCCTGGGTGCAGTCTGGGATCAGTCCAGGTGGACTGCGTGCACACTGGGAACCCTGTGTGCAGTCTGGGATCAGTCTGGGTTGACTGCGTGCAGTGCAGTATCCCTGGGTGCATCCTTGGATCAGTCTGGGGTGACTGCGTGCTCTGTCGGATACCTGGGTGCAGTCTGGCATCAGTCTGGGGTGACTGCGTGCACTGCCGGTTTCCTGGGTGCAGTCTGGGATCAATCTGGGGTTACTGATGCACTGTTGGATCCCTGGGTGCAGTCTGGGATCAGTCTGTGGAGACTGCATGCACTGTTCGATTCCTGGGTGCAGTCTGGGTTCAGTCAGGTGTGACTGCGTGAACTGTAGAATTCCAGGGTGCAGTCTGGGATCAGTCTGGCGTGACTGGGTGCACTCTGGGATCCCTGGGTGCAGTCTTGGATCAGTCTGGGGTGACTGCGTGCACTGCAGGATCCGTGGGTGCAGTCTGGGATCATTCTGGGGTGACTGCGTGCTCTGTAGGATCCCTGGGTGCAGTCTGGGATCAGTCTGGGTTGACTGCGCGTACTGCAGGATCCCTGGGTGCAGTCTGGGATCATTCTGGTGTGACTGCGTGCTCTGTAGGATCCCTGGGTGCAGTCTGGGTTCATTCTGGGGTGACTGCGTGCTCTGTATGATCCCTGGGTGCAGTCTGGGATCAGTCTGGGTGGACTGCGTGCACTCTGGGATCCCTGGTGCAGACTGGGATCAGTCCGGGGTGACTGCGTGCACTGTAGTATTCCTGGGTGCAGTCAGGGTTCAGTCTGGCGAGACTGGGTGCACTCTTGTATCCCTGTTTGCAGTCTGGGATCAGTCTGGGGTGACTGCGTGCACTCCAGGATCCCTGGGTGCAGTCTGTGATCAGTCTGCGGTGACTGCGTGCACTGTCCGATCCCAGGGTGCAGTCTGGGATCAGTCTGGGGTGACTGCGTGCACTGTAGATTTCCTGGCTGCAGTTTGGGATCAGTCTGGGATGACTTGGTGCACTCTGGAATCCCTGGGTTCAGTCTGGGATCAGTCTGGGTGACTGCGTGCAATCTGGGATCCCTGGGTGCAGTCTGGGATCAGTCTGGGGTGACTGCGTGCACTCTGGGATCCCTGGGTTCAGTCTGTGATCAGTCTGGGGTGAATGCGTGCACAGTAGGATCCCTGGGTGCAGTCTGGGATCAGTCTGGGGTGACTGCCTGCAATGTGGGTTTCATGGGTGCAGTCTGGGATCAGTCTGGGGAGACTGCGTGCACTGTACGATCCCTGGTTGCAGACTGGGATCAGTCTGGGGAGACTGCGTGGACTGTGCGATCCCTGGGTGCAGTCTGGGATCAGTCTGGGGTGACCGCGTGCACTGTAGACTTCCTGGGTGCAGTCTGGGATCAGTCTGGCGAGACTGGCTGCACTCTGGGATCCCTGGGTGCAGTCTGGGATCAGTCTGGGGTGACTGCGTGCAGTGCAGGATCCCTGGGTGCAGTCTGGGTTCAGTCTGGGGTGACTGCGTGGTCTGCAGGTTTCCTGGGTGCAGTCTGGGATCAGTGTGGGGTGATTGCGTGCACTGTCGGGTTCCTGGGTGCCGTCTGGGATCAGTCTGGGGTGACTGGGTGCATGTGGGATTACTGGGTGCAGTCTGGGATCAGTCTGGGGTGACTGCGTGCACTGTAGGATCCATGGGTGCAGTCTGGGATTAGTCTGGGATTATTGCCTGCACTGTAGGATTCCTGGGTGTTGTCTGGGATCAGTCTGGGGTGACTGGGTGCACTGTAGGCTCCGTGGCTGCATTCTGGGATCAGTCTGGCATGACTGCGTGCACTGCAGGATCCCTGGGTGCAGTCTGGGATCAGTCTGGGGTGACTGCGTGCACTGTAGGATCCCTGGGTGCAGTCTGGGATCAGTCTGGGGTGACTGCGTGCACTGTAGGATCCCTGGGTGCAGTCTGGGATCAGTCTGGGGAGACTGCGTGGACTGTGCGATCCCTGGGTGCAGTCTGGGATCAGTCTGGGGTGACTGCGAGCACTGTAGAATTCCTGGGTGCAGTCTGGGGGGACTGCGTGCAGTGCAGAATTCCTGGGTGCAGTCTGGGATCAGTCTGGGGTTACTGCGTGCTTTGTTGGATTCCTGGGTTCAGTCTGGGATCAGTCTGGGGTGACTGCGTGCACTGCAGGTTTCCTGGGTGCAGTCTGGGATCAGTGTGGGGTGATTGCGTGCACTGTCGTGTTCCTGGATGCTGTCTGGGATCAGTCTGGGGTGACTGCGTGCACTGTAGGATCCATGGGTGCAGTCTGGGATTTGTCTGGGATTATTGCCTGCACTGTAGGATTCCTGGGTGTTGTCTGGGATCAGTCTGGGGTGACTGGGTGCACTGGAGGATCCGTGGCTGCAGTCTGGGATCAGTCTGGGATGACTGCGTGCACTGTAGGGTCCCAGGGTGCAGTCTGGGATCAGTCTGGGGTGACTGCCTGCAATGTGGGATTCAAGGGTGCAGTCTGGGATCAGTCTGGGGTTACTGAGTGGACTGTAGGATCCCTGGGTGCAGTCTGGGATCAGTCTGGGGAGACTGCGTGCACTTTACGATCCCTGGTTGCAGACTGGGATCAGTCTGGGGAGACTGCGTGGACTGTGCGATCCCTGGGTGCAGTCTGGGATCAGTCTGGGGTGACCGTTTCCACTGTAGAATTCCTGGGTGCAGTCTGGGATCAGTCTGGCGAGACTGGGTGCACTCTGGGATCCCTGGGTGCAGTCTGGGATCAGTCTGGGTTGACTGCGTGCAGTGCAGGATCACTGGGTGCAGTCTGGGTTCAGTCTGGGGTGACTGCGTGGACTGCAGGTTTCCTGTGTGCCGTCTGGGATCAGTCTGGGGTGACTGGGTGCATGTAGGATTACTGGGTGCAGTCTGGGATCAGTCTGGGGTGACTGCGTGCACTGTAGGATCCATGGGTGCAGTCTGGGATTAGTCTGGGATTATTGCCTGCACTGTAGGATTCCTGGGTGTTGTCTGGGATCAGTCTGGGGTGACTGGGTGCACTGTAGGATCCGTGGCTGAATTCTGGGATCAGTCTGGCATGACTGCGTGCACCGTAGGATACCTGGGTGCAGTCTGGGATCAGTCTGGGGTGACTGCGTGCACTGTAGGATCCTTGGGTGCAGTCTGGGATCAGTTTGGGGTGACTGCGTGCAAAGTAGGATTCCTGGGAGCAGTCTGGGATCAGTCTGGGGTGACTGCGTGCACAGTAGGATTCCTGGGAGCAGTCTGGGATCAGTCTGGGGTGACTGCATGCACAGTTGGTTCCCTGGGTGCAGTCTCGGATCAGTCTTGGGTTACTGAGTGCACTGTACGATCCCTGGGTGCAGTCTGGGATCAGTCTGGGGAGACTGCGTGCACTGTAGAATTCCTGGGTGCAGTCTGGGATCAGTCTGGCGAGACTGGGTGCTCTGTTGGATTCCTGGGTTCAGTCTGGGATCAGTCTGGGCTGACTGCGTGCACTGTAGGGTTCCTGGGTGCCGTCTGGGATCAGTCTGGGTGACTGCGTGCAATCTGGGATCCCTGGGTGCAGTCTGGGATCAGTCAGGGGTGACTGCGTGCAAATTAGGATTCCTGGGGGAGCAGTCTGGGATCAGTCTGGGGTGACTGCGTGCAAAGTAGGATTCCTGGGAGCAGTCTGGGATCAGTCTGGGGTGACTGCGTGCACAGTATGTTCCCTGGGTGCAGTCTCGGATCAGTCTTGGGTTACTGACTGCACTGTAGGATCCCTGGGTGCAGTCTGGGATCAGTCTGGCGAGACTGCGTGCACTGTAGAATTCCTGGGTGCAGTCTGGGATCAGTCTGGCGAGACTGGGTGCTCTGTTGGATTCCTGGGTTCAGTCTGGGATCAGTCTGGGGTGACTGCGTGCACTGCAGGTTTCCTGGGTGCAGTCTGGGATCAGTGTGGGGTGATTGCGTGCACTGTCGGGTTCCTGGGTGCCGTCTGGGATCAGTCTGGGGTGAATGCGTGGACTGCAGGTTTCCTGGGTGCAGTCTGGGATCAGTGTGGGGTGATTGCGTGCACTGTCGGGATCCTGCGTGCCGTCTGGGATCAGTCTGGGGTGACTGCGTGCACTGTAGATTTCCTGGCTGCAGTTTGAATCAGTCTGGGATGACTTGGTGCACTCTGGTATCCCTGGGTTCAGTCTGGGATCAGTCTGGGTGACTGCGTGCAATCTGGGATACCTGGGTGCAGTCTGGGATCAGTCTGGGGTGACTGCGTGCACTGCCGGTTTCCTGGGTGCAGTCTGGGATCAATCTGGGGTTACTGATGCACTGTTGGATCCCTGGGTGCAGTCTGGGATCAGTCTGTGGAGACTGCATGCACTGTTCGATTCCTGGGTGCAGTCTGGGTTCAGTCAGGTGTGACTGCGTGAACTGTAGAATTCCAGGGTGCAGTCTGGGATCAGTCTGGCGTGACTGGGTGCACTCTGGGATCCCTGGGTGCAGTCTTGGATCAGTCTGGGGTGACTGCGTGCACTGCAGGATCCGTGGGTGCAGTCTGGGATCATTCTGGGGTGACTGCGTGCTCTGTAGGATCCCTGGGTGCAGTCTGGGATCAGTCTGGGTTGACTGCGCGTACTGCAGGATCCCTGGGTGCAGTCTGGGATCATTCTGGTGTGACTGCGTGCTCTGTAGGATCCCTGGGTGCAGTCTGGGTTCATTCTGGGGTGACTGCGTGCTCTGTATGATCCCTGGGTGCAGTCTGGGATCAGTCTGGGTGGACTGCGTGCACTCTGGGATCCCTGGTGCAGACTGGGATCAGTCCGGGGTGACTGCGTGCACTGTAGTATTCCTGGGTGCAGTCAGGGTTCAGTCTGGCGAGACTGGGTGCACTCTTGTATCCCTGTTTGCAGTCTGGGATCAGTCTGGGGTGACTGCGTGCACTCCAGGATCCCTGGGTGCAGTCTGTGATCAGTCTGCGGTGACTGCGTGCACTGTCCGATCCCAGGGTGCAGTCTGGGATCAGTCTGGGGTGACTGCGTGCACTGTAGATTTCCTGGCTGCAGTTTGGGATCAGTCTGGGATGACTTGGTGCACTCTGGAATCCCTGGGTTCAGTCTGGGATCAGTCTGGGTGACTGCGTGCAATCTGGGATCCCTGGGTGCAGTCTGGGATCAGTCTGGGGTGACTGCGTGCACTCTGGGATCCCTGGGTTCAGTCTGTGATCAGTCTGGGGTGAATGCGTGCACAGTAGGATCCCTGGGAGCAGTCTGGGATCAGTCTGGGGTGACTGCCTGCAATGTGGGTTTCATGGGTGCAGTCTGGGATCTGTCTGGGGTTACTGAGTGCACTGTAGGATCCCTGGGTGCAGTCTGGGATCAGTCTGGGGAGACTGCGTGCACTGTACGATCCCTGGTTGCAGACTGGGATCAGTCTGGGGAGACTGCGTGGACTGTGCGATCCCTGGGTGCAGTCTGGGATCAGTCTGGGGTGACCGCGTGCACTGTAGACTTCCTGGGTGCAGTCTGGGATCAGTCTGGCGAGACTGGCTGCACTCTGGGATCCCTGGGTGCAGTCTGGGATCAGTCTGGGGTGACTGCGTGCAGTGCAGGATCCCTGGGTGCAGTCTGGGTTCAGTCTGGGGTGACTGCGTGGTCTGCAGGTTTCCTGGGTGCAGTCTGGGATCAGTGTGGGGTGATTGCGTGCACTGTCGGGTTCCTGGGTGCCGTCTGGGATCAGTCTGGGGTGACTGGGTGCATGTGGGATTACTGGGTGCAGTCTGGGATCAGTCTGGGGTGACTGCGTGCACTGTAGGATCCATGGGTGCAGTCTGGGATTAGTCTGGGATTATTGCCTGCACTGTAGGATTCCTGGGTGTTGTCTGGGATCAGTCTGGGGTGACTGGGTGCACTGTAGGCTCCGTGGCTGCATTCTGGGATCAGTCTGGCATGACTGCGTGCACTGCAGGATCCCTGGGTGCAGTCTGGGATCAGTCTGGGGTGACTGCGTGCACTGTAGGATCCCTGGGTGCAGTCTGGGATCAGTCTGGGGTGACTGCGTGCACTGTAGGATCCCTGGGTGCAGTCTGGGATCAGTCTGGGGAGACTGCGTGGACTGTGCGATCCCTGGGTGCAGTCTGGGATCAGTCTGGGGTGACTGCGAGCACTGTAGAATTCCTGGGTGCAGTCTGGGGGGACTGCGTGCAGTGCAGAATTCCTGGGTGCAGTCTGGGATCAGTCTGGGGTTACTGCGTGCTTTGTTGGATTCCTGGGTTCAGTCTGGGATCAGTCTGGGGTGACTGCGTGCACTGCAGGTTTCCTGGGTGCAGTCTGGGATCAGTGTGGGGTGATTGCGTGCACTGTCGTGTTCCTGGATGCTGTCTGGGATCAGTCTGGGGTGACTGCGTGCACTGTAGGATCCATGGGTGCAGTCTGGGATTTGTCTGGGATTATTGCCTGCACTGTAGGATTCCTGGGTGTTGTCTGGGATCAGTCTGGGGTGACTGGGTGCACTGGAGGATCCGTGGCTGCAGTCTGGGATCAGTCTGGGATGACTGCGTGCACTGTAGGGTCCCAGGGTGCAGTCTGGGATCAGTCTGGGGTGACTGCCTGCAATGTAGGATTCAAGGGTGCAGTCTGGGATCAGTCTGGGGTTACTGAGTGGACTGTAGGATCCCTGGGTGCAGTCTGGGATCAGTCTGGGGAGACTGCGTGCACTTTACGATCCCTGGTTGCAGACTGGGATCAGTCTGGGGAGACTGCGTGGACTGTGCGATCCCTGGGTGCAGTCTGGGATCAGTCTGGGGTGACCGTTTCCACTGTAGAATTCCTGGGTGCAGTCTGGGATCAGTCTGGCGAGACTGGGTGCACTCTGGGATCCCTGGGTGCAGTCTGGGATCAGTCTGGGTTGACTGCGTGCAGTGCAGGATCACTGGGTGCAGTCTGGGTTCAGTCTGGGGTGACTGCGTGGACTGCAGGTTTCCTGTGTGCCGTCTGGGATCAGTCTGGGGTGACTGGGTGCATGTAGGATTACTGGGTGCAGTCTGGGATCAGTCTGGGGTGACTGCGTGCACTGTAGGATCCATGGGTGCAGTCTGGGATTAGTCTGGGATTATTGCCTGCACTGTAGGATTCCTGGGTGTTGTCTGGGATCAGTCTGGGGTGACTGGGTGCACTGTAGGATCCGTGGCTGAATTCTGGGATCAGTCTGGCATGACTGCGTGCACCGTAGGATACCTGGGTGCAGTCTGGGATCAGTCTGGGGTGACTGCGTGCACTGTAGGATCCTTGGGTGCAGTCTGGGATCAGTTTGGGGTGACTGCGTGCAAAGTAGGATTCCTGGGAGCAGTCTGGGATCAGTCTGGGGTGACTGCGTGCACAGTAGGATTCCTGGGAGCAGTCTGGGATCAGTCTGGGGTGACTGCATGCACAGTTGGTTCCCTGGGTGCAGTCTCGGATCAGTCTTGGGTTACTGAGTGCACTGTACGATCCCTGGGTGCAGTCTGGGATCAGTCTGGGGAGACTGCGTGCACTGTAGAATTCCTGGGTGCAGTCTGGGATCAGTCTGGCGAGACTGGGTGCTCTGTTGGATTCCTGGGTTCAGTCTGGGATCAGTCTGGGCTGACTGCGTGCACTGTAGGGTTCCTGGGTGCCGTCTGGGATCAGTCTGGGTGACTGCGTGCAAATTAGGATTCCTGGGGGAGCAGTCTGGGATCAGTCTGGGGTGACTGCGTGCAAAGTAGGATTCCTGGGAGCAGTCTGGGATCAGTCTGGGGTGACTGCGTGCACAGTATGTTCCCTGGGTGCAGTCTCGGATCAGTCTTGGGTTACTGACTGCACTGTAGGATCCCTGGGTGCAGTCTGTGATCAGTCTGGCGAGACTGCGTGCACTGTAGAATTCCTGGGTGCAGTCTGGGATCAGTCTGGCGAGACTGGGTGCTCTGTTGGATTCCTGGGTTCAGTCTGGGATCAGTCTGGGGTGACTGCGTGCACTGCAGGTTTCCTGGGTGCAGTCTGGGATCAGTGTGGGGTGATTGCGTGCACTGTCGGGTTCCTGGGTGCCGTCTGGGATCAGTCTGGGGTGAATGCGTGGACTGCAGGTTTCCTGGGTGCAGTCTGGGATCAGTGTGGGGTGATTGCGTGCACTGTCGGGATCCTGCGTGCCGTCTGGGATCAGTCTGGGGTGACTGCGTGCACTGTAGATTTCCTGGCTGCTGTTTGAATCAGTCTGGGATGACTTGGTGCACTCTGGTATCCCTGGGTTCAGTCTGGGATCAGTCTGGGTGACTGCGTGCAATCTGGGATACCTGGGTGCAGTCTGGGATCAGTCTGGGGTGACTGCGTGCACTCTGGGATCCCTGGGTGCAGTCTGTGATCAGTCTGGGGTGACAGCGTGCACAGTAGGATCCCTGGGTGCAGTCTGGGATCAGTCTGGGGTGACTGCCTGCAATGTAGGATTCATGGGTGCAGTCTGGGATCAGTCTGGGGTTACTGAGTGCACTGTAGGATCCCTGGGTGCAGTCTGGGATCAGTCTGGGGAGACTGCGTGCACTGTACGATCCCTGGTTGCAGACTGGGATCAGTCTGGGGAGACTGCGTGGACTGTGCGATCCCTGGGTGCAGTCTGGGATCAGTCTGGGGTGACCGCGTGCACTGTAGAATTCCTGGGTGCAGTCTGGGATCAGTCTGGCGAGACTGGGTGCACTCTGGGATCCCTGGGTGCAGTCTGGGATCAGTCAGGGGTGACTGGGTGCAGTGCAGGATCCCTGGGTGCAGTCTGGGTTCAGTCTGGGGTGAATGCGTGGACTGCAGGTTTCCTGGGTGCAGTCTGGGATCAGTGTGGGGTGATTGCGTGCACTGTCGGGTTCCTGGGTGCCGTCTGGGATCAGTCTGGGGTGACTGGGTGCATGTAGGATTACTGGGTGCAGTCTGTGATCAGTCTGGGATGACTGCGTGCACTGTAGGATCCATGGGTGCAGTCTGGGATTAGTCTGGGATTATTGCCTGCACTGTAGGATTCCTGGGTGTTGTCTGGGATCAGTCTGGGGTGACTGGGTGCACTGTAGGATCCGTGGCTGCATTCTGGGATCAGTCTGGCACAACTGCGTGCACTGTAGGATCTCTGGGTCTAGTCTGGGATCAGTCTGGGGTGACTGCGTGCACTGTAGGATCCCTGGGTGCAGTTTGGGATCAGTCTGGGGTGACTGCGTGCAAAGGAGGATTCCTGGGAGCAGTCTGGGATCAGTCTGGGGTGACTGCGTGCACAGTAGGATCCCTGGGTGCAGTCTGGGATCAGTCTTGGAGGACTGCCTGCAATGTAGGATACTGGGAGCAGTCTGGGATCAGTCTGGGGCTACTGAGTGCACTGTAGGATCCCTGGGTGCAGTCTGGGATCAGTCTGGGGAGACTGCGTGGACTGTGCGTTCCCTGGGTGCAGTCTGGGATCAGTCTGGGGTGACTGCGTGCTTTGTTGGATTCCTGGGTTCAGTCTGGGATCAGTCTGGGGTGACTGCGTGCACTGCAGGTTTCCTGGGTGCAGTCTGGGATCGGTGTGGGGTGATTGCGTGCACTGTCGGGTTCCTGGGTGCCGTCTGGGATCAGTCTGGGGTGACTGGGTGCATGTAGGATTACTGGGTGCAGTCTGTGATCAGTCTGGGATGACTGCGTGCACTGTAGGATCCATGGGTGCAGTCTGGGATTAGTCTGGGATTATTGCCTGCACTGTAGGATTCCTGGGTGTTGTCTGGGATCAGTCTGGGGTGACTGGGTGCACTGTAGGATCCGTGGCTGCATTCTGGGATCAGTCTGGCACAACTGCGTGCACTGTAGGATCTCTGGGTCTAGTCTGGGATCAGTCTGGGGTGACTGCGTGCACTGTAGGATCCCTGGGTGCAGTTTGGGATCAGTCTGGGGTGACTGCGTGCAAAGGAGGATTCCTGGGAGCAGTCTGGGATCAGTCTGGGGTGACTGCGTGCACAGTAGGATCCCTGGGTGCAGTCTGGGATCAGTCTTGGAGGACTGCCTGCAATGTAGGATACTGGGAGCAGTCTGGGATCAGTCTGGGGTTACTGAGTGCACTGTAGGATCCCTGGGTGCAGTCTGGGATCAGTCTGGGGAGACTGCGTGGACTGTGCTTTCCCTGGGTGCAGTCTGGGATCAGTCTGGGGTGACTGCGTGCTTTGTTGGATTCCTGGGTTCAGTCTGGGATCAGTCTGGGGTGACTGCGTGCACTGCAGGTTTCCTGGGTGCAGTCTGGGATCGGTGTGGGGTGATTGCGTGCACTGTCGGGTTCCTGGGTGCCGTCTGGGATCAGTCTGGGGTGACTGCGTGCACTGTAGCATCCATGGGTGCAGTCTGGGATTTGTCTGGGATTATTGCCTGCATTGCAGGATTCCTGGGTGTTGTCTGGGATCAGTCTGGGATGACTGGGTGCACTGTAGGATCCGTGGCTGCAGTCTGGGATCAGTCTGGGATGACTGCGTGCACTGTAGGGTCCCTGGGTGCAGTCTGGGATCAGTCTGGGTTGACTGCGTGCACTGTAGGATCCCTGGGTGCAGTCTGGGATCGGTCTGGGGAGACTGCATGAACTGTAGGATCCCTGGGTGCAGTCTGGGATCAGTCTGGGGTGACTGCGTGCACTGCAGGATTCCTTGGTGCAGTCTGGGATCAGTCTGGGGTGACTGCGTGCACTGTAGGATCACTGGGTGCAGTGTGGGATCAGTCTGTTGTGACTGCGTGCACTGTAGCATCCATGGGTGCAGTCTGGGAGCAGTCTGGTGTGACTGCGTGCAGTGTAGGATCCCTGGGTGCAGTCTGGGATCAGTCTGGGGTGTCTGCGTGCACTTACGTTCCCTGGGTGCAGTCTGGGATCAGTCTGGGGTGACTGCGTGAATTGCAGGATTCCTGGGTGCAGACTGGGGTGACTGCGTGCACTGTTGGATCACTGGGTGCAGTCTGGGATCAGTCTGGGGTGACTGCGTGCACTGTAGGCTCCCTGAGTGCAGTCTGGGATCAGTCTCGGGTTACTGCTTGCACTGTAGGATTCATGGTTGCAGTCTGCGATCAGTCTGGGTGACTTGCTGCCGTCTGGGATCCCTGGGTGCAGTCTGGGATCAGTCTGGGGTGACTGCGTGCACTGTAGGATCCCTGGGTGCAGTCTGGGATCAGTCTGGGGTGACTGCGTGCAAAGTAGGATTCCTGGGAGCAGTCAGGGATCAGTCTGGGGTGACTGCGTGCAAAGTAGGTTCCCTGGGTGCAGTCTGGGATCAGTCTTGGGTGACTGCCTCAAATGTAGGATGACTGGGAGCAGTCTGGGATCAGTCTGGGGTTACTGAGTGCACTGTAGGATCCCTCGGTGCAGTCTGGGATCAGTCTGGGGAGATTGCGTGGACTGTGCGATCCCAGGGTGCAGTCTGGGATCAGTCTGGGGTGACTGCGTGCACTGTAGAATTCCTGGGTGCAGTCTGGGATCAGTCTGGCGAGACTGGGTGCTCTGTTGGATTCCTGGGTGCAGTCTGGGATCAGTGTGGGGTGATTGCGTGCACTGTCGGGTTCCTGGGTGCCGTCTGGGATCAGTCTGGGGTGACTGCATGCACTGTAGCATCCATGGGTGCAGTCTGGGATTAGTCTGGGATTATTGCCTGCACTGTCGGATTCCTGGGTGTTGTCTGGGATCAGTCTGTGGTGACTGGGTGCACTGTCGGATCCGTGGCTGCAGTCTGGGATCAGTCTGGGATGACTGCGTGCACTGCAGGGTCCCTGGGTGCAGTCTGGGATCAGTCTGGGTTGACTGCGTGCACTGTAGGATCCCTGGGTGCATTCTGGGATCAGTCTGGGGTGACTGCGTGCATTGTAGGATCCCTGTGTGCAATCTGGGATCAGTCTGAAGTGACTGCGTGCAAAGGAGGATTCCTGGGAGCAGTCTGGGATCAGTCTGGGGTGACTGCGTGCACTGTAGGATCCCTGGGTGCAGTCTGGGATCAGTCTGGGGTGACTGCGTGCACTGCAGGATTCCTGGGTGCAGTCTGGGATCAGTCTGGGGTGACTGCGTGCACTGTAGGATCACTGGGTGCAGTCTGGGATCAGTCTGTGGTGACTGCGTGCACTGTAGCATCCATGGGTGCAGTCTGGGGAAAGACTGGGGTTACTGCGTGCACTGTAAGATCCCTGGGTGCAGTCTGGGAGCAGTCTGGTGTGACTGCGTGCAGTGTAGGATCCCTGGGTGCAGGCTGGGATCACTGTGGGGTGACTGCGTGCACTGCAGGATTCCTGGGTGCAGTCTGGGATCAGTCGGGGGTGACTGCGTGCACTGTAGTATCACTGGGTGCAGTCTGGGTTCATTCTGTGGTGACTGCGTGCACTGTAGCATCCATGGTTGCAGTCTGGGGAAAGACTGGGGTTACTGCGTGCACTGTAGGATCGCTGGGTGCAGTCTGGGAGCAGTCTGGTGTGACTGCGTGCAGTGTAGGAAACCTGGGTGCAGTCTGGGATCAGTCTGGGGTGACTGCGTGCACTTACATTCCCTGGGTGCAGTCTGGGATCATTGTGGGGTGACTGCGTGCATTGCAGGATTCCTGGGTGCAGTCTGGGGTGACTGTGTGCACTGTAGGATCACTGGGTGCAGTCTGGGATCAGTCTGGGCTGACTGCGTGCACTTCAGGCTCCCTGAGTGCAGTCTGGGATCAGTCTGGGGTTACTGCTTGCACTGTAGGATTCATGGTTGCAGTCTGCGATCAGTCTGGGTGACTTGGTGCCGTCTAGGATACCTGGGTGCAGTCTGGGATCAGTCTGGGGTGACTGCGTGCACTGTTGGATCCCTGGGTGCAGTCTGGGATCAGTCTGGGGTGACTGCGTGGAAAGTAGGATTCCTGGGAGCAGTCTGGGATCAGTCTGGGGTGACTGCGTGCACAGTAGTTTCCCTGGGTGCAGTCTGGGATCAGTCTTGTGTTACTGAGTGCACTGTAGGATCCCTGGGTGCAGTCTGGGATCAGTCTGTGGAGACTGCGTGCACTGTAGAGTTCCTGGGTGCAGTCTGGGATCAGTCTGGCGAGACTGGGAGCTCTGTTGGATTCCTGGGTTCAGTCTGGGATCAGTCTGGGGTGACTGCGTGCACTGCAGGTTTCCTGGGTGCATTCTGGGATCAGTGTGGGGTGATTGCGTGCACTGTCGGGTTCCTGGGTGCCGTCTGGGATCAGTCTGGGGTGACTGCGTGCACTGTCCGATCCCAGGGTGCAGTCTGGGATCAGTCTGGGGTGACTGCGTGCACTGTAGATTTCCTGGCTGCAGTTTGGGATCAGTCTGGGATGACTTGGTGCACTCTGGAATCCCTGGGTTCAGTCTGGGATCAGTCTGGGTGACTGCGTGCAATCTGGGATCCCTGGGTGCAGTCTGTGATCAGTCTGGGGTGACTGCGTGCACAGTAGGATCCCTGAGTGCAGTCTGGGATCAGTCTGGGGTGACTGCCTGCAATGTAGGATTCATGGGTGCAGTCTGGGATCAGTCTGGGGTTACTGAGTGCACTGTAGGATCCCTGGGTGCAGTCTGGGATCAGTCTGGGGAGACTGCGTGCACTGTACGATCCCTGGTTGCAGACTGGGATCAGTCTGGGGAGACTGCGTGGACTGTGCGATCCCTGGGTGCAGTCTGGGATCAGTCTGGGGTGACCGCGTGCAATGTAGAATTCCTGGGTGCAGTCTGGGATCAGTCTGGCGAGACTGGGTGCACTCTGGGATCCCTGGGTGCAGTCTGGGATCAGTCTGGGGTGACTGCGTGCAGTGCAGGATCCCTGGGTGCAGTCTGGGTTCAGTCTGGGGTGACTGCGTGGACTGCAGTTTTCCTAAGTGCAGTCTGCGATCAGTGAGGGGTGATTGCGTGCACTGTCGGGTTCCTGGATGCCGTCTGGGATCAGTCTGGGGTGACTGGGTGCATGTAGGATTACTGGGTGCAGTCTTGGATCAGTCTGGGGTGACTGCGTGCACTGTAGGATCCATAGGTGCAGTCTGGGATTAGTCTGGGATTATTGCCTGCACTGTAGGATTCCTGGGTGTTGTCTGGGATCAGTCTGGGGTGACTGGGTGGACTGTAGGATCCGTGGCTGCATTCTGGGATCAGTCTGGCATGACTGCGTGCACTGTAGGATCCCTGGGTGCAGTCTGGGATCAGTCTGGGGTGACTGCGTGCACTGTAGGATCCCTGGGTGCAGTCTGGGATCAGTCTGGGGTGACTGCGTGCAAAGGAGGATTCCTGGTAGCAGTCTGGGATCAGTCTGGGGTGACTGCGTGCACAGTAGGATTCCTGGGAGCAGTCTGGGATCAGTCTGGGGTGACTGCGTGCACAGTAGTTTCCCTGGGTGCAGTCTCGGATCTGTCTTGGGTTCCTGAGTGCACTGTAGGATCCCTGGGTGCAGTCTGGGATCAGTCTGGGGAGACTGCGTGCACTGTAGAATTCCTGGGTGCAGTCTGGGATCAGTCTGGCGAGACTGGGTGCTCTGTTGGATTCCTGGGTTAGGTCTGGGATTAGTCTGGGGTGACTGCGTGCACTGCAGGTTTCCTGGGTGCAGTCTGGGATCAGTGTGGGGTGATTGCGTGCACTGTCGGGTTCCTGGGTGCCGTCTGGGATCAGTCTGTGGTGACTGCGTGCACTGTCCGATCCCAGGGTGCAGTCTGGGATCAGTCTGGGGTGACTGCGTGCACTGTAGATTTCCTGGCTGCAGTTTGGGATCAGTCTGGGATGACTTGGTGCACTCTGGAATCCCTGGGTTCAGTCTGGGATCCGTCTGGGTGACTGCGTGCAATCTGGGATCCCTGGGTGCAGTCTGGGATCAATCTGGGGTGACTGCGTGCACTCTGGGATCCCTGGGTTCAGTCTGTGATCAGTCTGGGGTGACAGCGTGCACAGTAGGATCCCTGGGTGCAGTCTGGGATCAGTCTGGGGTGACTGCCTGCAATGTAGGATTCATGGGTGCAGTCTGGGATCAGTCTGGGGTTACTGAGTGCACTGTAGGATCCCTGGGTGCAGTCTGGGATCAGTCTGGGGAGACTGCGTGCACTGTACGATCACTGGTTGCAGACTGGGATCAGTCTGGGGAGACTGCCTGGACTGTGCGATCCCTGGGTGCAGTCTGGGATCAGTCTGGGGTGACCGCGTGCACTGTAGAATTCCTGGGTGCAGTCTGGGATCAGTCTGGCCAGACTGGGTGCACTCTGGGATCCCTGGGTGCAGTCTGGGATCAGTCTGGGGTGACTGCGTGGAGTGCAGGATCCCTGGGTGCAGTCTGGGTTCAGTCTGGGGTGACTGCGTGGACTGCAGGTTTCCTGGGTGCAGTCTGGGATCAGTGTGGGGTGATTGCGTGCAAAGGAGGATTCCTGGCTGCCGTCTGGGATCAGTCTGGGGTGACTGGGTGCATGTAGGATTACTGGGTGCAGTCTGGGATCAGTCTGGGGTGACTGCGTGCACTGTAGGATCCATGGGTGCAGTCTGGGATTAGGCTGGGATTATTGCCTGCACTGTCGGATTCCTGGGTGTTGTCTGGGATCAGTCTGGGGTGACTGGGTGCACTGTAGGATCCGTGGCTGCATTCTGGGATCAGTCTGGCATGACCGCGTGCACTGTAGGATCCCTGGGTGCAGTCTGGGTTCAGTCTGGGGTGACTGCGTGCACTGTAGGATCCCTGGGTGCAGTCTGGGATCAGTCTGGGGTGACTGCGTGCAAAGGAGGATTCCTGGGAGCAGTATGGGATCAGTCTGGGGTGACTGCGTGCACAGTAGGATCCCTGGGTGCAGTCTGGGATCAGTCTTGGGTGACTGCCTGCAATGTAGGATTACTGGGAGCAGTCTGGGATCAGTCTGGGGTTACTGAGTGCACTGTAGGATCCCTGGGTGCATTCTGGGATCAGTCTGGGGAGATTGCGTGGACTGTGCGATCCCTGGGTGCAGTCTGGGATCAGTCTGGGGTTACTGCTTGCTTTGTTGGATTCCTGGGTTCAGTCTGGGATCAATCTGGGGTGACTGCGTGCACTGCAGGTTTCCTGGGTGCAGTCTGGGATCAGTGTGGGGTGATTGCGTGCACTGTCGGATTCCTGGGTGCCGTCTGGGATCAGTCTGTGTTGACTGCGTGCACTGTAGCATCCATGGGTGCAGTCTGGGATATGTCTGGGATTATTGCCTGCTTTGTAGGATTCCTGAGTGTTGTCTGGGATCTGTCTGGGGTGACTGGGTGCACTGTAGGATCCGTGGCTGCAGTCGGGTCTCAGTCTGGGATGACTGCGTGCACTGTAGGGTCCCTGGGTGCAGTCTGGGATCAGTCTGGGTTGACTGCGTGCACTGTAGGATCCCTGGGTGCAGTCTGGGATCAGTCTGGGGAGACTGCATGAACTGTAGTATCCCTGGGTGCAGTCTGGGATCAGTCTGATATGACTGCGTGCAAAGTAGGATTCCTGGGAGCAGTCTGGGATTAGTCTGGGATTATTGCCTGCACTGTAGGATTCCTGGGTGTTGTCTGGGATCAGTCCGGGGTTGACTGGGTGGACTGTAGGATCCGTGGCTGCATTCTGGGATCAGTCTGGCATGACTGCGTGCACTATAGGATCCCTGGGTGCAGTCTGGGATCAGTCTGGGGTGACTGCGTGTACTGTAGGATCCCTGGGTGCAGTCTGGGATCAATCTGGGGTGACTGCGTGCAAAGGAGGATTCCTGGGAGCAGTCTGGGATCAGTCTGGGGTGACTGCGTGCACAGTAGGTTCCCTGGGTGCAGTCTTGGATCAGTCTTGGGTTACTGAGTGCACTGTAGGATCCCTGGGTGCAGTCTGGGATCAGTCTGGGGAGACTGCGTGCACTGTAGAATTCCTGGGTGCAGTCTGGGATCAGTCTGGCGAGACTGGTTGCTCTGTTGGATTCCTGGGTTCAGTCTGGGATCAGTCTGGGCTGACTGCGTGCACTGCAGGTTTCCTCGTTGCAGTCTGGGATCAGTGTGGGGTGATTGCGTGCACTGTCGGGTTCCTGGGTGCCGTCTGGGATCAGTCTGGGGTGACTGCGTGCACTGTCCGATCCCAGGGTGCAGTCTGGGATCAGTCTGGGGTGACTGCGTGCACTGTAGATTTCCTGGCTGCAGTTTGGGATCAGTCTGGGATGACTTGGTGCACTCTGGAATCCCTGGGTTCAGTCTGGGATCCGTCTGGGTGACTGCGTGCAATCTGGGATCCCTGGGTGCAGTCTGGCATCAATCTGGGGTGACTGCGTGCACTCTGGGATCCCTGGGTTCAGTCTGTGATCAGTCTGGGGTGACTGCCTGCAATGTAGGATTCATGGGTGCAGTCTGGGATCAGTCTCGGGTTACTGAGTGCACTGTAGGATCCCTGGGTGCAGTCTGGGATCAGTCTGGGGAGACTGCGTGCACTGTACGATCCCTGGTTGCAGACTGGGATCAGTCTGGGGAGACTGCGTGGACTGTGCGATCCCTGGGTGCAGTCTGGGATCAGTCAGGGGTGACCGCGTGCACTGTAGAATTCCTGGGTGCAGTCTGGGATCAGTCTGGCCAGACTGGGTGCACTCTGGGATCCCTGCGTGCAGTCTGGGATCAGTCTGGGGTGACTGCGTGGACTGCAGGTTTCCTGGGTGCAGTCTGGGATCAGTGTGGGGTGATTGCTTGCACTGTCGGGTTCCTGGGTGCCGTCTGGGATCAGTCTGGGGTGAAAGGGTGCATGGAGGATTACTGGGTGCAGTCTGGGATCAGTCTGGGGTGACTGCGTGCACTGTAGGATCCCTGGGTGCAGTCTGGGATCAGTCTGGGGTGACTGCGTGCAAAGGAGGATTCCTGGGAGCAGTCTGGGATCAGTCTGGGGTGACTGCGTGCACTGTAGGATCCCTGGGTGCAGTCTGGGATCAGTCTGGGGAGACTGCGTGGACTGTGCGATCCCTGGGTGCAGTCTGGGATCAGTCTGGGGTTACTGCTTTCTTTGTTGGATTCCTGGGTTCAGTCTGGGATCAGTCTGGGGTGACTGCGTGCACTGCAGCTTTCCTGGGTGCAGTCTGGGATCAGTGTGGGGTGATTGCGTGCACTGTCGGATTCCTGGGTGCCGTCTGGGTTCAGTCTGTGTTGACTGCGTGCACTGTAGCATCCATGGGTGCAGTCTGGGATATGTCTGGGATTATTGCCTGCTTTGTAGGATTCCTGGGTGTTGTCTGGGATCAGTCTGGGGTGACTGGGTGCACTGTAGGATCCGTGGCTGCAGTCGGGGATCAGTCTGGGATGACTGCGTGCACTGCAGGGTCCCTGGGTGCAGTCTGGGATCAGTCTGGGTTGACTGCGTGCACTGTAGGATCCCTGGGTGCAGTCTGGGATCAGTCTGGGGAGACTGCATGAACTGTAGGATCCCTGGGTGCAGTCTGGGATCAGTCTGAGGTGACTGCGTGCAAAGTAGGATTCCTGGGAGCAGTCTGGTATCAGTCTGGGGTGACTGCGTGCACTGTAGGATCCCTGGGTGCAGTCTGGGATCAGTCTGGGGTGACTGCGTGCACTGCAGGATTTTTGGGTGCAGTCTGGGATCAGTCTGGGGTGACTGCGTGCACTGTAGGATCACTGGGTGCAGTCTGGGATCAGTCTGTTGTGACTGCGTGCACTGTAGCATCCATGGGTGCAGTCTGGGAGCAGTCTGGTGTGACTGCGTGCAGTGTAGGATCCCTGGGTTCAGTTTGGGATCAGTCTGGGGTGACTGCGTGCACTTACGTTCCATGGGTGCAGTCAGGGATCAGTCTGGGGTGACTGCGTGCATTGCAGGATTCCTGGGTGCAGTCTGGGGTGACTGCGTACACTGCAGGATCACTGGGTGCCGTCTGGGATCAGTCTGGGGTGACTGCGTGCACTGTCCGATCCCAGGGTGCAGTCTGGGATCAGTCTGGGGTGACTGCGTGCACTGTAGATTTCCTGGCTGCAGTTTGGGATCAGTCTGGGATGACTTGGTGCACTCTGGAATCCCTGGGTTCAGTCTGGGATCCGTCTGGGTGACTGCGTGCAATCTGGGATCCCTGGGTGCAGTCTGGGATCAATCTGGGGTGACTGCGTGCACTCTGGGATCCCTGGGTTCAGTCTGTGATCAGTCTGGGGTGACAGCGTGCACAGTAGGATCCCTGGGTGCAGTCTGGGATCAGTCTGGGGTGACTGCCTGCAATGTAGGATTCATGGGTGCAGTCTGGGATCAGTCTGGGGTTACTGAGTGCACTGTAGGATCCCTGGGTGCAGTCTGGGATCAGTCTGGGGAGACTGCGTGCACTGTACGATCACTGGTTGCAGACTGGGATCAGTCTGGGGAGACTGCCTGGACTGTGCGATCCCTGGGTGCAGTCTGGGATCAGTCTGGGGTGACCGCGTGCACTGTAGAATTCCTGGGTGCAGTCTGGGATCAGTCTGGCCAGACTGGGTGCACTCTGGGATCCCTGGGTGCAGTCTGGGATCAGTCTGGGGTGACTGCGTGGAGTGCAGGATCCCTGGGTGCAGTCTGGGTTCAGTCTGGGGTGACTGCGTGGACTGCAGGTTTCCTGGGTGCAGTCTGGGATCAGTGTGGGGTGATTGCGTGCAAAGGAGGATTCCTGGCTGCCGTCTGGGATCAGTCTGGGGTGACTGGGTGCATGTAGGATTACTGGGTGCAGTCTGGGATCAGTCTGGGGTGACTGCGTGCACTGTAGGATCCATGGGTGCAGTCTGGGATTAGGCTGGGATTATTGCCTGCACTGTCGGATTCCTGGGTGTTGTCTGGGATCAGTCTGGGGTGACTGGGTGCACTGTAGGATCCGTGGCTGCATTCTGGGATCAGTCTGGCATGACCGCGTGCACTGTAGGATCCCTGGGTGCAGTCTGGGTTCAGTCTGGGGTGACTGCGTGCACTGTAGGATCCCTGGGTGCAGTCTGGGATCAGTCTGGGGTGACTGCGTGCAAAGGAGGATTCCTGGGAGCAGTATGGGATCAGTCTGGGGTGACTGCGTGCACAGTAGGATCCCTGGGTGCAGTCTGGGATCAGTCTTGGGTGACTGCCTGCAATGTAGGATTACTGGGAGCAGTCTGGGATCAGTCTGGGGTTACTGAGTGCACTGTAGGATCCCTGGGTGCATTCTGGGATCAGTCTGGGGAGATTGCGTGGACTGTGCGATCCCTGGGTGCAGTCTGGGATCAGTCTGGGGTTACTGCTTGCTTTGTTGGATTCCTGGGTTCAGTCTGGGATCAATCTGGGGTGACTGCGTGCACTGCAGGTTTCCTGGGTGCAGTCTGGGATCAGTGTGGGGTGATTGCGTGCACTGTCGGATTCCTGGGTGCCGTCTGGGATCAGTCTGTGTTGACTGCGTGCACTGTAGCATCCATGGGTGCAGTCTGGGATATGTCTGGGATTATTGCCTGCTTTGTAGGATTCCTGAGTGTTGTCTGGGATCTGTCTGGGGTGACTGGGTGCACTGTAGGATCCGTGGCTGCAGTCGGGTCTCAGTCTGGGATGACTGCGTGCACTGTAGGGTCCCTGGGTGCAGTCTGGGATCAGTCTGGGTTGACTGCGTGCACTGTAGGATCCCTGGGTGCAGTCTGGGATCAGTCTGGGGAGACTGCATGAACTGTAGTATCCCTGGGTGCAGTCTGGGATCAGTCTGATATGACTGCGTGCAAAGTAGGATTCCTGGGAGCAGTCTGGGATTAGTCTGGGATTATTGCCTGCACTGTAGGATTCCTGGGTGTTGTCTGGGATCAGTCCGGGGTTGACTGGGTGGACTGTAGGATCCGTGGCTGCATTCTGGGATCAGTCTGGCATGACTGCGTGCACTATAGGATCCCTGGGTGCAGTCTGGGATCAGTCTGGGGTGACTGCGTGTACTGTAGGATCCCTGGGTGCAGTCTGGGATCAATCTGGGGTGACTGCGTGCAAAGGAGGATTCCTGGGAGCAGTCTGGGATCAGTCTGGGGTGACTGCGTGCACAGTAGGTTCCCTGGGTGCAGTCTTGGATCAGTCTTGGGTTACTGAGTGCACTGTAGGATCCCTGGGTGCAGTCTGGGATCAGTCTGGGGAGACTGCGTGCACTGTAGAATTCCTGGGTGCAGTCTGGGATCAGTCTGGCGAGACTGGTTGCTCTGTTGGATTCCTGGGTTCAGTCTGGGATCAGTCTGGGCTGACTGCGTGCACTGCAGGTTTCCTCGTTGCAGTCTGGGATCAGTGTGGGGTGATTGCGTGCACTGTCGGGTTCCTGGGTGCCGTCTGGGATCAGTCTGGGGTGACTGCGTGCACTGTCCGATCCCAGGGTGCAGTCTGGGATCAGTCTGGGGTGACTGCGTGCACTGTAGATTTCCTGGCTGCAGTTTGGGATCAGTCTGGGATGACTTGGTGCACTCTGGAATCCCTGGGTTCAGTCTGGGATCCGTCTGGGTGACTGCGTGCAATCTGGGATCCCTGGGTGCAGTCTGGCATCAATCTGGGGTGACTGCGTGCACTCTGGGATCCCTGGGTTCAGTCTGTGATCAGTCTGGGGTGACTGCCTGCAATGTAGGATTCATGGGTGCAGTCTGGGATCAGTCTCGGGTTACTGAGTGCACTGTAGGATCCCTGGGTGCAGTCTGGGATCAGTCTGGGGAGACTGCGTGCACTGTACGATCCCTGGTTGCAGACTGGGATCAGTCTGGGGAGACTGCGTGGACTGTGCGATCCCTGGGTGCAGTCTGGGATCAGTCAGGGGTGACCGCGTGCACTGTAGAATTCCTGGGTGCAGTCTGGGATCAGTCTGGCCAGACTGGGTGCACTCTGGGATCCCTGCGTGCAGTCTGGGATCAGTCTGGGGTGACTGCGTGGACTGCAGGTTTCCTGGGTGCAGTCTGGGATCAGTGTGGGGTGATTGCTTGCACTGTCGGGTTCCTGGGTGCCGTCTGGGATCAGTCTGGGGTGAAAGGGTGCATGGAGGATTACTGGGTGCAGTCTGGGATCAGTCTGGGGTGACTGCGTGCACTGTAGGATCCCTGGGTGCAGTCTGGGATCAGTCTGGGGTGACTGCGTGCAAAGGAGGATTCCTGGGAGCAGTCTGGGATCAGTCTGGGGTGACTGCGTGCACTGTAGGATCCCTGGGTGCAGTCTGGGATCAGTCTGGGGAGACTGCGTGGACTGTGCGATCCCTGGGTGCAGTCTGGGATCAGTCTGGGGTTACTGCTTTCTTTGTTGGATTCCTGGGTTCAGTCTGGGATCAGTCTGGGGTGACTGCGTGCACTGCAGCTTTCCTGGGTGCAGTCTGGGATCAGTGTGGGGTGATTGCGTGCACTGTCGGATTCCTGGGTGCCGTCTGGGTTCAGTCTGTGTTGACTGCGTGCACTGTAGCATCCATGGGTGCAGTCTGGGATATGTCTGGGATTATTGCCTGCTTTGTAGGATTCCTGGGTGTTGTCTGGGATCAGTCTGGGGTGACTGGGTGCACTGTAGGATCCGTGGCTGCAGTCGGGGATCAGTCTGGGATGACTGCGTGCACTGCAGGGTCCCTGGGTGCAGTCTGGGATCAGTCTGGGTTGACTGCGTGCACTGTAGGATCCCTGGGTGCAGTCTGGGATCAGTCTGGGGAGACTGCATGAACTGTAGGATCCCTGGGTGCAGTCTGGGATCAGTCTGAGGTGACTGCGTGCAAAGTAGGATTCCTGGGAGCAGTCTGGTATCAGTCTGGGGTGACTGCGTGCACTGTAGGATCCCTGGGTGCAGTCTGGGATCAGTCTGGGGTGACTGCGTGCACTGCAGGATTTTTGGGTGCAGTCTGGGATCAGTCTGGGGTGACTGCGTGCACTGTAGGATCACTGGGTGCAGTCTGGGATCAGTCTGTTGTGACTGCGTGCACTGTAGCATCCATGGGTGCAGTCTGGGAGCAGTCTGGTGTGACTGCGTGCAGTGTAGGATCCCTGGGTTCAGTTTGGGATCAGTCTGGGGTGACTGCGTGCACTTACGTTCCATGGGTGCAGTCAGGGATCAGTCTGGGGTGACTGCGTGCATTGCAGGATTCCTGGGTGCAGTCTGGGGTGACTGCGTACACTGCAGGATCACTGGGTGCCGTCTGGGATCAGTCTGGGGTGACTGCGTGCACTGTCCGATCCCAGGGTGCAGTCTGGGATCAGTCTGGGGTGACTGCGTGCACTGTAGATTTCCTGGCTGCAGTTTGGGATCAGTCTGGGATGACTTGGTGCACTCTGGAATCCCTGGGTTCAGTCTGGGATCCGTCTGGGTGACTGCGTGCAATCTGGGATCCCTGGGTGCAGTCTGGGATCAATCTGGGGTGACTGCGTGCACTCTGGGATCCCTGGGTTCAGTCTGTGATCAGTCTGGGGTGACAGCGTGCACAGTAGGATCCCTGGGTGCAGTCTGGGATCAGTCTGGGGTGACTGCCTGCAATGTAGGATTCATGGGTGCAGTCTGGGATCAGTCTGGGGTTACTGAGTGCACTGTAGGATCCCTGGGTGCAGTCTGGGATCAGTCTGGGGAGACTGCGTGCACTGTACGATCACTGGTTGCAGACTGGGATCAGTCTGGGGAGACTGCCTGGACTGTGCGATCCCTGGGTGCAGTCTGGGATCAGTCTGGGGTGACCGCGTGCACTGTAGAATTCCTGGGTGCAGTCTGGGATCAGTCTGGCCAGACTGGGTGCACTCTGGGATCCCTGGGTGCAGTCTGGGATCAGTCTGGGGTGACTGCGTGGAGTGCAGGATCCCTGGGTGCAGTCTGGGTTCAGTCTGGGGTGACTGCGTGGACTGCAGGTTTCCTGGGTGCAGTCTGGGATCAGTGTGGGGTGATTGCGTGCAAAGGAGGATTCCTGGCTGCCGTCTGGGATCAGTCTGGGGTGACTGGGTGCATGTAGGATTACTGGGTGCAGTCTGGGATCAGTCTGGGGTGACTGCGTGCACTGTAGGATCCATGGGTGCAGTCTGGGATTAGGCTGGGATTATTGCCTGCACTGTCGGATTCCTGGGTGTTGTCTGGGATCAGTCTGGGGTGACTGGGTGCACTGTAGGATCCGTGGCTGCATTCTGGGATCAGTCTGGCATGACTGCGTGCACTGTAGGATCCCTGGGTGCAGTCTGGGTTCAGTCTGGGGTGACTGCGTGCACTGTAGGATCCCTGGGTGCAGTCTGGGATCAGTCTGGGGTGACTGCGTGCAAAGGAGGATTCCTGGGAGCAGTATGGGATCAGTCTGGGGTGACTGCGTGCACAGTAGGATCCCTGGGTGCAGTCTGGGATCAGTCTTGGGTGACTGCCTGCAATGTAGGATTACTGGGAGCAGTCTGGGATCAGTCTGGGGTTACTGAGTGCACTGTAGGATCCCTGGGTGCATTCTGGGATCAGTCTGGGGAGATTGCGTGGACTGTGCGATCCCTGGGTGCAGTCTGGGATCAGTCTGGGGTTACTGCTTGCTTTGTTGGATTCCTGGGTTCAGTCTGGGATCAATCTGGGGTGACTGCGTGCACTGCAGGTTTCCTGGGTGCAGTCTGGGATCAGTGTGGGGTGATTGCGTGCACTGTCGGATTCCTGGGTGCCGTCTGGGATCAGTCTGTGTTGACTGCGTGCACTGTAGCATCCATGGGTGCAGTCTGGGATATGTCTGGGATTATTGCCTGCTTTGTAGGATTCCTGAGTGTTGTCTGGGATCTGTCTGGGGTGACTGGGTGCACTGTAGGATCCGTGGCTGCAGTCGGGGATCAGTCTGGGATGACTGCGTGCACTGTAGGGTCCCTGGGTGCAGTCTGGGATCAGTCTGGGTTGACTGCGTGCACTGTAGGATCCCTGGGTGCAGTCTGGGATCAGTCTGGGGAGACTGCATGAACTGTAGTATCCCTGGGTGCAGTCTGGGATCAGTCTGATATGACTGCGTGCAAAGTAGGATTCCTGGGAGCAGTCTGGGATTAGTCTGGGATTATTGCCTGCACTGTAGGATTCCTGGGTGTTGTCTGGGATCAGTCCGGGGTTGACTGGGTGGACTGTAGGATCCGTGGCTGCATTCTGGGATCAGTCTGGCATGACTGCGTGCACTATAGGATCCCTGGGTGCAGTCTGGGATCAGTCTGGGGTGACTGCGTGTACTGTAGGATCCCTGGGTGCAGTCTGGGATCAATCTGGGGTGACTGCGTGCAAAGGAGGATTCCTGGGAGCAGTCTGGGATCAGTCTGGGGTGACTGCGTGCACAGTAGGTTCCCTGGGTGCAGTCTTGGATCAGTCTTGGGTTACTGAGTGCACTGTAGGATCCCTGGGTGCAGTCTGGGATCAGTCTGGGGAGACTGCGTGCACTGTAGAATTCCTGGGTGCAGTCTGGGATCAGTCTGGCGAGACTGGTTGCTCTGTTGGATTCCTGGGTTCAGTCTGGGATCAGTCTGGGCTGACTGCGTGCACTGCAGGTTTCCTCGTTGCAGTCTGGGATCAGTGTGGGGTGATTGCGTGCACTGTCGGGTTCCTGGGTGCCGTCTGGGATCAGTCTGGGGTGACTGCGTGCACTGTCCGATCCCAGGGTGCAGTCTGGGATCAGTCTGGGGTGACTGCGTGCACTGTAGATTTCCTGGCTGCAGTTTGGGATCAGTCTGGGATGACTTGGTGCACTCTGGAATCCCTGGGTTCAGTCTGGGATCCGTCTGGGTGACTGCGTGCAATCTGGGATCCCTGGGTGCAGTCTGGCATCAATCTGGGGTGACTGCGTGCACTCTGGGATTCCTGGGTTCAGTCTGTGATCAGTCTGGGGTGACTGCCTGCAATGTAGGATTCATGGGTGCAGTCTGGGATCAGTCTCGGGTTACTGAGTGCACTGTAGGATCCCTGGGTGCAGTCTGGGATCAGTCTGGGGAGACTGCGTGCACTGTACGATCCCTGGTTGCAGACTGGGATCAGTCTGGGGAGACTGCGTGGACTGTGCGATCCATGGGTGCAGTCTGGGATCAGTCAGGGGTGACCGCGTGCACTGTAGAATTCCTGGGTGCAGTCTGGGATCAGTCTGGCCAGACTGGGTGCACTCTGGGATCCCTGCGTGCAGTCTGGGATCAGTCTGGGGTGACTGCGTGGACTGCAGGTTTCCTGGGTGCAGTCTGGGATCAGTGTGGGGTGATTGCTTGCACTGTCGGGTTCCTGGGTGCCGTCTGGGATCAGTCTGGGGTGAAAGGGTGCATGGAGGATTACTGGGTGCAGTCTGGGATCAGTCTGGGGTGACTGCGTGCACTGTAGGATCCCTGGGTGCAGTCTGGGATCAGTCTGGGGTGACTGCGTGCAAAGGAGGATTCCTGGGAGCAGTCTGGGATCAGTCTGGGGTGACTGCGTGCAGTGTAGGATCCCTGGGTGCAGTCTGGGATCAGTCTGGGGAGACTGCGTGGACTGTGCGATCCCTGGGTGCAGTCTGGGATCAGTCTGGGGTTACTGCTTTCTTTGTTGGATTCCTGGGTTCAGTCTGGGATCAGTCTGGGGTGACTGCGTGCACTGCAGCTTTCCTGGGTGCAGTCTGGGATCAGTGTGGGGTGATTGCGTGCACTGTCGGATTCCTGGGTGCCGTCTGGGTTCAGTCTGTGTTGACTGCGTGCACTGTAGCATCCATGGGTGCAGTCTGGGATATGTCTGGGATTATTGCCTGCTTTGTAGGATTCCTGGGTGTTGTCTGGGATCAGTCTGGGGTGACTGGGTGCACTGTAGGATCCGTGGCTGCAGTCGGGGATCAGTCTGGGATGACTGCGTGCACTGTAGGGTCCCTGGGTGCAGTCTGGGATCAGTCTGGGTTGACTGCATGAACTGTAGGATCCCTGGGTGCAGTCTGGGATCAGTCTGAGGTGACTGCGTGCAAAGTAGGATTCCTGGGAGCAGTCTGGTATCAGTCTGGGGTGACTGCGTGCACTGTAGGATCCCTGGGTGCAGTCTGGGATCAGTCTGGGGTGACTGCGTGCACTGCAGGATTTTTGGGTGCAGTCTGGGATCAGTCTGGGGTGACTGCGTGCACTGTAGGATCACTGGGTGCAGTCTGGGATCAGTCTGTTGTGACTGCGTGCACTGTAGCATCCATGGGTTCAGTTTGGGATCAGTCTGGGATGACTGCGTGCACTTACGTTCCATGGGTGCAGTCAGGGATCAGTCTGGGGTGACTGCGTGCATTGCAGGATTCCTGGGTGCAGTCTGGGGTGACTGCGTACACTGCAGGATCACTGGGTGCAGTCTGGGATCAGTCTGGGGTGACTGCGTGCACTGTAGGCTCCCTGAGTGCAGTCTGGGATCAGTCTCGGGTTACTGCGTGCACTGTCGGATTCATGGTTGCAGTCTGCGATCAGTCTGGGTGACTTGGTGCCGTCTGGGATCACTGGGTGCAGTCTGGGATCAGTCTGGGGTGACTGCGTGCACTGTAGGATCCCTGGGTGCAGTCTGGGATCAGTCTGGGGTTAATTCGTGCAAAGTAGGATTCCTGGGAGCAGTCTGGGATCAGTCTGGGGTGACTGCGTGCAAAGTAGGTTCCTTGGGTGCAGTCTGGGATCAGTCTTGGGTGACTGCCTGCAATGTAGGATAACTGGGAGCAGTCTGGGATCAGTCTGGGGTTACTGAGTGCACTGTAGGATCCCTCGGTGCAGTCTGGGATCAGTCTGGGGAGATTGCGTGGACTGTGCGATCCCTGGGTGCAGTCTGGGATCAGTCTGGGGTGATTGCGTGCACTGTAGAATTCCTGGGTGCAGTCTGGCATCAGTCTGGCGAGACTGGGTGCTCTGTTGGATTCCTGGGTTCAGTCTGGGATCAGTCTGGGGTGACTGCGTGCACTGTAGGATCCCTGGGTGCAGTCTGGGATCAGTCTGGGGTGACTGCGTGCACAGTAGGTTCCCTGGGTGCAGTCTCGGATCAGTCTTGGGTTACTGAGTGCACTGCAGGATCCCTGGGTGCAGTCTGGGATCAGTCTGGGGAGACTGCGTGCACTGTCGAATTCCTGGGTGCAGTCTGGGATCAGTCTGGCGAGACTGGGTGCTCTGTTGGATTCCTGGGTTCAGTCTGGGATCAGTCTGGGGTGACTGCGTGCACTGCAGGTTTCCTGGGTGCAGTCTGGGATCAGTGTGGGGTGATTGCGTGCACTGTCGGGTTCCTGGGTGCCGTCTGGGATCAGTCTGGGGTGACTGCGTGCACTGTCCGATCCCAGGGTGCAGTCTGGGATCAGTCTGGGGTGACTGCGTGCACTGTAGATTTCCTGGCTGCAGTTTGGGATCAGTCTGGGATGACTTGGTGCAATCTGGGATCCCTGGGTGCAGTCTGGGATCAATCTGGGGTGACAGCGTGCACAGTAGGATCCCTGGGTGCAGTCTGGGATCAGTCTGGGGTGACTGCCTGCAATGTAGGATTCATGGGTGCAGTCTGGGATCAGTCTGGAGTTACTGAGTGCACTGTAGGATCACTGGGTGCAGTCTGGGATCAGTCTGGGGAGACTGCGTGCACTGTACGATCGCTGGTTGCAGACTGGGATCAGTCTGGGGAGACTGCGTGGACTGTGCGATCCCTGGGTGCAGTCTGGGATCAGTCAGGGGTGAACGCGTGCACTGTAGAATTCCTGGGTGCAGTCTGGGATCAGTCTGGCCAGACTGGGTGCACTCTGGGATCCCTGGGTGCAGTCTGGGATCAGTCTGGGGTGACTGCGTGGAGTGCAGGATCCCTGGGTGCAGTCTGGGTTCAGTCTGGGGTGACTGCGTGGACTGCAGGTTTCCTGGGTGCAGTCTGGGATCAGTGTGGGGTGATTGCGTGCACTGTCGAGTTCCTGGGTGCCGTCTGGGTTCAGTCTGGGGTGACTGGGTGCATGTCGGATTACTGGGTGCAGTCTGGGATCAGTCTGGGGTGACTGCGTGCACTGTAGGATCCCTGGGTGCAGTCTGGGATCAGTCTGGGGTGACTGCGTGCACTGCAGGATTCCTGGGTGCAGTCTGGGATCAGTCTGGGGTGACTGCGTGCACTGGAGGATCACTGGGTGCAGTCTGGGATCAGTCTGTGGTGACTGCGTGCAATGTAGCATGCATGGGTGCAGTCTGGGAGCAGTCTGGTGTGACTGCGTGCAGTGTAGGATCCCTGGGTTCAGTCTGGGATCAGTCTGGGGTGACTGCGTGCAATTACGTTCCATGGGTGCAGTCTGGGATCAGTCTGGGGTGACTGCGTGCATTGCAGTTTTCCTGGGTGCAGTCCGGGGTGACTGCGTGCACTGCAGGATCACTGGGTGCAGTCTGGGCTCAGTCTGGGGTGACTGCGTGCACTGTAGGCTCCCTGAGTGCAGTCTGGGATCAGTCTCGGGTGACTGCGTGCACTGTAGGATTCATGGTTGCAGTCTGCGATCAGTCTGGGTGACTTGGTGCCGTCTGGGATCCCTGGGTGCAGTCTGGGATCAGTCTGGGGTGACTGCGTGCACTGTAGGATCCGTGGCTGCAGTCTGGGATCAGTCTGGGGTGAATGCGTGCAAAGTAGGATTCCTGGGAGCAGTCTGGGATCAGTCTGGGGTGACTGCGTGCAAAGTAGGTTCCCTGGGTGCAGTCTGGGATCAGTCTTGGGTGACAGCCTGCAATGTAGGATTACTGGGAGCAGTCTGGGATCAGTCTGGGGTTACTGAGTGCACTGTAGGATCCCTCGGTGCAGTCTGGGATCAGTCTGGGGAGATTGCGTGGACTGTGCGATCCCTGGGTGCAGTCTGGGATCAGTCTGGGGTGACTGCGTGCACTGTAGGATCACTGGATGCAGTCTGGGATCAGTCTGTTGTGACTGCGTGCACTGTAGCATCCATGGGTGCAGTCTGGGGAAAGACTGGGGTTACTGCGTGCACTGTAGGATCCCTGGGTGCAGTCTGGGAGCAGTCTGGTGTGACTGCGTGCAGTGTCGGATCCCGGGGTGCAGTCTGGGATCAGTCTGGGGTGACTGCGTGCACTTACGTTCCCTGGGTGCAGTCTGGGATCAGTCTGGGGTGACTGCGTGCATTGTAGGATTCCTCGGTGCAGTCTGGGGTGACTGCGTGCACTGTAGGATCACTGGGTGCAGTCTGTGATCAGTCTGGGGTGACTGCGTGTACTGCAGGCTCCCTGAGTGCAGTCTGGGGTTACTGCGTGCACTGTAGGATTCATGGTTGCAGTCTGCGATCAGTCTGGGTGACTTGGTGCCGTCTGTGATCCCTGGGTGCAGTCTGGGTTCAGTCTAGGGTGACTGGGTGCACTGTAGGATCCGTGGGTGCAGTCTGGGATCAGTCTGGGGTTACTGAGTGCACTGTCGGATCCCTGGGTGCAGTCTGGGATCAGTCTGGGGAGACTGCATGCACTGTTCGATCCCTGGGTGCAGTCTGGGTTCAGTCAGGATGACTGCGTGAACTGTAGAATTCCAGGGTGCAGTTTGGGATCAGTCTGGCGTGACTGGGTGCACTTTGGGATCCCTGGGTGCAGTCTTGGATCAGTCTGGGTCGACTGGGTGCATTTTAGGATCACTGGGTGCAGTCTGGGATCAGTATGGGTAGACTGCGTGCACTCTGGGATCCCTGGGTGCAGTCTGGGATCAGTCTGGGTTGACTGCGTGCACTGTAGAATTCCTGGGTGCATTCTGGGATCAGTCTGGCGAGACTGGGTGCACTCTGGGATTCCTGGGTGCAGTCTGGGATCAGTCTGGGGTGACTGCGTGCAGTGCAGGTTCCCTGGGTGCAGTCTGGGATCAGTCTGGGGTGACTGCGTGCACTTCAGGTTTCCTGGTCGCAGTCTGGGATAAGTGTGGGTTGATTGCGTGCACTGTCGGGTTCCTGGGTGCCGTCTGGGATCAGTCTGGGATGACTGGGTGCATGTAGCATTACTGTGTGCAGTCTGGTATCAGTCTGGGGTGACTACGTGCACTGCAGGATCCATGGGTGCAGTCTGGGATTAGTCTGGGATTATTGCCTGCACTGCATGATTCCTGGGTGTTGTCTGGGATTAGTCTCGGGTGACTGGCTGCACTGTAGGATACGTGGCTGCATTCTGGGATCAGTCTGGGATGACTGCGTGCACTGCAGGATCCCTGGGTGCAGTCTGGGATCAGTCTTGGGTGACTGCGTGCACTGTAGGATCCCTGGGTGCAGTCTGCGATCAGTCAGAGGTGACTGCGTGCAAAGTAGGATTCCTGGGAGCAGTCTGGGATCAGTCTGGGTTGACTGCGTGCACTGCAGGATCCCAGGGTGCAGTCTGGGATCATTCTGAGGTGACTGCGTGCTCAGTAGGATCCCTGGGTGCAGTCTGGGATCATTCTGGGGTGACTGCGTGCTCTGTACGATCCCTGGGTGCAGTCGGGAATCAGTCTGGGTAGACTGCGTGCACTCTGGGATCCCTGGGTGCAGTCTGGGATCAGCCTGGGGTGATTGCGTGCACTGTAGAATTCCTGGGTGCAGTCTGGGATCAGTCTGGCGAGACTGGGTGCACTCTGGGATCCCTGGGTGCAGTCTGGGATCAGTCTGGGGTGACTGCGTGCACTCCAGGATCCCTGGGTGCAGTCTGTGATCAGTCTGCGGTGACTGCGTGCACTGTCCGATCCCAGGGTGCAGTCTGGGATCAGTCTGGGGTTACTGCGTGCTCTGTAGGATACCTGGTTTCAGTCTGGGATCAGTCTGGGGTGACTGCGTGCACTGCAGGTTTACTGGGTGCATTCTGGGATCAGTGTGGGGTGATTGCGTGCACTGTCGGGTACCTGGGTGCAGTCTGGGATCAGTCTGGGGTGACTGTGTGCAAAGTAGGATTCCTGGGAGCAGTCTGGGATCAGTCTGGGGTGACTGCGTGCACTGTAGGATCTCTGGGTGCAGTCTGGGATCAGTTTGGGATGACTGCGTGCACTGTAGGTTCACTGGGTGCAGTCTGGGATCAGTCTGGGGTGACTGCGTGCACTGCAGGATTCCTGGGTGCAGTCTGGGATCAGTCTGGGGTGACTGCATGCACTGTAGGATCACTGGGTGCAGTCTGGGATCAGTCTGGGGTGACTGCGTGCACTGTAGCATCATGGGTGCAGTCTGGGATCAGTCTGTGGTGACTGCGTGCACTCCATGATCCCTGGGTGCAGTCTGAGATCAGTCTGGGGTGACTGCGTGCAATGTCCGATCCCTGGGTGCAGACTGGGATCAATCTGGGGAGACTGCGTGCACTGTAGAATTCCTGGGCGCAGTCTGGGATCAGTCTGGCGAAACTGGGTGCAATCTGGTATCCCTGGGTGCAGTCTGGGATAAGTCTGGGGTGACTGGGTGCATTTTCAGATCCCTGGGTACAGTCTGGGATCAGTCCAGGTGGACTGCGTGCACACTGGGAACCCTGGGTGCAGTCTGGGGTCAGTCTGGGTTGACTGCGTGCAGTGCAGTATCCCTGGGTGCAGTCTTGGATCAGTCTTGGGTGACTGCGTGCTCTGTCGGATTCCTGGGTGCAGTCTGGGATCAGTCTGGGGTGTCTGCGTGCACTGCCGGTTTCCTGGGTGCAGTCTGGGATCAGTCTGGGGTTACTGAGTGCACTGTAGGATCCCTGGGTGCAGTGTGGGATTAGTCTGGGGAGACTGCGTGCACTGTACGATCCCTGGGTGCAGACTGGGATCAGTCTGGGGAGACTGTGTGCACTGTGCGATCCCTGGGTGCAGTCTGGGATCAGTCTGGGGTTACTGCCTGCACTGTAGGATTCATGGGTGCAGTCTGGGATCAGTCTGGGGTTACTGATTGCACTGTCGGATCCCTGGGTGCAGTCTGGGATCAGTCTGGGGAGACTGCATGCACTGTTCGATCCCTGGGTGCAGTCTGGGTTCAGTCAGGATGACTGCATGAAATGTAGAATTCCAGGGTGCAGTTTGGGATCAGTCTGGCGTGACTGGGTGCACTTTGGGATCCCTGGGTGCAGTCTTGGATCAGTCTGGGGTGACTGGGTGCATTTTAGGATCCCTGGGTGCAGTCTGGGATCAGTATGGGTAGACTGCGTGCACTCTGGGATCCCTGGGTGCAGTCTGGGATCAGTCTGTGTTGACTGCGTGCACTGCAGGATCCCTGGGTGCAGTCTGGGATCATTCTGAGGTGAGTGCGTGCTC
This sequence comes from Heptranchias perlo, assembly GCF_035084215.1. Classification (NCBI taxonomy): domain Eukaryota; kingdom Metazoa; phylum Chordata; class Chondrichthyes; order Hexanchiformes; family Hexanchidae; genus Heptranchias; species Heptranchias perlo. The sequence continues at coordinate 806,335 of NW_027138722.1, forward strand.
TGTACGATCCCTGGGTGCAGTCTGGGATCAGTCTGGGTAGACTGCGTGCACTCTGGGATCCCTGGGTGCAGTCTGGGATCAGTCTGGGGTGATTGCGTGCACTGTAGAATTCCTGGGTGCAGTCTGGGATCAGTCTGGCGAGACTGGGTGCACTCTGGGATCCCTGGGTGCAGTCTGGGATCAGTCTGGGGTGACTGCGTGCACTCCAGGATCCCTGGGTGCAGTCTGTGATCAGTCTGCGGTGACTGCGTGCACTGTCCGATCCCAGGGTGCAGTCTGGGATCAGTCTGGGGTGACTGCGTGCACTGTAGATTTCCTGGCTGCAGTTTGGAATCAGTCTGGGATGACGTGGTGCACTCTGGAATCCCTGGGTTCAGTCTGGGATCAGTCTGGGTGACTGCGTGCAATCTGGGATCCCTGGGTGCAGTCTGGGATCAGTCTGGGGTGACTGCGTGCACTCTGGGATCCCTGGGTTCTGTCTGTGATCAGTCTGGGGTGACTGCGTGCACAGTACGATCCCTGGGTGCAGTTTGGGATCAGTCTGGGGTTACTGAGTGCACTGTAGGAAAACTGGGTGCAGTCTGGGATCAATCTGGGGAGACAGTGTGCACTGTAGGATCCCTGGGTGCAGTCTGGGATCAGTCTGGGGAGACTGCGTGCACTGTACGATCCCTGGGTGCAGACTGGGATCAATCTGGGGAGACAGTGTGCACTGTAGGATCCCTGGGTGCAGACTGGGATCAATCTGGGGAGACAGTGTGCACTGTAGGATCCCTGGGTGCAGTCTGGGATCAGTCTGGGGAGACTGCGTGCACTGTACGATCCCTGGGTGCAGACTGGGATCAATCTGGGGAGACAGTGTGCACTGTAGGATCCCTGGGTGCAGTCTGGGATCAGTCTGGGGAGACTGCGTGCACTGTACGATCCCTGGGTGCAGACTGGGATCAATCTGGGGAGACAGTGTGCACTGTAGGATCCCTGGGTGCAGTCTGGGATCAGTCTGGGGAGACTGCGTGCACTGTACGATCCCTGGGTGCAGACTGGGATCAATCTGGGGAGACAGTGTGCACTGTAGGATCCCTGGGTGCAGTCTGGGATCAGTCTGGGGAGACTGCGTGCACTGTACGATCCCTGGGTGCAGACTGGGATCAATCTGGGGAGACAGTGTGCACTGTGCGATCCCTGGGTGCAGTCTGGGATCAGTCTGGGGTTACTGCCTGCACTGTAGGATTCATGGGTGCAGTCTGGGATCAGTGTGGGGTTACTGAGTGCACTGTCGGATCCCTGGGTGCAGTCTGGGATCAGTCTGGGGAGACTGCATGCACTGTTCGATCCCTGGGTGCAGTCTGGGTTCAGTCAGGAGTGACTGCGTGAACTGTAGAATTCCAGGGTGCAGTTTGGGATCAGTCTGGCGTGACTGGGTGCAATTTGGGATCCCTGGGTGCAGTCTTGGTTCAGTCTGGGGTGACTGGGTGCATTTTAGGATCCCTGGGTGCAGTCTGGGATCAGTATGGGTAGACTGCGTGCACTCTGGGATCCCTGGGTGCAGTCTGGGATCAGTCTGGGTTGACTGCGTGCACTGCTGGATCCCAGGGTGCAGTCTGGGATCATTCTGAGGTGACTGCGTGCTCAGTAGGATCCCTGGGTGCAGTCTGGGATCATTCTGGTGTGACTGCGAGCTCTGTACGATCCCTGGGTGCAGTCAGGGATCAGTCTGGGTAGACTGCGTGCACTCTGGGATCCCTGGGTGCAGTCTGGGATCAGCCTGGGGTGATTGCGTGCACTGTAGAATTCCTGGGTGCAGTCTGGGATCAGTCTGGCGAGACTGGGTGCACTCTGGGATCCCTGGGTGCATTCTGGGATCAGTCTGGGGTGATTGCGTGCACTCCAGGATCCCTGGGTGCAGTCTGTGATCAGTCTGCGGTGACTTCGACAACTGTCCGATCCCAGGGTGCAGTCTGGGATCAGTCTGGGGTTACTGCGTGCTCTGTAGGATACCTGGGTTCAGTCTGGGATCAGTCTGGGGTGACTGCGTGCACTGCAGGTTTACTGGGTGCATTTTGGGATCAGTGTGGGGTGATTGCGTGCACTGTCGGGTTCCTGGGTGCAGTCTGGGATCAGTCTGGGGTGACTGCGTGCAAAGTAGGATTCCTGGGAGCAGTCTGGGATCAGTCTGGGGTGACTGCGTGCACTGTAGGATCCCTGGGTGCAGTCTGGGATCATTCTGAGGTGACTGCGTGCACTGTAGGATCACTGGGTGCAGTCTGGGATCAGTCTGGGGTGACTGCGTGCACTGTAGCATCATGGGTGCAGTCTGGGATCAGTCTGTGGTGACTGCGTGCACTCCAGGATCCCTGGGTGCAGTCTGAGATCAGTCTGGGGTGACTGCGTGCAATGTCCGATCCCTGGGTGCAGACTGGGATCAGTCTGGGGAGACTGCGTGCACTGTAGAATTCCTGGGCGCAGTCTGGGAACAGTCTGGCGAAACTGGGTGCAATCTGGTATCCCTGGGTGCAGTCTGGGATAAGTCTGGGGTGACTGGGTGCATTTTCAGATCCCTGGGTGCAGTCTGGGATCAGTCCAGGTGGACTGCGTGCACACTGGGAACCCTGGGTGCAGTCTGGGGTCAGTCTGGGTTGACTGCGTGCAGTGCAGTATCCCTGGGTGCAGTCTTGGATCAGTCTTGGGTGACTGCGTGCTCTGTCGGATTCCTGGGTGCAGTCTGGGATCAGTCTGGGGTGTCTGCGTGCACTGCCGGTTTCCTGGGTGCAGTCTGGGATCAGTCTGGGGTTACTGAGTGCACTGTAGGATCCCTGGGTGCAGTGTGGGATTACTCTGGGGAGACTGCGTGCACTGTACGATCCCTGGGTGCAGACTGGGATCAGTCTGGGGAGACTGCATGCACTGTTCGATCCCTGGGTGCAGTCTGGGTTCAGTCAGGATGACTGCATGAAATGTAGAATTCCAGTGTGCAGTTTGGGATCAGTCTGGCGTGACTGGGTGCACTTTGGGATCCCTGGGTGCAGTCTTGGATCAGTCTGGGGTGACTGGGTGCATTTTAGGATCCCTGGGTGCAGTCTGGGATCATTCTGGGGTGAGTGCGTGCTCTGTACGATCCCTGGGTGCAGTCTGGGATCAGTCTGGGTAGACTGCGTGCACTCTGGGATCCCTGGGTGCAGTCTGGGATCAGTCTGGGGTGATTGCGTGCACTGTAGAATTCCTGGGTGCAGTCTGGGATCAGTTTGGCGAGACTGGGTGCACTCTGGGATCCCTGGGTGCAGTCTGGGATCAGTCTGGGGTGACTGCGTGCACTCCAGGATCCCTGGGTGCAGTCTGTGATCAGTCTGCGGTGACTGCGTGCACTGTCCAATCCCAGGGTGCAGTCTGGGATCAGTCTGGGGTGACTGCGTGCACTGTAGATTTCCTGGCTGCAGTTTGGAATCAGTCTGGGATGACGTGGTGCAATCTGGAATCCCTGGGTTCAGTCTGGGATCAGTCTGGGGTGACTGCGTGCACTCTGGGATCCCTGGGTTCTGTCTGTGATCAGTCTGGGGTGACTGCGTGCACAGTACGATCCCTGGGTGCAGTCTGGGATCAGTCTGGGGTGACTGCCTGCAATGTAGGATTCATGGGTGCAGTCTGGGATCAGTCTGGGGTTACTGAGTGCACTGTAGGATCCCTGGGTGCAGTCTGGGATCAGTCTGGGGAGACTGCGTGCACTGTACGATCCCTGGGTGCAGACTGGAATCAGTCTGGCGAGACTGGGTGCACTCTGGGATCCCTGGGTGCAGTCTGGGATCAGTCTGGGGTGACTGCGTGCAGTGCAGGATCCCTGGGTGCAGTCTGGGGTGACTGCGTGCGCTGTAGGATTCCTGGGTGCAGTCTGGGATCAATCTGGGGTGACTGCGTGCACTGCAGGTTTCCTGGGTGCAGTCTGGGATCAGTGTGGGGTGATTGCTTGCACTGTCGGGTTCCTGGGTGACGTCTGGGATCAGTCTGGGGTGATTGGGTGCATGCAGGATTACTGGATGCAGTCTGGGATCAGTCTGGGTTGACTGCGTGCACTGTAGGATCCATGGGTGCATTCTGGGATTTGTCTGGGATTATTGCCTGCACTGTAGGATTCCTGGGTGTTGTCTGGGATCAGTCTGGGGTGACTGGGTGCACTGTAGGATCCGTGGCTGCATTCTGGGATCAGTCTGGGATGACTGCGTGCACTGTAGGATCCCTGGGTGCAGTCTGGGATCAGTCTGGTTTGACTGCGTGCACTGCAGGATCCCTGGGTGCAGTCTGGGATCAGTCTGGGGTGACTGCGTGCACTGTAGGATCCCTGGGTGCAGTCTGGGATCAGTCTGGGGTGACTGCGTGCAGAGTACGATCCCTGGGTGCAGTCTGGGATCTGTCTGTGGTTACTGCCTGCACTGTAGGATTCATGGGTGCATTCTGGGATCAGTCTGGGGTTACTGAGTGCACTGTCGGATCCCTGGGTGCAGTCTGGGATCAGTCTGGGGAGACTGCATGCACTGTTCGATCCCTGGGTGCAGTCTGGGTTCAGTCAGGATGACTGCGTGAACTGTAGAATTCCAGGGTGCAGTTTGGGATCAGTCTGGCGTGACTGGGTGCACTTTGGGATCCCTGGGTGCAGTCTTGGATCAGTCTGGGGTGACTGGGTGCATTTTAGGATCCCTGGGTGCAGTCTGGGATCAGTATGGGTAGACTGCGTGCACTCTGGGATCCCTGGGTGCAGTCTGGGATCAGTCTGGGTTGACTGCGTGCACTGCAGGATCCCTGGGTGCAGTCTGGGATCATTCTGAGGTGACTGCGTGCTCAGTAGGATCCCTGGGTGCAGTCTGGGATCATTCTGGGGTGAGTGCGTGCTCTGTACGATCCCTGGGTGCAGTCTGGGATCAGTCTGGGTAGACTGCGTGCACTCTGGGATCCCTGGGTGCAGTCTGGGATCAGTCTGGGTGACTGCGTGCAATCTGGGATCCCTGGGTGCAGTCTGGGATCAGTCTGGGGTGACTGCGTGCACTCTGGGATCCCTGGGTTCTGTCTGTGATCAGTCTGGGGTGACTGCGTGCACAGTACGATCCCTGGGTGCAGTCTGGGATCAGTCTGGGTGATTGCCTGCAATGTAGGATTCATGGGTGCAGTCTGGGATCAGTCTGGGGTTACTGAGTGCACTGTAGGATCCCTGGGTGCAGTCTGGGATCAGTCTGGCGAGACTGGGTGCACTCTGGGATCCCTGGGTGCAGTCTGGGATCAGTCTGGGGTGACTGCGTGCACTCCAGGATCCCTGGGTGCAGTCTGTGATCAGTCTGCGGTGACTGCGTGCACTGTCCGATCCCAGGGTGCAGTCTGTGATCAGTCTGTGGTGACTGCGTGCACTGTAGATTTCCAGGCTGCAGTTTGGAATCAGTCTGGGATGACGTGGTGCACTCTGGAATCCCTGGGTTCAGTCTGGGATCAGTCTGGGTGACTGCGTGCAATCTGGGATCCCTGGGTGCAGTCTGGGATCAGTCTGGGGTGACTGCGTGCACTCTGGGATCCCTGGGTTCTGTCTGTGATCAGTCTGGGGTGACTGCGTGCACAGTACGATCCCTGGGTGCAGTCTGGGATCAGTCTGGGTGACTGCCTGCAATGTAGGATTCATGGGTGCAGTCTGGGATCAGTCTGGGGTTACTGAGTGCACTGTAGGATCCCTGGGTGCAGTCTGGGATCAGTCTGGCGAGACTGGGTGCACTCTGGGATCCCTGGGTGCAGTCTGGGATCAGTCTGGGGTGACTGCGTGCACTCCAGGATCCCTGGGTGCAGTCTGTGATCAGTCTGCGGTGACTGCGTGCACTGTCCGATCCCAGGGTGCAGTCTGTGATCAGTCTGTGGTGACTGCGTGCACTGTAGATTTCCAGGCTGCAGTTTGGAATCAGTCTGGGATGACGTGGTGCACTCTGGAATCCCTGGGTTCAGTCTGGGATCAGTCTGGGTGACTGCGTGCAATCTGGGATCCCTGGGTGCAGTCTGGGATCAGTCTGGGGTGACTGCGTGCACTCTGGGATCCCTGGGTTCTGTCTGTGATCAGTCTGGGGTGACTGCGTGCACAGTACGATCCCTGGGTGCAGTCTGGGATCAGTCTGGGTGACTGCCTGCAATGTAGGATTCATGGGTGCAGTCTGGGATCAGTCTGGGGTTACTGAGTGCACTGTAGGATCCCTGGGTGCAGTCTGGGATCAGTCTGGGGAGACTGCGTGCACTGTACGATCCCTGGGTGCAGACTGGGATCAGTCTGCGGAGACTGCGTGGACTGTGCGATCCCTGGGTGCAGTCTGGGATCAGTCTGGGGAGACTGCGTGCACTTTAGAATTCCTAGGTGCAGTCTGGGATCAGTCTGGCGAGACTGGGTGCACTCTGGGATCCCTGGGTGCAGTCTGGGATCAGTCTGGGGTGACTGCGTGCAGTGCAGGATCCCTGGGTGCAGTCTGGGATCAGTCTGGGGTGACTGCGTGCGCTGTAGGATTCCTGGGTGCAGTCTGGGATCAATCTGTGGTGACTGCGTGCACTGCAGGTTTCCTGGGTGCAGTCTGGGATCAGTGTGGGGTGATTGCTTGCACTGTCGGGTTCCTGGGTGCCGTCTGGGATCAGTCTGGGGTGATTGGGTGCATGCAGGATTACTGGGTGCAGTCTGGGATCAGTCTGGGTTGACTGCGTGCACTGTAGGATCCATGGGTGCATTCTGGGATTAGTCTGGGATTATTGCCTGCACTGTAGGATTCCTGGGTGTTGTCTGGGATCAGTCTGGGGTGACTGGGTGCACTGTAGGATCCGTGGCTGCGTTCTGGGATCAGTCTGGGATGACTGCGTGCACCGTAGGATCCCTGGGTGCAGTCTGTGATCAGTTTGGTTTGATTGCGTGCACTGTAGGATCCCTGGGTGCAGTCTGGGATCAGTCTGGGGTGACTGCGTGCACTGTAGGATCCCTGGGTGCAGTCTGGGATCAGTCTGGGGTGACTGCGTGCAGAGTACGATCCCTGGGTGCAGTCTGGGTTCAGTCTTGGGTTACTGCCTGCAATGTAGGATTCATGGGTGCAGTCTGGGATCAGTCTGCGGTGACTGAGTGCACTGTAGGATCCCTGGGTGCAGTCTGGGATCAGTCTGGGGAGACTGCGTGCACTGTACGATCCCTAGGTGCAGACTGGGATCAGTCAGGGGAGACTGCGTGGACTGTGCGATCTCTGGGAGCAGTCTGGGATCAGTCTGGGGTGACTGCGTGCACTGCAGGATCCCTGGGTGCAGTCTGGGATCATTCTGGGGTGAGTGCGTGCTCTGTACGATCCCTGGGTGCAGTCTGGGATCAGTCTGGGTAGACTGCGTGCACTCTGGGATCCCTGGGTGCAGTCTGGGATCAGTCTGGGATGATTGCGTGCACTGTAGAATTCCTGGGTGCAGTCTGGGATCAGTTTGGCGAGACTGGGTGCACTCTGGGATCCCTGGGTGCAGTCTGGGATCAGTCTGGGGTGACTGCGTGCACTCCAGGATCCCTGGGTGCAGTCTGTGATCAGTCTGCGGTGACTGCGTGCACTGTCCGATCCCAGGGTGCAGTCTGGGATCAGTCTGGGGTGACTGCGTGCACTGTAGATTTCCTGGCTGCAGTTTGGAATCAGTCTGGGATGACGTGGTGCACTCTGGAATCCCTGGGTTCAGTCTGGGATCAGTCTGGGTGACTGCGTGCAATCTGGGATCCCTGGGTGCAGTCTGGGATCAGTCTGGGGTGACTGCGTGCACTCTGGGATCCCCGGGTTCTGTCTGTGATCAGTCTGGGTTGACTGCGTGCACAGAACGATCCCTGGGTGCAGTCTGGGATCAGTCTGGGGTGACTGCCTGCAATGTAGGATTCATGGGTGCAGTCTGGGATCAGTCTGGGGTAACTGAGTGCACTGTAGGATCCCTGGGTGCAGTCTGGGATCAGTCTGGGGAGACTGCGTGCACTGTACGATCCCTGGGTGCAGATTGGGATCAGTCTGGGGAGACTGCGTGGACTGTGCGATCCCTGGGTGCAGTCTGGGATCAGTCTGGGGAGACTGCGTGCACTGTAGAATTCCTAGGTGCAGTCTGGGATCAGTCTGGCGAGACTGGGTGCACTCTGGGATCCCTGGGTGCAGTCTGGGATCAGTCTGGGTTGACTGCGTGCACTGTAGGATCCATGGGTGCATTCTGGGATTAGTCTGGGATTATTGCCTGCAATGTAGGATTCCTGGGTGTTGTCTGGGATCAGTCTGGGTTGACTGGGTGCACTGTAGGATCCGTGGCTGCATTCTGGGATCAGTCTGGGATGACTGCGTGCACTGTAGGATCCCTGTGTGCAGTCTGGGATCAGTTTGGTTTGACTGCGTGCACTGTAGGATCCCTGGGTGCAGTCTGGGATCAGTCTGGGGTGACTGCGTGCACTGTAGGATCCCTGGGTGCAGTCTGGGATCAGTCTGGGGTGACTGCGTGCAGAGTACGATCCCTGGGTGCAGTCTGCGATCAGTCTGGGGTTACTGCCTGCACTGTAGGATTCATGGGTGCAGTCTGGGATCAGTCTGGGGTTACTGAGTGCACTGTCGGATCCCTGGGTGCAGTCTGGGATCAGTCTGGGGAGACTGCATGCACTGTTCGATCCCTGGGTGCAGTCTGGGTTCAGTCAGGATGACTGCGTGAACTGTAGAATTCCAGGGTGCAGTTTGGGATCAGTCTGGCGTGACTGGGTGCACTTTGGGATCCCTGGGTGCAGTCTTGGATCAGTCTGGGGTGACTGGGTGCATTTTAGGATCCCTGGGTGCAGTCTGGGATCAGTATGGGTAGACTGCGTGCAAGCTGGGATCCCTGGGTGTAGTCTGGGATCAGTCTGGGTTGACTGCGTGCACTGCAGGATCCCTGGGTGCAGTCTGGGATCATTCTGAGGTGACTGCGTGCTCAGTAGGATCCCTGGGTGCAGTCTGGGATCATTCTGGGGTGAGTGCGTGCTCTGTACGATCCCTGGGTGCAGTCTGGGATCAGTCTGGGTAGACTGCGTGCACTCTGGGATCCCTGGGTGCAGTCTGGGATCAGTCTGGGGTGATTGCGTGCACTGTAGAATTCCTGGGTGCAGTCTGGGATCAGTCTGGCGAGACTGGGTGCACTCTGGGATCCCTGGGTGCAGTCTGGGATCAGTCTGGGGTGACTGCGTTCACTCCAGGATCCCTGGGTGCAGTCTGTGATCAGTCTGCGGTGACTGCGTGCACTGTCCGATCCCAGGGTGCAGTCTGGAATCAGTCTGGGGTGACTGCGTGCACTGTAGATTTCCTGGCTGCAGTTTGGAATCAGTCTGGGATGACGTGGTGCACTCTGGAATCCCTGGGTTCAGTCTGGGATCAGTCTGGGTGACTGCGTGCAATCTGGGATCCCTGGGTGCAGTCTGGGATCAGTCTGGGTTGACTGCGTGCACTCTGGGATCCCTGGGTTCTGTCTGTGATCAGTCTGGGGTGACTGCGTGCACAGTACGATCCCTGGGTGCAGTCTGGGATCAGTCTGGGGTGACTGCCTGCAATGTAGGATTCATGGGTGCAGTCTGGGATCAGTCTGGGGTTACTGAGTGCACTGTAGGATCCCTGGGTGCAGTCTGGGATCAGTCTGGGGAGACTGCGTGCACTGTACGATCCCTGGGTGCAGACTGGGATCAGTCTGGGGAGACTGCGTGGACTGTGCGATCCCTGGGTGCAGTCTGGGATCAGTCTGGGGAGACTGCGTGCACTATAGAATTCCTAGGTGCAGTCTGGGATCAGTCTGGCGAGACTGGGTGCACTCTGGGATCCCTGGGTGCAGTCTGGGATCAGTCTGGGGTGACTGCGTGCAGTGCAGGATCCCTGGGTGCAGTCTGGGATCAGTCTGGGGTGACTGCGTGCGCTGTAGAATTCCTGGGTGCAGTCTGGGATCAATCTGTGGTGACTTCGTGCACTGCAGGTTTCCTGGGTGCAGTCTGGGATCAGTGTGGGGTGATTGCTTGCACTGTCGGATTCCTGGGTGCCGTCTGGGATCAGTCTGGGGTGATTGGGTGCATGCAGGTTTACTGGGTGCAGTCTGGGATCAGTCTGGGTTGACTGCGTGCACTGTAGAATCCATGGGTGCATTCTGGGATTAGTCTGGGATTATTGCCTGCACTGTAGGATTCCTGGGTGTTGTCTGGGATCAGTCTGGGGTGACTGGGTGCACTGTAGGATCCGTGGCTGCATTCTGGGATCAGTCTGGGATGACTGCGTGCACTGTAGGATGCCTGGGTGCAGTCTGGGATCAGTCTGGTTTGACTGCGTGCACTGTAGGATCCGTGGCTGCATTCTGGGATCAGTCTGGGATGACTGCGTGCACTGTAGGATCCCTGGGTGCAGTCTGGGATCAGTCTGGGGTGACTGCGTGCAGAGTACGATCCCTGGGTGCAGTCTGGGATCAGTCTTGGGTTACTGCCTGCAATGTAGGATTCATGGGTGCAGTCTGGGATCAGTCTGGGGTTACTGAGTGCACTGTAGGATCCCTGGGTGCAGTCTGGGATCAGTCTGGGGATACTGCGTGCACTGTACGATCCCTGGGTGCAGACTGGGATCAGTCTGGGGAGACTGCGTGGACTGTGCGATCCCTGGTAGCAGTCTGGGATCAGTCTGGGGTGACTGCGTGCACTGTAGAATTCCTGGGTGCAGTCTGGGATCAGTCTGGCGAGACTGGGTGCACTCCGGAATCCCTGGGTGCAGTCTGGGATCAGTCTGGGGTGACTGCGTGCAGTGCAGGATCCCTGGGTTCAGTCTGGGTTCAGTCTGGGGTGACTGCGTGCTCTGTAGGATTCCTGGGTTCAGTCCGGGATCAGTCTGGGGTGACTGTGTGCACTGCAAGTTTCCTGTGTGCAGTCTGGGATCAGTGTGGGGTGATTACGTGCACTGCCGGGTTCCTGGGTGCAGTCTGGTATCAGTCTGGGGTGACTGCGTGCACTGTTGGATCCATGGGTGCAGTCTGGGATTAGTCTGGGGTTATTGCCTGCACTGTAGGATTCCTGGGTGTTGTCTGGGATCAGTCTGGGGTGACTGGGTGCACTGTAGGATCCGTGGCTGCTGTCTGGGATCAGTCTGGGATGACTGCGTGCACTGTAGGGTCCCTTGGTACAGTCTGGGATAAGTCTGGGTTGACTGCGTGCACTGTAGGATCCCTGGGTGCAGTCTGGGATCAGTCTGGGGTGACTGCGTGAACTGTAGGATCCCTGGTTGCAGTCTGGGATCAGTCTGGGGTGACTGCGTGCAAAGTAGGATTCCTGGGAGCAGTCTGGCATCAGTCTGGGGTGACTGCGTGCAATGTCGGATCCCTGGGTGCAGTCTGGGATCAGTCTGGGATGACTGCGTGCACTGTAGGATCCCTGGGTGCAGTCTGGGATCAGTCTGGTGTGACTGCGTGCACTGCAGGATCCCTGGGTGCAGTCTGGGATCAGTCTGGGCTGACTGCGTGCACTATAGCATCCATGGGTGCAGTCTGGCGAAAGACTGGGGTTACTGCGTGCACTGTAGGATCCCTGGGTGCAGTCTGGGAGCAGTCTGGTGTGACTGCGTGCAGTGTAGTATCCCTGGGTGCAGCCTGGGATTAGTCTGGGGTGACTGCGTGCACTTACGTTTCCTGGGTGCAGTCTGGGATCAATCTGGGGTGACTGCCTGCACTGTCGATTTCCTGGGTGCAGTCCGGGATCAGTCGGGGTGACTTGGTGCACTCTGGAATCGCTAGGTGCAGTCTGGGACAGGTCTGGGGTGACTGCGTGCACTGTGGGATCCCAGGGTGCAGTCTGGGATCAGTCTGGGGTGACTGGGTGCACTCCAGGATCCCGGGGTGCAGTCTGGGATCTGTCTGGGGTGACTGCGTGCATAGTAGGATCCCTGGGTGCAGTCTGGGATCAGTCTGGTGTGACTGCTTGCAATGTAGGTTTCCTGGGTGCAGTCTTGGAATAGTCTGGTGTGACTCGGTGCAGTGTAGGATCCCTGGTTGCAGTCTGGGATCAGTCTGGTGTGACTGCGTGCACTTTCCGATCCCTGGATGCAGTCTGGGATCAGTCTCGTATGACTGGGTGCACTCTGGGATCACTGGGTGCAGTCTGGGATCAGTCTGGGGTGACTGTGTGCACTGCAGGATCCCTGGGTGCAATCTGGAATCAGTCTGGGGTGACTGGGTGCACTCTCCGATCCCAGGGTGCAGTCTGGGATCAGTCTGGGGTGACTGCGTGCACTGTAGATTTCCCTGCTGCAGTTTGGAATCAGTCTGGGATGACGTGGTGCACTCTGGAATCCCTGGGTTCAGTCTGGGATCAGTCTGTGTGACTGCGTGCAATCTGGGATCCCTGGGTGCAGTCTGGGATCAGTCTGGGGTGACTGCGTGCACTCTGGGATCCCTGGGTTCAGTCTGTGATCAGTCTGGGGTGACTGCGTGCACAGTACGATCCCTGGGTGCAGTCTGGGATCAATCTGGGGTGACTGCCTGCAATGTAGGATTCATGGGTGCAGTCTGGGATCAGTCTGGGGTTACGGAGTGCACTGTAGGATCCCTGGGTGCAGTCTGGGATCAGTCTGGGGAGACTGCGTGCACTGTACGATCCCTGGGTGCAGACTGGGATCAGTCTGGGGAGACTGCGTGGACTGTGCGATCCCTGGGTGCAGTCTGGGATCAGTCTGGGGTGACTGCGTGCACTGCAGAATTCCTGGGTGCAGTCTGGGATCAGTCTGGGGTGACTGGGTGCACTCCAGGATCCCGGGGTGCAGTCTGGGATCTGTCTGGGGTGACTGCGTGCATAGTAGGATCCCTGGGTGCAGTCTGGGATCAGTCTGGTGTGACTGCTTGCAATGTAGGTTTCCTGGGTGCAGTCTTGGAATAGTCTGGTGTGACTCGGTGCAGTGTAGGATCCCTGGTTGCAGTCTGGGATCAGTCTGGTGTGACTGCGTGCACTTTCCGATCCCTGGATGCAGTCTGGGATCAGTCTCGTATGACTGGGTGCACTCTGGGATCACTGGGTGCAGTCTGGGATCAGTCTGGGGTGACTGTGTGCACTGCATGATCCGGGGGTGCAATCTGGAATCAGTCTGGGGTGACTGGGTGCACTCTCCGATCCCAGGGTGCAGTCTGGGATCAGTCTGGGGTGACTGCGTGCACTGTAGATTTCCCTGCTGCAGTTTGGAATCAGTCTGGGATGACGTGGTGCACTCTGGAATCCCTGGGTTCAGTCTGGGATCAGTCTGTGTGACTGCGTGCAATCTGGGATCCCTGGGTGCAGTCTGGGATCAGTCTGGGGTGACTGCGTGCACTCTGGGATCCCTGGGTTCAGTCTGTGATCAGTCTGGGGTGACTGCGTGCACAGTACGATCCCTGGGTGCAGTCTGGGATCAATCTGGGGTGACTGCCTGCAATGTAGGATTCATGGGTGCAGTCTGGGATCAGTCTGGGGTTACGGAGTGCACTGTAGGATCCCTGGGTGCAGTCTGGGATCAGTCTGGGGAGACTGCGTGCACTGTACGATCCCTGGGTGCAGACTGGGATCAGTCTGGGGAGACTGCGTGGACTGTGCGATCCCTGGGTGCAGTCTGGGATCAGTCTGGGGTGACTGCGTGCACTGCAGAATTCCTGGGTGCAGTCTGGGATCAGTCTGGCGAGACTGGGTGCACTCTGGGATCCCTGGGTGCAGTCTGGGATCAGTCTGGGGTGACTTTGTGCAGTGCAGGATCCCTGGGTGCAGTCTGGGATCAGTCTGGGGTGACTGCGTGCTCTGTAGGATTCCTGGGTGCAGGCTGGGATCAGTCTGGGGTGACTGCGTGCACTGCAGGTTTCCTGAGTGCAGTCTGGGATCAGTGTGGTGTGATTGCTTGCACTGTCGGGTTCCTGGGTGACGTCTGGGATCAGTCTGGGGTGATTGAGTGCATGTAGGATTACTGGGTGCAGTCTGGGATCAGTCTGGGTGACTGCGTGCAATCTGGGATCCCTGGGTGCAGTCTGGGATCAGTCTGGGTTGACTGCGTGCACTGTAGAATCCATGGGTGCATTCTGGGATTAGTCTGGGATTATTGCCTGCACTGTAGGATTCCTGGGTGTTGTCTGGGATCAGTCTGGGGTGACTGGGTGCACTGTAGGATCCGTGGCTGCATTCTGGGATCAGTCTGGGATGACTGCGTGCACTGTAGGATGCCTGGGTGCAGTCTGGGATCAGTCTGGTTTGACTGCGTGCACTGTAGGATCCGTGGCTGCATTCTGGGATCAGTCTGGGATGACTGCGTGCACTGTAGGATCCCTGGGTGCAGTCTGGGATCAGTCTGGGGTGACTGCGTGCAGAGTACGATCCCTGGGTGCAGTCTGGGATCAGTCTTGGGTTACTGCCTGCAATGTAGGATTCATGGGTGCAGTCTGGGATCAGTCTGGGGTTACTGAGTGCACTGTAGGATCCCTGGGTGCAGTCTGGGATCAGTCTGGGGATACTGCGTGCACTGTACGATCCCTGGGTGCAGACTGGGATCAGTCTGGGGAGACTGCGTGGACTGTGCGATCCCTGGTAGCAGTCTGGGATCAGTCTGGGGTGACTGCGTGCACTGTAGAATTCCTGGGTGCAGTCTGGGATCAGTCTGGCGAGACTGGGTGCACTCCGGAATCCCTGGGTGCAGTCTGGGATCAGTCTGGGGTGACTGCGTGCAGTGCAGGATCCCTGGGTTCAGTCTGGGTTCAGTCTGGGGTGACTGCGTGCTCTGTAGGATTCCTGGGTTCAGTCCGGGATCAGTCTGGGGTGACTGTGTGCACTGCAAGTTTCCTGTGTGCAGTCTGGGATCAGTGTGGGGTGATTACGTGCACTGCCGGGTTCCTGGGTGCAGTCTGGTATCAGTCTGGGGTGACTGCGTGCACTGTTGGATCCATGGGTGCAGTCTGGGATTAGTCTGGGGTTATTGCCTGCACTGTAGGATTCCTGGGTGTTGTCTGGGATCAGTCTGGGGTGACTGGGTGCACTGTAGGATCCGTGGCTGCTGTCTGGGATCAGTCTGGGATGACTGCGTGCACTGTAGGGTCCCTTGGTACAGTCTGGGATAAGTCTGGGTTTACTGCGTGCACTGTAGGATCCCTGGGTGCAGTCTGGGATCAGTCTGGTGTGACTGCGTGAACTGTAGGATCCCTGGTTGCAGTCTGGGATCAGTCTGGGGTGACTGCGTGCAAAGTAGGATTCCTGGGAGCAGTCTGGCATCAGTCTGGGGTGACTGCGTGCAATGTCGGATCCCTGGGTGCAGTCTGGGATCAGTCTGGGATGACTGCGTGCACTGTAGGATCCCTGGGTGCAGTCTGGGATCAGTCTGGTGTGACTGCGTGCACTGCAGGATCCCTGGGTGCAGTCTGGGATCAGTCTGGGCTGACTGCGTGCACTATAGCATCCATGGGTGCAGTCTGGCGAAAGACTGGGGTTACTGCGTGCACTGTAGGATCCCTGGGTGCAGTCTGGGAGCAGTCTGGTGTGACTGCGTGCAGTGTAGTATCCCTGGGTGCAGCCTGGGATTAGTCTGGGGTGACTGCGTGCACTTACGTTTCCTGGGTGCAGTCTGGGATCAATCTGGGGTGACTGCCTGCACTGTCGATTTCCTGGGTGCAGTCCGGGATCAGTCGGGGTGACTTGGTGCACTCTGGAATCGCTAGGTGCAGTCTGGGACAGGTCTGGGGTGACTGCGTGCACTGTGGGATCCCAGGGTGCAGTCTGGGATCAGTCTGGGGTGACTGGGTGCACTCCAGGATCCCGGGGTGCAGTCTGGGATCTGTCTGGGGTGACTGCGTGCATAGTAGGATCCCTGGGTGCAGTCTGGGATCAGTCTGGTGTGACTGCTTGCAATGTAGGTTTCCTGGGTGCAGTCTTGGAATAGTCTGGTGTGACTCGGTGCAGTGTAGGATCCCTGGTTGCAGTCTGGGATCAGTCTGGTGTGACTGCGTGCACTTTCCGATCCCTGGATGCAGTCTGGGATCAGTCTCGTATGACTGGGTGCACTCTGGGATCACTGGGTGCAGTCTGGGATCAGTCTGGGGTGACTGTGTGCACTGCAGGATCCCTGGGTGCAATCTGGAATCAGTCTGGGGTGACTGGGTGCACTCTCCGATCCCAGGGTGCAGTCTGGGATCAGTCTGGGGTGACTGCGTGCACTGTAGATTTCCCTGCTGCAGTTTGGAATCAGTCTGGGATGACGTGGTGCACTCTGGAATCCTTGGGTTCAGTCTGGGATCAGTCTGTGTGACTGCGTGCAATCTGGGATCCCTGGGTGCAGTCTGGGATCAGTCTGGGGTGACTGCGTGCACTCTGGGATCCCTGGGTTCAGTCTGTGATCAGTCTGGGGTGACTGCGTGCACAGTACGATCCCTGGGTGCAGTCTGGGATCAATCTGGGGTGACTGCCTGCAATGTAGGATTCATGGGTGCAGTCTGGGATCAGTCTGGGGTTACGGAGTGCACTGTAGGATCCCTGGGTGCAGTCTGGGATCAGTCTGGGGAGACTGCGTGCACTGTACGATCCCTGGGTGCAGACTGGGATCAGTCTGGGGAGACTGCGTGGACTGTGCGATCCCTGGGTGCAGTCTGGGATCAGTCTGGGGTGACTGCGTGCACTGCAGAATTCCTGGGTGCAGTCTGGGATCAGTCTGGGGTGACTGGGTGCACTCCAGGATCCCGGGGTGCAGTCTGGGATCTGTCTGGGGTGACTGCGTGCATAGTAGGATCCCTGGGTGCAGTCTGGGATCAGTCTGGTGTGACTGCTTGCAATGTAGGTTTCCTGGGTGCAGTCTTGGAATAGTCTGGTGTGACTCGGTGCAGTGTAGGATCCCTGGTTGCAGTCTGGGATCAGTCTGGTGTGACTGCGTGCACTTTCCGATCCCTGGATGCAGTCTGGGATCAGTCTCGTATGACTGGGTGCACTCTGGGATCACTGGGTGCAGTCTGGGATCAGTCTGGGGTGACTGTGTGCACTGCATGATCCGGGGGTGCAATCTGGAATCAGTCTGGGGTGACTGGGTGCACTCTCCGATCCCAGGGTGCAGTCTGGGATCAGTCTGGGGTGACTGCGTGCACTGTAGATTTCCCTGCTGCAGTTTGGAATCAGTCTGGGATGACGTGGTGCACTCTGGAATCCCTGGGTTCAGTCTGGGATCAGTCTGTGTGACTGCGTGCAATCTGGGATCCCTGGGTGCAGTCTGGGATCAGTCTGGGGTGACTGCGTGCACTCTGGGATCCCTGGGTTCAGTCTGTGATCAGTCTGGGGTGACTGCGTGCACAGTACGATCCCTGGGTGCAGTCTGGGATCAATCTGGGGTGACTGCCTGCAATGTAGGATTCATGGGTGCAGTCTGGGATCAGTCTGGGGTTACGGAGTGCACTGTAGGATCCCTGGGTGCAGTCTGGGATCAGTCTGGGGAGACTGCGTGCACTGTACGATCCCTGGGTGCAGACTGGGATCAGTCTGGGGAGACTGCGTGGACTGTGCGATCCCTGGGTGCAGTCTGGGATCAGTCTGGGGTGACTGCGTGCACTGCAGAATTCCTGGGTGCAGTCTGGGATCAGTCTGGCGAGACTGGGTGCACTCTGGGATCCCTGGGTGCAGTCTGGGATCAGTCTGGGGTGACTTTGTGCAGTGCAGGATCCCTGGGTGCAGTCTGGGATCAGTCTGGGGTGACTGCGTGCTCTGTAGGATTCCTGGGTGCAGGCTGGGATCAGTCTGGGGTGACTGCGTGCACTGCAGGTTTCCTGAGTGCAGTCTGGGATCAGTGTGGTGTGATTGCTTGCACTGTCGGGTTCCTGGGTGACGTCTGGGATCAGTCTGGGGTGATTGAGTGCATGTAGGATTACTGGGTGCAGTCTGGGATCAGTCTGGGTGACTGCGTGCAATCTGGGATCCCTGGGTGCAGTCTGGGATCAGTCTGGGGTGACTGCGTGCACTCTGGGATCCCTGTGTTCAGTCTGTGATCAGTCTGGGGTGACTGCGTGCACAGTACGATCCCTGGGTGCAGTCTGGGATCAGTCTGGTGTGACTGCCTGCAATGTAGGATTCATGGGTGCAGTCTGGGATCAATCTGGGGTTACTGAGTGCACTGTAGGATCCCTGGGTGCAGTCTGGGATCAGTCTGGGGAGACTGCGTGCACTGTACGATCCCTGGGTGCAGATTGGGATCAGTCTGGGGAGACTGCGTGGATTGTGCGATCCCTGGGTGCAGTCTGGGATCAGTCTAGGGAGACTGCGCGCACTGTAGAATTCCTAGGTGCAGTCTGGGATCAGTCTGGCGAGACTGGGTGCACTCTGGGATCCCTGGGTGCAGTCTGGGATCAGTCTGGGGTGACTGCGTGCAGTGCAGGATCCCTGGGTGCAGTCTGGGATCAGTCTGGGGTGACTGCGTGCTCTGTAGGATTCCTGGGTGCAGGCTGGGATCAGTCTGGGGTGAGTGCGTGCACTGCCGGGTTCCTGGGTGCAGTCTGGTATCAGTCTGGGGTGACTGCGTGCATTGTTGGATCCATGGGTGCAGTCTGGGATTAGTCTGGGGTTATTGCCTGCACTGTAGGATTCCTGGGTGTTGTCTGGGATCAGTCTGGGGTGACTGGGTGCAAAGTAGGATTCCTGGGAGCAGTCTGGGATCAGTCTGGGGTGACTGCGTGCAATGTAGGATCCCTGGGTGCAGTCTGGGATCAGTCTGGGATGACTGCGTGCACTGTAGGATCCCTGGGTGCAGTCTGGGATCAGTCTGGTGTGACTGCGTGCACTGCAGGATCCCTGGGTGCAGTCTGGGATCAGTCTGGGCTGACTGCGTGCACTGTAGGATCACTGGGTGCAGTCTGGGATCAGTCGGGGGTGACTGCGTGCACTATAGCATCCATGGGTGCAGTCTGGCGAAAGACTGGGGTTACTGCGTGCACTGTAGGATCCCTGGGTGCAGTCTGGGAGCAGTCTGGTGTGACTGCGTGCAGTGTAATATCCCTGGGTGCAGCCTGGGATTAGTCTGGGGTGACTGCGTGCACTTACGTTTCCTGGGTGCAGTCTGGGATCAGTCTGGGGTGACTGCGTGCATTGCAGGATTCCTGGTGCAGTCTGTGGTGACTGCGTGCACTGTAGGATCACTGGGTGCAGTCTGGGATCAGTCTGGGGTGACTGCGTACACTGCAGGCTCCCTGAGTGCAGTCTGGGATCAGTCTGGGTTTACTGCGTGCACTGTAGGATTCATGGTTGCAGTCTGGGATCAGTCTGGCGTGACTTTGTGCACTGTCGGATCCATGGGTGCAGACTGGGATTCGTCTGGGGTAACTGGGTGCAGTGTCGAATCCCTTGGTGCAGTCTGTGTTCAGTCTGGGGTGACTGCGTGCAATGTAGTATCCCTGGGTGCAGTCTGGGATCAGTCTGGGTTGACTTCGTGCACTGTAGGATCCCTGGGTGCATTCTGGGATCAATCTGGGGTGACTGCCTGCACTGTCGATTTCCTGGGTGCAGTCCGGGATCAGTCGGGGTGACTTGGTGCACTCTGGAATCGCTAGGTGCAGTCTGGGACAGGTCTGGGGTGACTGCGTGCACTGTGGGATCCCAGGGTGTAGTCTGGGATCAGTCTGGGGTGACTGGGTGCACTCCAGGATCCCGGGGTGCAGTCTTGGATCTGTCTGGGGTGACTGGGTGCACTCTAGGATCCCTGGGTGCAGTCTGGGATCTGTCTGGGGTGACTGCGTGCATAGTAGGATCCCTGGGTGCAGTCTGGGATCAGTCTGGTGTGACTGCTTGCAATGTAGGTTTCCTGGGTGCAGTCTTGGAATAGTCTGGGGTGACTCGGTGCAGTGTAGGATCCCTGGTTGCAGTCTGGGATCAGTCTGGTGTGACTGCGTGCACTTTCCGATCCCTGGATGCAGTCTGGGATCAGTCTCGTATGACTGGGTGCACTCTGGGTCACTGGGTGCAGTCTGGGATCAGTCTGGGGTGACTGTGTGCACTGCAGGATCCCTGGGTGCAATCTGGAATCAGTCTGGGGTGACTGGGTGCATTGTCCGATCCCAGGGTGCAGTCTGGGATCAGTCTGGGGTGACTGCGTGCACTGTAGATTTCCCTGCTGCAGTTTGGAATCAGTCTGGGATGACGTGGTGCACTCTGGAATCCCTGGGTTCAGTCTGGGATCAGTCTGTGTGACTGCGTGCAATCTGGGATCCCTGGGTGCAGTCTGGGATCAGTCTGGGGTGACTGCGTGCACTCTGGGATCCCTGGGTTCAGTCTGTGATCAGTCTGGGGTGACTGCGTGCACAGTACGATCCCTGGGTGCAGTCTGGGATCAATCTGGGGTGACTGCCTGCAATGTAGGATTCATGGGTGCAGTCTGGGATCAGTCTGGGGTTACTGAGTGCACTGTAGGATCCCTGGGTGCAGTCTGGGATCAGTCTGGGGAGACTGCGTGCACTGTACGATCCCTGGGTGCAGACTGGGATCAGTCTGGGGAGACCGCGTGGACTGTGCGATCCCTGGGTTCAGTCTGGGATCAGTCTGGGGTGACTGCGTGCACTGTAGAATTCCTGGGTGCAGTCTGGGATCAGTCTGGCGAGACTGGGTGCACTCTGGGATCCCTGGGTGCAGCCTGGGATCAGTCTGGGGTGACTGCGTGCAGTGCAGGATCCCTGGGTGCAGTCTGGGATCAGTCTGGGGTGACTGCGTGCTCTGTAGGATTCCTGGGTGCAGGCTGGGATCAGTCTGGGGTGACTGCGTGCACTGCAGGTTTCCTGGGTGCAGTCTGGGATCAGTGTGGTGTGATTGCTTGCACTGTCGGGTTCCTGGGTGACGTCTGGGATCAGTCTGGGGTGATTGAGTGCATGTAGGATTACTGGGTGCAGTCTGGGATCAGTCTGGGTGACTGCGTGCAATCTGGGATCCCTGGGTGCAGTCTGGGATCAGTCTGGGGTGACTGCGTGCACTCTGGGATCCCTGTGTTCAGTCTGTGATCAGTCTGGGGTGACTGCGTGCACAGTACGATCCCTGGGTGCAGTCTGGGATCAGTCTGGGGTGACTGCCTGCAATGTAGGATTCATGGGTGCAGTCTGGGATCAATCTGGGGTTACTGAGTGCACTGTAGGATCCCTGGGTGCAGTCTGGGATCAGTCTGGGGAGACTGCGTGCACTGTACGATCCCTGGGTGCAGATTGGGATCAGTCTGGGGAGACTGCGTGGACTGTGCGATCCCTGGGTGCAGTCTGGGATCAGTCTGGGGAGACTGCGCGCACTGTAGAATTCCTAGGTGCAGTCTGGGATCAGTCTGGCGAGACTGGGTGCACTCTGGGATCCCTGGGTGCAGTCTGGGATCAGTCTGGGGTGACTGCGTGCAGTGCAGGATCCCTGGGTGCAGTCTGGGATCAGTCTGGGGTGACTGCGTGCTCTGTAGGATTCCTGGGTGCAGGCTGGGATCAGTCTGGGGTGAGTGCGTGCACTGCAGGTTTCCTGGGTGCAGTCTGGGATCAGTGTGGGGTGATTGCTTGCACTGTCGGGTTCCTGGGTGCCGTCTGGGATCAGTCTGGGGTGATTAAGTGCATGTAGGATTACTGGGTGCAGTCTGGGATCATTCTGGGATGACTGCGTGCACTGCAGGATCCATGGGTGCATTCTGGGATTAGTCTGGGATTATTGCCTGCACTGTAGGATTCCTGGGTGTTGTCTGGGATCAGTCTGGGGTGACTGGGTGCACAGTAGGATCCGTGGCTGCATTCTGGGATGACTGCGTGCACTGTAGGATCCCTGGGTGCAGTCTGGGATCAGTCTGGGGTGACTGCGTGCAGAGTACGATCCCTGGGTGCAGTCTGGGATCAGTCTTGGGTGACTGCCTGCAATGTAGGATTCATGGGTGCAGTCTGGGATCAGTCTGGGGTTACTGAGTGCACTGTAGGATCCCTGGGTGCAGTCTGGGATCAGTCTGGGGAGACTGCGTGCACTGTAGGATTCATGGGTGCAGTCTGGGATCAGTTTGGGGTTACTGAGTGCACTGTAGGATCCCTGGGTGCAGTCTGGGAACAGTCTGGGGAGACTGCGTGGACCGTGCGATCCCTGGGTGCAGTCTGGGATCAGTCTGGTTGACTGCGTGCACTGTAGGATCCCTGGGTGCAGTCTGGGATCAGTCTGTTGTGACTGCGTGCACTGCAGGATTCCTGTGTGCAGTCTGGGATCAGTCTGGGGTGACTGCGTGCACTGTAGCATCACTGGGTGCAGTCTAGGATCAGTCTGGGGTGACTGCGTGCACTGTAGGATCCCTGGGTGCAGTCTGGGAGCAGTCTGGTGTGACTGCGTGCAGTGCAGGATCCCTGGGTGCAGTCTGGGATTAGTCTGGGGTGACTGCATGCACTTACGTTCCCTGGGTGCAGTCTGGGATCAGTCTGGGGTGACTGCGTGCATTGAAGGATTCCTGGGTGCAGTCTGTGGTGACTGCGTGCACTGCAGGATCACTGGGTGCAGTCTGGGATCAGTCTGTGGTGACTGCGTGCACTGTAGGATCACTGGCTGCAGTCTGGGATCAGTCTGGGGTGACTGCGTGCACTGCAGGCTCCCTGAGTGCAGTCTGGGATCAGTCTGGGTTTACTGCGTGCACTGCAGGATTCATGGTTGCAGTCTGGGATCAGTCTGGCGTGACTGTGTGCACTGTCGGATCAATGGGTGCAGACTGGGATTAGTCTGGGGTAACTGGGTGCAGTGTCGAATCCCTTGGTGCAGTCTAGGATCAGTCTGGGGTGACTGCGTGCACTGTCGGATCCCTGGGTGCAGTCTGGGATCAATCTGAGGTGACTGCCTGCACTGTCGATTTCCTGGGTGCAGTCTGGGATCAGTCGGGGTGACTTGGTGCACTCTGGAATCGCTAGGTGCAGTCTGGGACAGGTCTGGGGTGACTGCGTGCACTGTGGGATCCCAGGGTGTAGTCTGGGATCAGTCTGGGGTGACTGGGTGCACTCCAGGATCCCGGGGTGCAGTCTTGGATCTGTCTGGGGTGACTGGGTGCACTCTAGGATCCCTGGGTGCAGTCTGGGATCTGTCTGGGGTGACTGCGTGCATAGTAGGATCCCTGGGTGCAGTCTGGGATCAGTCTGGTGTGACTGCTTGCAATGTAGGTTTCCTGGGTGCAGTCTTGGAATAGTCTGGGGTGACTCGGTGCAGTGTAGGATCCCTGGTTGCAGTCTGGGATCAGTCTGGTGTGACTGCGTGCACTTTCCGATCCCTGGATGCAGTCTGGGATCAGTCTCGTATGACTGGGTGCACTCTGGGTCACTGGGTGCAGTCTGGGATCAGTCTGGGGTGACTGTGTGCACTGCAGGATCCCTGGGTGCAATCTGGAATCAGTCTGGGGTGACTGGGTGCATTGTCCGATCCCAGGGTGCAGTCTGGGATCAGTCTGGGGTGACTGCGTGCACTGTAGATTTCCCTGCTGCAGTTTGGAATCAGTCTGGGATGACGTGGTGCACTCTGGAATCCCTGGGTTCAGTCTGGGATCAGTCTGTGTGACTGCGTGCAATCTGGGATCCCTGGGTGCAGTCTGGGATCAGTCTGGGGTGACTGCGTGCACTCTGGGATCCCTGGGTTCAGTCTGTGATCAGTCTGGGGTGACTGCGTGCACAGTACGATCCCTGGGTGCAGTCTGGGATCAATCTGGGGTGACTGCCTGCAATGTAGGATTCATGGGTGCAGTCTGGGATCAGTCTGGGGTTACTGAGTGCACTGTAGGATCCCTGGGTGCAGTCTGGGATCAGTCTGGGGAGACTGCGTGCACTGTACGATCCCTGGGTGCAGACTGGGATCAGTCTGGGGAGACCGCGTGGACTGTGCGATCCCTGGGTTCAGTCTGGGATCAGTCTGGGGTGACTGCGTGCACTGTAGAATTCCTGGGTGCAGTCTGGGATCAGTCTGGCGAGACTGGGTGCACTCTGGGATCCCTGGGTGCAGCCTGGGATCAGTCTGGGGTGACTGCGTGCAGTGCAGGATCCCTGGGTGCAGTCTGGGATCAGTCTGGGGTGACTGCGTGCTCTGTAGGATTCCTGGGTGCAGGCTGGGATCAGTCTGGGGTGACTGCGTGCACTGCAGGTTTCCTGGGTGCAGTCTGGGATCAGTGTGGTGTGATTGCTTGCACTGTCGGGTTCCTGGGTGACGTCTGGGATCAGTCTGGGGTGATTGAGTGCATGTAGGATTACTGGGTGCAGTCTGGGATCAGTCTGGGTGACTGCGTGCAATCTGGGATCCCTGGGTGCAGTCTGGGATCAGTCTGGGGTGACTGCGTGCACTCTGGGATCCCTGTGTTCAGTCTGTGATCAGTCTGGGGTGACTGCGTGCACAGTACGATCCCTGGGTGCAGTCTGGGATCAGTCTGGGGTGACTGCCTGCAATGTAGGATTCATGGGTGCAGTCTGGGATCAATCTGGGGTTACTGAGTGCACTGTAGGATCCCTGGGTGCAGTCTGGGATCAGTCTGGGGAGACTGCGTGCACTGTACGATCCCTGGGTGCAGATTGGGATCAGTCTGGGGAGACTGCGTGGACTGTGCGATCCCTGGGTGCAGTCTGGGATCAGTCTGGGGAGACTGCGCGCACTGTAGAATTCCTAGGTGCAGTCTGGGATCAGTCTGGCGAGACTGGGTGCACTCTGGGATCCCTGGGTGCAGTCTGGGATCAGTCTGGGGTGACTGCGTGCAGTGCAGGATCCCTGGGTGCAGTCTGGGATCAGTCTGGGGTGACTGCGTGCTCTGTAGGATTCCTGGGTGCAGGCTGGGATCAGTCTGGGGTGAGTGCGTGCACTGCAGGTTTCCTGGGTGCAGTCTGGGATCAGTGTGGGGTGATTGCTTGCACTGTCGGGTTCCTGGGTGCCGTCTGGGATCAGTCTGGGGTGATTAAGTGCATGTAGGATTACTGGGTGCAGTCTGGGATCATTCTGGGATGACTGCGTGCACTGCAGGATCCATGGGTGCATTCTGGGATTAGTCTGGGATTATTGCCTGCACTGTAGGATTCCTGGGTGTTGTCTGGGATCAGTCTGGGGTGACTGGGTGCACAGTAGGATCCGTGGCTGCATTCTGGGATGACTGCGTGCACTGTAGGATCCCTGGGTGCAGTCTGGGATCAGTCTGGGGTGACTGCGTGCAGAGTACGATCCCTGGGTGCAGTCTGGGATCAGTCTTGGGTGACTGCCTGCAATGTAGGATTCATGGGTGCAGTCTGGGATCAGTCTGGGGTTACTGAGTGCACTGTAGGATCCCTGGGTGCAGTCTGGGATCAGTCTGGGGAGACTGCGTGCACTGTAGGATTCATGGGTGCAGTCTGGGATCAGTTTGGGGTTACTGAGTGCACTGTAGGATCCCTGGGTGCAGTCTGGGAACAGTCTGGGGAGACTGCGTGGACCGTGCGATCCCTGGGTGCAGTCTGGGATCAGTCTGGTTGACTGCGTGCACTGTAGGATCCCTGGGTGCAGTCTGGGATCAGTCTGTTGTGACTGCGTGCACTGCAGGATTCCTGTGTGCAGTCTGGGATCAGTCTGGGGTGACTGCGTGCACTGTAGCATCACTGGGTGCAGTCTAGGATCAGTCTGGGGTGACTGCGTGCACTGTAGGATCCCTGGGTGCAGTCTGGGAGCAGTCTGGTGTGACTGCGTGCAGTGCAGGATCCCTGGGTGCAGTCTGGGATTAGTCTGGGGTGACTGCATGCACTTACGTTCCCTGGGTGCAGTCTGGGATCAGTCTGGGGTGACTGCGTGCATTGAAGGATTCCTGGGTGCAGTCTGTGGTGACTGCGTGCACTGCAGGATCACTGGGTGCAGTCTGGGATCAGTCTGTGGTGACTGCGTGCACTGTAGGATCACTGGCTGCAGTCTGGGATCAGTCTGGGGTGACTGCGTGCACTGCAGGCTCCCTGAGTGCAGTCTGGGATCAGTCTGGGTTTACTGCGTGCACTGCAGGATTCATGGTTGCAGTCTGGGATCAGTCTGGCGTGACTGTGTGCACTGTCGGATCAATGGGTGCAGACTGGGATTAGTCTGGGGTAACTGGGTGCAGTGTCGAATCCCTTGGTGCAGTCTAGGATCAGTCTGGGGTGACTGCGTGCACTGTCGGATCCCTGGGTGCAGTCTGGGATCAATCTGAGGTGACTGCCTGCACTGTCGATTTCCTGGGTGCAGTCTGGGATCAGTCGGGGTGACTTGGTGCACTCTGGAATCGCTAGGTGCAGTCTGGGACAGGTCTGGGGTGACAGCGTGCACGGTGGGATCCCAGGGTGCAGTCTTGGATCAGTCTGGGGTGACTGGGTGCACTCTAGGATCCCTGGGTGCAGTCTGGGATCTGTCTGGGGTGACTGGGTGCACTCTAGGATCCCTGGGTGCAGTCTGGGATCTGTCTGGGGTGACTGCGTGCATTGTAGGATCCCTGGGTGCAGTCTGGGATCAGTCTGGTGTGACTGCTTGCAAAGTAGGTTTCCTGGGTGCAGTCTGGGAATAGTCTGGGGTGACTGGGTGCAGTATCGGATCCCTGGGTGCAGTCTGGGATCAGTCTGGGGTGACTGCGTGCACTTTCCGATCCCTGGGTGCAGTCTGGGATCAGTCTCGTATGACTGGGTGCACTCTGGGATCACTGGGTGCAGTCTGGGATCAGTCTGGGGTGACCGTGTGCACTGCAGGATCCCTGGGTGCAGTCTGGGATCAGTCTGGGGTGACTGCGTGCACTGTTGGATCCCTGGGTGCAGTCTGGGATCAGTCTGGGGTGACTGCGTGCACTGCAGGTTTCCTTGGTGCAGTCTGGGATCAGTGTGGGGTGATTGCGTTCACTGTCGGGTTCCTGGGTGCCGTCTGGGATCAGTCTGGGTTGACTGCCTGCACTGTAGGATTCCTGGGTGTTGTCTGGGATCAGTCTGGGGTGTCTGGGTGCACAGTAGGATCCGTGGCTGCATTCTGGGATGACTGCGTGCACTGTAGGATCCCTGGGTGCAGTCTGGGATCAGTCTGGGGTGACTGCGTGCAGAGTACGATCCCTGGGTGCAGTCTGGGATCAGTCTTGGCTGACTGCCTGCAATGTAGGATTCATGGGTGCAGTCTGGGATCAGTCTGGGGTTACTGAGTGCACTGTAGGATCCCTGGGTGCAGTCTGGGATCAGTCTGGGGAGACTGCGTGGACTGTGCGATCCCTGGGAGCAGTCTGGGATCAGTCTGGGGTGACTGCGTGCACTGTAGGATTCATGGGTGCAGTCTGGGATCAGTTTGGGGTTACTGAGTGCACTGTAGGATCCCTGGGTGCAGTCTGGGATCAGTCTGGGGAGACTGCGTGGACTGTGCGATCCCTGGGTGCAGTCTGGGATCAGTCTGGGGTGACTGCGTGCAGTGCAGGATCCCTGGGTGCAGTCTGGGTTCAGTCTGGGGTGACTGCGTGCTCTGTAGGATTCCTGTGTGCAGTCTGGGATCAGTGTGGGGTGATTGCGTGCACTGTCGTTTTCCTGGGTGCTGTCTGGGATCAGTCTGGGGTGACTGCGTGCACTGTTGGATCCATGGGTGCAGTCTGGGATTAGTCTGGGATTATTGCCTGCACTGTAGGATTCCTGGGTGTTGTCTGGGATCAGTCTGGGATGACTGCGTGCACTGTAGGATTCCTTGGAGCAGTCTGGGATCAGTCTGGGGTGACTGCGTGCACTGTAGGATCCCTGGGTGCAGTCTGGGATCAGTCTGGTTGACTGCGTGCACTGTAGGATCCCTGGGTGCAGTCTGGGATCAGTCTGGTGTGACTGCGTGCACTGCAGGATTCCTGTGTGCAGTCTGGGATCAGTCTGGGGTGACTGCGTGCACTGTAGCATCACTGGGTGCAGTCTAGGATCAGTCTGGGGTGACTGCGTGCACTGTAGGATCCCTGGGTGCAGTCTGGGAGCAGTCTGGTGTGACTGCGTGCAGTGTAGGATCCCTGGGTGCAGTCTGGGATTAGTCTGGGGTGACTGCATGCACTTACGTTCCCTGGGTGCAGTCTGGGATCAGTCTGGGGTGACTGCGTGCTCTGTAGGATTCCTGGGTGCAGTCTGGGATTAGTCTGAGGTGACTGCATGCACTTACGTTCCCTGGGTGCAGTCTGGGATCAGTCTGGGGTGACTGCGTGCATTGAAGGATTCCTGGGTGCAGTCTGTGGTGACTGCGTGCACTGTAGGATCACTGGGTGCAGTCTGGGATCAGTCTGGGGTGACTGCGTGCACTGCAGGCTCCCTGAGTGCAGTTTGGGATCAGTCTGGGTTTACTGCGTGCACTGTAGGATTCATGGTTGCAGTCTGGGATCAGTCTGTGGTGACTGCGTGCACTGTTGGATCCCTGGGTGCAGTCTGGGATCAGTCTGGGGTGACTGCGTGCACTGCCGGTTTCCTGGGTGCTGTCTGGGATCAGTATGGGGTTACTGAGTGCACTGTCCGATCCCTGGGTGCAGTCTGGGATCAGTCTGGGGTGACTGCGTGCTCTGTAGGATTCCTGGGTGCAGTCTGGGTACAGTCAGGAGTGACTGCGTGAACTGTAGAATTCCAGGGTGCAGTCTGGGATCAGTCTGGCGTGACTGGGTGCACTCTGGGATCCCTGGGTGCAGTCTTGGATCAGTCTGGGGTGACTGGGTGCATTTTAGGATCCCTGGGTGCAGTCTGGGTTCAGTCTGGGTAGACTGCGTGCACTCCGGCATCCCTGGGTGCAGTCTGGGAGCAGTCTGGGTTGACTGCGTGCTCTGCAGGATCCCTGGGTGCAGTCTGGGATCAGTCTGGGGTGACTGCGTGCACTGCAGGTTTCCTTGGTGCAGTTTGTGATCAGTGTGGGGTGATTGCGTTCACTTTCGGGTTCCTGGGTGCCGTCTGGGATCAGTCTGGGTTGACTGCGTGCACTGTAGGATTCTTGGGTGTTGTCTGGGATCAGTCTGGGGTGACTGGGTGCACTGTAGGGTCCCTGGGTGCAGTCTGTGATCAGTCTGGGTTGACTGCGTGCACTGTAGGATCCCTGGGTGCAGTCTGGGATCAGTCTGGGGTGACTGCGTGCACTGTCGGATCCCTGGGTGCAGTCTGGGATCCGTCTGGGGTGACTGCGTGCAAAGTAGAATTCCTGGGAGCAGTCTGGGATCAGTCTGGGGTGACTGCGTGCACTGTAGGATCCCTGGGTGCAGTCTGGGATCAGTCTGGGATGACTGCATGCACTGTCGGATCCCTGGGTGCAGTCTGGGATCAGTCTGGGGTGATTGCGTGCACTGCAGGATTCCTGGGTGCAGTCTGGGTTCAGTCTGGGGTGACTGCGTGCACTGTAGGATGACTGGGTGCATTCTGGGATCAGTCTGGGCTGACTGCGTGCACTGTAGCATCATGGGTGCAGTCTGGGATCAGTCTGTGGTGACTGCGTGCTCTGTAGGATCCCTGGGTGCAGTCTGGGATAATTCTGGGGTGACTGCGTGCTCTGTATGATCCCTGGGTGCAGTCTGGGATCAGTCTGGGTAGACTGCGTGCACTCTGGGATCCCTGGGTGCATTCTGGGATCAGTCTGGGCTGATTGCGTGCACTGTAGAATTCCTGGGTGCAGACTGGGATCAGTCTGGCGAGACTGGGTGCACTCTGGGATTCCTGGGTGCAGTCTGTGATCAGTCTGCGGTGACTGCGTGCACTGTCCGATCCCAGGGTGCAGTCTGGGATCAGTCTGTGGTGACTGCGTGCACTGTAGATTTCCTGGCTGCAGTTTGGAATCAGTCTGGGATGACGTGGTGCACTCTGGAATTCCTGTGTTCAGTCTGGGATCAGTCTGGGTGACTGCGTGCAATCTGGGATCCCTGGGTGCAGTCTGGGATCAGTCTGGGGTGACTGCGTGCACTCTGAGATCCCTGGGTTCAGTCTGTGATCAGTCTGGGGTGACTGCGTGCACAGTACGATCCCTGGGTGCAGTCTGGGATCAGTCTGGGGTGACTGCCTGCAATGTAGGATTCATGGGTGCAGTCTGGGATCAGTCTGGGGTTACTGAGTGCACTGTAGGATCTCTGGGTGCAGTCTGGGATCAGTCTGGGGAGACTGCGTGCACTGTACGATCCCTGGGTGCAGACTGGGATCAGTCTGGGGAGACTGCGTGGACTGATGCGATCCCTGGTTGCAGTCTGGGATCAGTCTGGGGAGACTGCGTGCACTGTAGAATTCCTGGGTGCAGTCTGGGATCAGTCTGGCGAGACTGGGTGCACTCTGGGATCCCTGGGTGCAGTCTGGGATCAGTCTGGGGTGACTGCGTGCAGTGCAGGATCCCTGGGTGCAGTCTGGGATCAGTCTGGGGTGACTGCTTGCTCTGTAGGATTCCTGGGTGCAGGCTGGGATCAGTCAGGGGTGACTGCGTGCACTGCAGGTTTCCTGGGTGCAGTCTGGTGTCAGTGTGGGGTGATTGCTTGCACTGTCGGGTTCCTGGGTGCCGTCTGGGATCAGTCTGGGGTGATTGGGTGCATGTAGGATTACTGGGTGCAGTCTGGGATCAGTCTGGGATGACTGCGTGCACTGTAGGATCCATGGGTGCATTCTGGGATTAGTCTGGGATTATTGCCTGCACTGTAGGATTCCTGGGTGTTGTCTGGGATCAGTCTGGGGTGACTGGGTGCACTGTAGGATCCATGGGTGCATTCTGGGATTAGTCTGGGATGACTGCGTGCACTGTAGGATCCCTGGGTGCAGTCTGGGATCAGTCTGGGTTGACTGCGTGCACTGTAGGATCCCTGGGTGCAGTCTGGGATCAGTCTGGGGTGACTGCGTGCACTGTAGAATTCATGGGTGCAGTCTGGGATCAGTCTGTGGATACTGAGTGCACTGTAGGATCCCTGGGTGCAGTCTGGGATCAGTCTGGGGAGACTGCGTGGAGTGTGCGATCCCTGGGAGCAGTCTGGGATCAGTCTGGGGTGACTGCGTGCACTGTAGAATTCCTGGGTGCAGTCTGGGATCAGTCTGGCGAGACTGCGTGCACTCTGGGTTCCCTGGGTGCAGTCTGGGATCAGTCTGGGGTGACTGCGTGCAGTGCAGGATCCCTGGGTGCAGTCTGGGTTCAGTCTGGGGGGACTGCGTGCTCTGTAGGATTCCTGGGTTCAGTCTGGGATCAGTCTGGGGTGACTGCGTGCACTGCAAGTTTCCTGTGTGCAGTCTGGGATCAGTGTGGGGTGATTGCGTGCACTGTCGGGTTCCTGGGTGCCGTCTGGGATCAGTCTGGGGTGACTGCGTGCACTGTTGGATCCATGGGTGCAGTCTGGGATTAGTCTGGGATTATTGCCTGCACTGTAGGATTCCTGGGTGTTGTCTGGGATCAGTCTGGGTTGACTGGGTGCACTGTCGGATCCGTGGCTGCAGTCTGGGATCAGTCTGGGATGACTGCGTGCACTATAGGGTCCCTGGGTGCAGTCTGGGATCAGTCTGGGGTGACTGCGTGCACTTTAGGATCCCTGTTTGCAGTCTGGGATCAGTCTGGGGTGACTGCGTGCAAAGTAGGATTCCTGGGAGCAGTCTGGGATCAGTCTGGGGCGACTGCGTGCACTGTAGGATCCCTGGGTGCAGTCTGGGATCAGTCTGGGATGACTGCGTGCACTGTAGGATCCCTGGGTGCAGTCTGGGATCAGTCTGGTGTGACTGCGTGCACTGCAGGATTCCTGGGTGCAGTCTGGGATCAGTCTGGGGTGACTGCGTGCACTGTTGGATCCCTGGGTGCAGTCTGGGATCAGTCTGGGGTGACTGCGTGCACTGCAGGTTTCCTTGGTGCAGTCTGTGATCAGTGTGGGGTGATTGCGTTCACTGTCGGGTTCCTGGGTGCCGTCTGGGATCAGTCTGGGTTGACTGCGTGCACTGTAGGATTCCTGGGTGTTGTCTGGGATCAGTCTGGGGTGACTGGGTGCACTGTAGGGTCCCTGGGTGCAGTCTGTGATCAGTCTGGGTTGACTGCGTGCACTGTAGGATCCCTGGGTGCAGTCTGGGATCAGTCTGGGGTGACTGCGTGCACTGTCGGATCCCTGGGTGCATTCTGGGATCCGTCTGGGGTGACTGCGTGCAAAGTAGAATTCCTGGGAGCAGTCTGGGATCAGTCTGGGGTGACTGCGTGCACTGTAGGATCCCTGGGTGCAGTCTGGGATCAGTCTGGGATGACTGCATGCACTGTCGGATCCCTGTGTGCAGTCTGGGATCAGTCTGGGGTGATTGCGTGCACTGCAGGATTCCTGGGTGCAGTCTGGGTTCAGTCTGGGGTGACTGCGTGCACTGTAGGATGACTGGGTGCATTCTGGGATCAGTCTGGGCTGACTGCGTGCACTGTAGCATCATGGGTGCAGTCTGGGATCAGTCTGTGGTGACTGCGTGCACTCCAGGATCCCTGGGTGCAGTCTGAGATCAGTCTGGGGTGACTGCGTGCACTGTCCGATCCCTGGGTGCAGACGAGGATCAGTCAGGGGAGACTGCGTGCACTGTAGAATTCCTGGGCGCAGTCTGGGATCAGTCTGGCGAAACTGGGTGCAATCTGGTATCCCTTGGTGCAGTCTGGGATAAGTCTGGGTTGATTGGGTGCATTTTCAGATCCCTGGGTGCAGTCTTGGATCAGTCTGGGGTGACTGCGTGCTCTGTAGGATTCCTGGGTGCAGTCTGGGATTAGTCTGAGGTGACTGCATGCACTTACGTTCCCTGGGTGCAGTCTGGGATCAGTCTGGGGTGACTGCGTGCATTGAAGGATTCCTGGGTGCAGTCTGTGGTGACTGCGTGCACTGTAGGTACACTGGGTGCAGTCTGGGATCTGTCTGGGGTGACTGCGTGCACTGCAGGCTCCCTGAGTGCAGTCTGGGATCAGTCTGGGTTTACTGCGTGCACTGTAGGATTCATGGTTGCAGTCTGGGATCAGTCTGTGGTGACTGCGTGCACTGTAGGATCCCTGGGTGCAGTCTGGGATCAGTCTGGGGTGACTGCGTGCACTGCCGGTTTCCTGGGTGCTGTCTGGGATCAGTCTGGGGTTACTGAGTGCACTGTCCGATCCCTGGGTGCAGTCTGGGATCAGTCTGGGGTGACTGCGTGCTCTGTAGGATTCCTGGGTGCAGTCTGGGTACAGTCAGGAGTGACTGCGTGAACTGTAGAATTCCAGGGTGCAGTCTGGGATCAGTCTGGCGTGACTGGGTGCACTCTGGGATCCCTGGGTGCAGTCTTGGATCAGTCTGGGGTGACTGGGTGCATTTTAGGATCCCTGGGTGCAGTCTGGGTGCAGTCTGGGTAGACTGCGTGCACTCCGGGATCCCTGGGTGCAGTCTGGGAGCAGTCTGGGTTGACCGCGTGCTCTGCAGGATCCCTGGGTGCAGTCTGGGATAATTCTGGGGTGACTGCGTGCTCTGTATGATCCCTGGGTGCAGTCTGGGATCAGTCTGGGTAGACTGCGTGCACTCTGGGATCCCTGGGTGCATTCTGGGATCAGTCTGGGGTGATTGCGTGCACTGTAGAATTCCTGGGTGCAGACTGGGATCAGTCTGGCGAGACTGGCTGGACTCTGGGATCCCTGGGTGCAGTCTGTGATCAGTCTGCGGTGACTGCGTGCACTGTCCGATCCCAGGGTGCAGTCTGGGATCAGTCTGTGGTGACTGCGTGCACTGTAGATTTCCTGGCTGCAGTTTGGAATCAGTCTGGGATGACGTGGTGCACTCTGGAATTCCTGGGTTCAGTCTGGGATCAGTCTGGGTGACTGCGTGCAATCTGGGATCCCTGGGTGCAGTCTGGGATCAGTCTGGGGTGACTGCGTGCACTCTGAGATCCCTGGGTTCAGTCTGTGATCAGACTGGGGTGACTGCGTGCACAGTACGATCCCTGGGTGCAGTCTGGGATCAGTCTGGGGTGACTGCCTGCAATGTAGGATTCATGGGTGCAGTCTGGGATCAGTCTGGGGTTACTGAGTGCACTGTAGGATCTCTGGGTGCAGTCTGGGATCAGTCTGGGGAGACTGCGTGCACTGTCCGATCCCTGGGTGCAGACTGGGATCAGTCTGGGGAGACTGCGTGGACTGTGCGATCCCTGGTTGCAGTCTGGGATCAGTCTGGGGAGACTGCGTGCACTGTAGAATTCCTGGGTGCAGTCTGGGATCAGTCTGGCGA
Organism: Heptranchias perlo; assembly: GCF_035084215.1. Taxonomy (NCBI): domain Eukaryota; kingdom Metazoa; phylum Chordata; class Chondrichthyes; order Hexanchiformes; family Hexanchidae; genus Heptranchias; species Heptranchias perlo. Next base: position 840,441 of record NW_027138722.1, read on the forward strand.
GTCTGGGTGCACTCTGGGATCCCTGGGTGCAGTCTGGGATCAGTCTGGGGTGACTGCTTGCTCTGTAGGATTCCTGGTTGCAGGCTGGGATCAGTCAGGGGTGACTGCGTGCACTGCAGGTTTCCTGGGTGCAGTCTGGGGTCAGTGTGGGGTGATTGCTTGCACTGTCGGGTTCCTGGGTGCCGTCTGGGATCAGTCTGGGGTGATTGGGTGCATGTAGGATTACTGGGTGCAGTCTGGGATCAGTCTGGGATGACTGCGTGCACTGTAGGATCCATGGGTGCATTCTGGGATTAGTCTGAGGTGACTGCATGCACTTACGTTCCCTGGGTGCAGTCTGGGATCAGTCTGGGGTGACTGCGTGCATTGAAGGATTCCTGGGTGCAGTCTGTGGTGACTGCGTGCACTGTAGGTACACTGGGTGCAGTCTGGGATCAGTCTGGGGTGATTGCGTGCACTGCAGGATTCCTGGGTGCAGTCTGGGTTCAGTCTGGGGTGACTGCGTGCACTGTAGGATGACTGGGTGCATTCTGGGATCAGTCTGGGCTGACTGCGTGCACTGTAGCATCATGGGTGCAGTCTGGGATCAGTCTGTGGTGACTGCGTGCACTCCAGGATCCCTGGGTGCAGTCTGAGATCAGTCTGGGGTGACTGCGTGCACTGTCCGATCCCTGGGTGCAGACGAGGATCAGTCAGGGGAGACTGCGTGCACTGTAGAATTCCTGGGCGCAGTCTGGGATCAGTCTGGCGAAACTGGGTGCAATCTGGTATCCCTTGGTGCAGTCTGGGATAAGTCTGGGTTGATTGGGTGCATTTTCAGATCCCTGGGTGCAGTCTTGGATCAGTCTGGGGTGACTGCGTGCTCTGTAGGATTCCTGGGTGCAGTCTGGGATTAGTCTGAGGTGACTGCATGCACTTACGTTCCCTGGGTGCAGTCTGGGATCAGTCTGGGGTGACTGCGTGCATTGAAGGATTCCTGGGTGCAGTCTGTGGTGACTGCGTGCACTGTAGGTACACTGGGTGCAGTCTGGGATCTGTCTGGGGTGACTGCGTGCACTGCAGGCTCCCTGAGTGCAGTCTGGGATCAGTCTGGGTTTACTGCGTGCACTGTAGGATTCATGGTTGCAGTCTGGGATCAGTCTGTGGTGACTGCGTGCACTGTAGGATCCCTGGGTGCAGTCTGGGATCAGTCTGGGGTGACTGCGTGCACTGCCGGTTTCCTGGGTGCTGTCTGGGATCAGTCTGGGGTTACTGAGTGCACTGTCCGATCCCTGGGTGCAGTCTGGGATCAGTCTGGGGTGACTGCGTGCTCTGTAGGATTCCTGGGTGCAGTCTGGGTACAGTCAGGAGTGACTGCGTGAACTGTAGAATTCCAGGGTGCAGTCTGGGATCAGTCTGGCGTGACTGGGTGCACTCTGGGATCCCTGGGTGCAGTCTTGGATCAGTCTGGGGTGACTGGGTGCATTTTAGGATCCCTGGGTGCAGTCTGGGTGCAGTCTGGGTAGACTGCGTGCACTCCGGGATCCCTGGGTGCAGTCTGGGAGCAGTCTGGGTTGACCGCGTGCTCTGCAGGATCCCTGGGTGCAGTCTGGGATAATTCTGGGGTGACTGCGTGCTCTGTATGATCCCTGGGTGCAGTCTGGGATCAGTCTGGGTAGACTGCGTGCACTCTGGGATCCCTGGGTGCATTCTGGGATCAGTCTGGGGTGATTGCGTGCACTGTAGAATTCCTGGGTGCAGACTGGGATCAGTCTGGCGAGACTGGCTGGACTCTGGGATCCCTGGGTGCAGTCTGTGATCAGTCTGCGGTGACTGCGTGCACTGTCCGATCCCAGGGTGCAGTCTGGGATCAGTCTGTGGTGACTGCGTGCACTGTAGATTTCCTGGCTGCAGTTTGGAATCAGTCTGGGATGACGTGGTGCACTCTGGAATTCCTGGGTTCAGTCTGGGATCAGTCTGGGTGACTGCGTGCAATCTGGGATCCCTGGGTGCAGTCTGGGATCAGTCTGGGGTGACTGCGTGCACTCTGAGATCCCTGGGTTCAGTCTGTGATCAGACTGGGGTGACTGCGTGCACAGTACGATCCCTGGGTGCAGTCTGGGATCAGTCTGGGGTGACTGCCTGCAATGTAGGATTCATGGGTGCAGTCTGGGATCAGTCTGGGGTTACTGAGTGCACTGTAGGATCTCTGGGTGCAGTCTGGGATCAGTCTGGGGAGACTGCGTGCACTGTCCGATCCCTGGGTGCAGACTGGGATCAGTCTGGGGAGACTGCGTGGACTGTGCGATCCCTGGTTGCAGTCTGGGATCAGTCTGGGGAGACTGCGTGCACTGTAGAATTCCTGGGTGCAGTCTGGGATCAGTCTGGCGAGTCTGGGTGCACTCTGGGATCCCTGGGTGCAGTCTGGGATCAGTCTGGGGTGACTGCTTGCTCTGTAGGATTCCTGGTTGCAGGCTGGGATCAGTCAGGGGTGACTGCGTGCACTGCAGGTTTCCTGGGTGCAGTCTGGGGTCAGTGTGGGGTGATTGCTTGCACTGTCGGGTTCCTGGGTGCCGTCTGGGATCAGTCTGGGGTGATTGGGTGCATGTAGGATTACTGGGTGCAGTCTGGGATCAGTCTGGGATGACTGCGTGCACTGTAGGATCCATGGGTGCATTCTGGGATTAGTCTGAGGTGACTGCATGCACTTACGTTCCCTGGGTGCAGTCTGGGATCAGTCTGGGGTGACTGCGTGCATTGAAGGATTCCTGGGTGCAGTCTGTGGTGACTGCGTGCACTGTAGGTACACTGGGTGCAGTCTGGGATCAGTCTGGGGTGATTGCGTGCACTGCAGGATTCCTGGGTGCAGTCTGGGTTCAGTCTGGGGTGACTGCGTGCACTGTAGGATGACTGGGTGCATTCTGGGATCAGTCTGGGCTGACTGCGTGCACTGTAGCATCATGGGTGCAGTCTGGGATCAGTCTGTGGTGACTGCGTGCACTCCAGGATCCCTGGGTGCAGTCTGAGATCAGTCTGGGGTGACTGCGTGCACTGTCCGATCCCTGGGTGCAGACGAGGATCAGTCAGGGGAGACTGCGTGCACTGTAGAATTCCTGGGCGCAGTCTGGGATCAGTCTGGCGAAACTGGGTGCAATCTGGTATCCCTTGGTGCAGTCTGGGATAAGTCTGGGTTGATTGGGTGCATTTTCAGATCCCTGGGTGCAGTCTTGGATCAGTCTGGGGTGACTGCGTGCTCTGTAGGATTCCTGGGTGCAGTCTGGGATTAGTCTGAGGTGACTGCATGCACTTACGTTCCCTGGGTGCAGTCTGGGATCAGTCTGGGGTGACTGCGTGCATTGAAGGATTCCTGGGTGCAGTCTGTGGTGACTGCGTGCACTGTAGGTACACTGGGTGCAGTCTGGGATCTGTCTGGGGTGACTGCGTGCACTGCAGGCTCCCTGAGTGCAGTCTGGGATCAGTCTGGGTTTACTGCGTGCACTGTAGGATTCATGGTTGCAGTCTGGGATCAGTCTGTGGTGACTGCGTGCACTGTAGGATCCCTGGGTGCAGTCTGGGATCAGTCTGGGGTGACTGCGTGCACTGCCGGTTTCCTGGGTGCTGTCTGGGATCAGTCTGGGGTTACTGAGTGCACTGTCCGATCCCTGGGTGCAGTCTGGGATCAGTCTGGGGTGACTGCGTGCTCTGTAGGATTCCTGGGTGCAGTCTGGGTACAGTCAGGAGTGACTGCGTGAACTGTAGAATTCCAGGGTGCAGTCTGGGATCAGTCTGGCGTGACTGGGTGCACTCTGGGATCCCTGGGTGCAGTCTTGGATCAGTCTGGGGTGACTGGGTGCATTTTAGGATCCCTGGGTGCAGTCTGGGTGCAGTCTGGGTAGACTGCGTGCACTCCGGGATCCCTGGGTGCAGTCTGGGAGCAGTCTGGGTTGACCGCGTGCTCTGCAGGATCCCTGGGTGCAGTCTGGGATAATTCTGGGGTGACTGCGTGCTCTGTATGATCCCTGGGTGCAGTCTGGGATCAGTCTGGGTAGACTGCGTGCACTCTGGGATCCCTGGGTGCATTCTGGGATCAGTCTGGGGTGATTGCGTGCACTGTAGAATTCCTGGGTGCAGACTGGGATCAGTCTGGCGAGACTGGCTGGACTCTGGGATCCCTGGGTGCAGTCTGTGATCAGTCTGCGGTGACTGCGTGCACTGTCCGATCCCAGGGTGCAGTCTGGGATCAGTCTGTGGTGACTGCGTGCACTGTAGATTTCCTGGCTGCAGTTTGGAATCAGTCTGGGATGACGTGGTGCACTCTGGAATTCCTGGGTTCAGTCTGGGATCAGTCTGGGTGACTGCGTGCAATCTGGGATCCCTGGGTGCAGTCTGGGATCAGTCTGGGGTGACTGCGTGCACTCTGAGATCCCTGGGTTCAGTCTGTGATCAGACTGGGGTGACTGCGTGCACAGTACGATCCCTGGGTGCAGTCTGGGATCAGTCTGGGGTGACTGCCTGCAATGTAGGATTCATGGGTGCAGTCTGGGATCAGTCTGGGGTTACTGAGTGCACTGTAGGATCTCTGGGTGCAGTCTGGGATCAGTCTGGGGAGACTGCGTGCACTGTCCGATCCCTGGGTGCAGACTGGGATCAGTCTGGGGAGACTGCGTGGACTGTGCGATCCCTGGTTGCAGTCTGGGATCAGTCTGGGGAGACTGCGTGCACTGTAGAATTCCTGGGTGCAGTCTGGGATCAGTCTGGCGAGTCTGGGTGCACTCTGGGATCCCTGGGTGCAGTCTGGGATCAGTCTGGGGTGACTGCTTGCTCTGTAGGATTCCTGGTTGCAGGCTGGGATCAGTCAGGGGTGACTGCGTGCACTGCAGGTTTCCTGGGTGCAGTCTGGGGTCAGTGTGGGGTGATTGCTTGCACTGTCGGGTTCCTGGGTGCCGTCTGGGATCAGTCTGGGGTGATTGGGTGCATGTAGGATTACTGGGTGCAGTCTGGGATCAGTCTGGGATGACTGCGTGCACTGTAGGATCCATGGGTGCATTCTGGGATTAGTCTGGGATTATTGCCTGCACTGTAGGATTCCTGGGTGTTGTCTGGGATCAGTCTGGGGTGACTGGGTGCACTGTAGGATCCATGGGTGCATTCTGGGATTAGTCTGGGATGACTGCGTGCACTGTAGGATCCCTGGGTGCAGTCTGGGATCAGTCTGGGTTGACTGCGTGCACTGTAGGATCCATGGGTGCAGTCTGGGATCAGTCTGGGGTGACTGCGTGCAGAGTAGGATCCCTGGGTGCAGTCTGGGATCAGTCTTGGGTGACTGCCTGCAATGTAGAATTCATGGGTGCAGTCTGGGATCAGTCTGTGGATACTGAGTGCACTGTAGGATCCCTGGGTGCAGTCTGGGATCAGTCTGGGGAGACTGCGTGGAGTGTGCGATCCCTGGGAGCAGTCTGGGATCAGTCTGGGGTGACTGCGTGCACTGTAGAATTCCTGGGTGCAGTCTGGGATCAGTCTGGCGAGACTGGGTGCACTCTGGGTTCCCTGGGTGCAGTCTGGGATCAGTCTGGGGTGACTGCGTGCAGTGCAGGATCCCTGGGTGCAGTCTGGGTTCAGTCTGGGGGGACTGCGTGCTCTGTAGGATTCCTGGGTTCAGTCTGGGATCAGTCTGGGGTGACTGCGTGCACTGCAAGTTTCCTGTGTGCAGTCTGGGATCAGTGTGGGGTGATTGCGTGCACTGTCGGGTTCCTGGGTGCCGTCTGGGATCAGTCTGGGGTGACTGCGTGCACTGTTGGATCCATGGGTGCAGTCTGGGATTAGTCTGGGATTATTGCCTGCACTGTAGGATTCCTGGGTGTTGTCTGGGATCAGTCTGGGGTGACTGGGTGCACTGTAGGATCCGTGGCTGCAGTCTGGGATCAGTCTGGGATGACTGCGTGCACTATAGGGTCCCTGGGTGCAGTCTGGGATCAGTCTGGGGTGACTGCGTGCACTTTAGGATCCCTGTTTGCAGTCTGGGATCAGTCTGGGGTGACTGCGTGCAAAGTAGGATTCCTGGGAGCAGTCTGGGATCAGTCTGGGGCGACTGCGTGCACTGTAGGATCCCTGGGTGCAGTCTGGGATCAGTCTGGGATGACTGCGTGCACTGTAGGATCCATGGGTGCAGTCTGGGATCAGTCTGGTGTGACTACGTGCACTGCAGGATTCCTGGGTGCAGTCTGGGATCAGTCTGGGGTGACTGCGTGCACTGTAGGATCACTGGGTGCAGTCTGGGATCAGTCTGGGGTGACCGCGTGCACTATAGCATCCATGGGAGCAGTCTGGGGAAAGACTGGGGTTACTGCGTGCACTGTAGGATCCCTGGGTGCAGTCTGGGAGCAGTCTGGTGTGACTGCGTGCAGGGTAGGATCCCTGGGTGCAGTTTGGGTTTAGTCTGGGGTGACTGCGTGCACTTACGTTCCCTGGGTGCAGTCTGGGATCAGTCTGGGGTGACTGCGTGCATTGCAGGATTCCTGGGTGCAGTCTGTGGTGACTGCGTGCACTGTAGGATCACTGGGTGCAGTCTGGGATCAGTCTGGGGTGACTGCGTGCACTGCAGGCTCCCTGAGTGCAGTCTGGGATCAGTCTGGGTTTACTGCGTGCACTGTAGGATTCATGGTTGCAGTCTGGGTTCAGTCTGGCGTGACTGTGTGCACTGTCGGATCCATGGGTGCAGACTGGGATTAGTCTGGGGTAACTGGGTGCAGTGTCGAATCCCTTGGTGCAGTTTGGGATCAGTCTGGGGTGACTGCGTGCAATGTAGTATCCCTGGCTGCAGTCTGGGATCAGTCTGGGGTGACTGCGTGCAATGTAGGATCCCAGGGTGCAGTCTGGGATCAATCTGGGGTGACTGCCTGCAGTGTAGATTTCCTGGGTGCAGTCCGGGATCAGTCGGGGTAACTTGGTGCACACTGGAATCGCTGGGTGCAGTCTGGGATCTGTCAGGGGTGACTGGGTGCACTCTAGGATCCCTGGGTGCAGTCTGGGATCTGTCTGGGGTGACTGCGTGCATAGTAGGATCCCTGGGTGCAGTCTGGGATCAGTCTGGTGTGACTGCTTGCAATGTAGGTTTCCTGGGTGCAGTCTGGGAATAGTCTGGGGTGACTGGGTGCAGTGTAGGACACCTGGGTGCAGTCTGGGATCAGTCTGGGGTTACTGCGTGCACTGTCGGGTTCCTGGGTGCCGTCTGGGATCAGTCTGGGGTGATTGGGTGCATGTAGGATTATTGGGTGCAGTCTGGGATCATTCTGGGGTGACTGCTTGCACTGTAGGATCCATGGGTGCATTCTGGGATTAGTCTGGGATTATTGCCTGCACTGTAGGATCCCTGGGTGCAGTCTGGGATCAGTCTGGGCTGATTGCGTGCACTGTAGAATTCCTGGGTGCAGACTGGGATCAGTCTGGCGAGACTGGGTGCACTCTGGGATTCCTGGGTGCAGTCTGTGATCAGTCTGCGGTGACTGCGTGCACTGTCCGATCCCAGGGTGCAGTCTGGGATCAGTCTGTGGTGACTGCGTGCACTGTAGATTTCCTGGCTGCAGTTTGGAATCAGTCTGGGATGACGTGGTGCACTCTGGAATTCCTGGGTTCAGTCTGGGATCAGTCTGGGTGACTGCGTGCAATCTGGGATCCCTGGGTGCAGTCTGGGATCAGTCTGGGGTGACTGCGTGCACTCTGAGATCCCTGGGTTCAGTCTGTGATCAGACTGGGGTGACTGCGTGCACAGTACGATCCCTGGGTGCAGTCTGGGATCAGTCTGGGGTGACTGCCTGCAATGTAGGATTCATGGGTGCAGTCTGGGATCAGTCTGGGGTTACTGAGTGCACTGTAGGATCTCTGGGTGCAGTCTGGGATCAGTCTGGGGAGACTGCGTGCACTGTCCGATCCCTGGGTGCAGACTGGGATCAGTCTGGGGAGACTGCGTGGACTGTGCGATCCCTGGTTGCAGTCTGGGATCAGTCTGGGGAGACTGCGTGCACTGTAGAATTCCTGGGTGCAGTCTGGGATCAGTCTGGCGAGTCTGGGTGCACTCTGGGATCCATGGGTGCAGTTTCGGATCAGTCTGGGGTGACTGCTTGCTCTGTAGGATTCCTGGTTGCAGGCTGGGATCAGTCAGGGGTGACTGCGTGCACTGCAGGTTTCCTGGGTGCAGTCTGGGGTCAGTGTGGGGTGATTGCTTGCACTGTCGGGTTCCTGGGTGCCGTCTGGGATCAGTCTGGGGTGATTGGGTGCATGTAGGATTACTGGGTGCAGTCTGGGATCAGTCTGGGATGACTGCGTGCACTGTAGGATCCATGGGTGCATTCTGGGATTAGTCTGGGATTATTGCCTGCACTGTAGGATTCCTGGGTGTTGTCTGGGATCAGTCTGGGGTGACTGGGTGCACTGTAGGATCCATGGGTGCATTCTGGGATTAGTCTGGGATGACTGCGTGCACTGTAGGATCCCTGGGTGCAGTCTGGGATCAGTCTGGGTTGACTGCGTGCACTGTAGGATCCATGGGTGCAGTCTGGGATCAGTCTGGGGTGACTGCGTGCAGAGTAGGATCCCTGGGTGCAGTCTGGGATCAGTCTTGGGTGACTGCCTGCAATGTAGAATTCATGGGTGCAGTCTGGGATCAGTCTGTGGATACTGAGTGCACTGTAGGATCCCTGGGTGCAGTCTGGGATCAGTCTGGGGAGACTGCGTGGAGTGTGCGATCCCTGGGAGCAGTCTGGGATCAGTCTGGGGTGACTGCGTGCACTGTAGAATTCCTGGGTGCAGTCTGGGATCAGTCTGGCGAGACTGGGTGCACTCTGGGTTCCCTGGGTGCAGTCTGGGATCAGTCTGGGGTGACTGCGTGCAGTGCAGGATCCCTGGGTGCAGTCTGGGTTCAGTCTGGGGGGACTGCGTGCTCTGTAGGATTCCTGGGTTCAGTCTGGGATCAGTCTGGGGTGACTGCGTGCACTGCAAGTTTCCTGTGTGCAGTCTGGGATCAGTGTGGGGTGATTGCGTGCACTGTCGGGTTCCTGGGTGCCGTCTGGGATCAGTCTGGGGTGACTGCGTGCACTGTTGGATCCATGGGTGCAGTCTGGGATTAGTCTGGGATTATTGCCTGCACTGTAGGATTCCTGGGTGTTGTCTGGGATCAGTCTGGGGTGACTGGGTGCACTGTAGGATCCGTGGCTGCAGTCTGGGATCAGTCTGGGATGACTGCGTGCACTATAGGGTCCCTGGGTGCAGTCTGGGATCAGTCTGGGGTGACTGCGTGCAAAGTAGGATTCCTGGGAGCAGTCTGGGATCAGTCTGGGGCGACTGCGTGCACTGTAGGATCCCTGGGTGCAGTCTGGGATCAGTCTGGGATGACTGCGTGCACTGTAGGATCCATGGGTGCAGTCTGGGATCAGTCTGGTGTGACTACGTGCACTGCAGGATTCCTGGGTGCAGTCTGGGATCAGTCTGGGGTGACTGCGTGCACTGTAGGATCACTGGGTGCAGTCTGGGATCAGTCTGGGGTGACCGCGTGCACTATCGCATCCATGGGAGCAGTCTGGGGAAAGACTGGGGTTACTGCGTGCACTGTAGGATCCCTGGGTGCAGTCTGGGAGCAGTCTGGTGTGACTGCGTGCAGGGTAGGATCCCTGGGTGCAGTTTGGGTTTAGTCTGGGGTGACTGCGTGCACTTACGTTCCCTGGGTGCAGTCTGGGATCAGTCTGGGGTGACTGCGTGCATTGCAGGATTCCTGGGTGCAGTCTGTGGTGACTGCGTGCACTGTAGGATCACTGGGTGCAGTCTGGGATCAGTCTGGGGTGACTGCGTGCACTGCAGACTCCCTGAGTGCAGTCTGGGATCAGTCTGGGTTTACTGCGTGCACTGTAGGATTCATGGTTGCAGTCTGGGTTCAGTCTGGCGTGACTGTGTGCACTGTCGGATCCATGGGTGCAGACTGGGATTAGTCTGGGGTAACTGGGTGCAGTGTCGAATCCCTTGGTGCAGTTTGGGATCAGTCTGGGGTGACTGCGTGCAATGTAGTATCCCTGGGTGCAGTCTGGGATCAGTCTGGGGTGACTGCGTGCAATGTAGGATCCCAGGGTGCAGTCTGGGATCAATCTGGGGTGACTGCCTGCAGTGTAGATTTCCTGGGTGCAGTCCGGGATCAGTCGGGGTAACTTGGTGCACACTGGAATCGCTGGGTGCAGTCTGGGATCTGTCAGGGGTGACTGGGTGCACTCTAGGATCCCTGGGTGCAGTCTGGGATCTGTCTGGGGTGACTGCGTGCATAGTAGGATCCCTGGGTGCAGTCTGGGATCAGTCTGGTGTGACTGCTTGCAATGTAGGTTTCCTGGGTGCAGTCTGGGAATAGTCTGGGGTGACTGGGTGCAGTGTAGGACACCTGGGTGCAGTCTGGGATCAGTCTGGGGTTACTGCGTGCACTGTCGGGTTCCTGGGTGCCGTCTGGGATCAGTCTGGGGTGATTGGGTGCATGTAGGATTATTGGGTGCAGTCTGGGATCATTCTGGGGTGACTGCTTGCACTGTAGGATCCATGGGTGCATTCTGGGATTAGTCTGGGATTATTGCCTGCACTGTAGGATCCCTGGGTGCAGTCTGGGATCAGTCTGGGTTGACTGCGTGCACTGTAGGATCCCTGGGTGCAGTCTGGGATCAGTCTGGGGTGACTGCGTGCACTGTAGGATCCCTGGGTGCAGTCTGGGATCAGTCTGGGGTGACTGCGTGCAGAGTAGAATCCCTGGGTGCAGTCTGGGATCAGTCTTGGGTGACTGCCTGCAATGTAGGATTCATGGGTGCAGTCTGGGATCAGTCTGGGGTTACTGAGTGCACTGTAGGATCCCTGGGTGCAGTCTGGGATCAGTCTGGGGAGACTGCGTGCAATGTACGATCGCTGGGTGCAGACTGGGATCAGACTGGGGAGACTGCGTGGACTGTGCGATCCCTGGGAGCAGTCTGGGATCAGTCTGGGGTGACTGCGTGCACTGTCGAATTCCTGGGTGCAGTCTGGGATCAGTCTGGCGAGACTGGGTGCACTCTGGGATCCCTTGGTGCAGTCTGGGATCAGTCTGGGGTGACTGCGTGCAATGTAGTATCCCTGGGTGCAGTCTGGGATCAGTCTGGGGTGACTGCGTGCACTGTAGGATCCCTGGGTGCAGTCTGGGATCAATCTGGGGTGACTGCCTGCACTGTAGATTTCCTGGGTGCAGTCCGGGATCAGTCGGGGTGACTTGGTGCACTCTGGAATCGCTAGGTGCAGTCTGGGAATAGTCTGGGGTGACTGGGTGCAGTGTAGGATACCTGGGTGCAGTCTGGGATCAGTCTGGGGTGACTGCATGCACTGTCAGGTTCCTGGGTGCCGTCTGGGATCAGTCTGGGGTGATTGGGTGCATGTAGGATTACTGGGTGCAGTCTGGGATCATTGTGGGGTGACTGCGTGCACTGTAGGATCCATGGGTGCATTCTGGGATTAGTCTGGGATTATTGCCTGCACTGTACGATCCCTGGGTGCAGTCTGGGATCAGTCTGGGTTGACTGCGTGCACTGTAGGATCCCTGGGTGCAGTCTGGGATCAGTCTGGGGTGACTGCGTGCACTGTAGGATCCCTGGGTGCAGTCTGGGATCAGTCTGGGGTGACTGCGTGCAGAGTAGAATCCCTGGGTGCAGTCTGGGATCAGTCTTGGGTGACTGCCTGCAATGTAGGATTCATGGGTGCAGTCTGGGATCAGTCTGGGGTTACTGAGTGCACTGTAGGATCCCTGGGTGCAGTCTGGGATCAGTCTGGCGTGACTTCGTGCACTGCAGGATCCCTGAGTGCAGTCTGGGTTCAGTCTGGGGTGACTGTGTGCTCTGTAGGATTCCTGGGTTGAGTCTGGGATCAGTCTGGGGTGACTGCGTGCACTGCAAGTTTCCTGTGTGCAGTCTGGGTTCAGTGTGTGGTGATTGCGTGCACTTTCGGGTCCCTGGGTGCAGTCTGGGATCAGTCTGTGGTGACTGCGTGCACTGTAGGATCACTGGGTGCAGTCTGGGATCAGTCTGGGGTGACTGCGTGCACTGCAGGCTCCCTGAGTGCAGTCTGGGATCAGTCTGGGTTTACTGCGTGCACTGTAGGATTCATGGTTGCAGTCTGGGTTCATCTGGCGTGACTGTGTGCACTTTCGGATCCATGGGTGCAGACTGGGATTAGTCTGGGGTAACTGGGTGCAGTGTCGAATCCCTTGGTGCAGTTTGGGATCAGTCTGGGGTGACTGCGTGCAATGTAGTATCCCTGGGTGCAGCCTGGGATCAGTCTGGGGTGACTGCGTGCACTGTAGGATCCCTGGGTGCAGTCTGGGATCAATCTGGGGTGACTGCCTGCACTGTAGATTTCCTGGGTGCAGTCCGTGATCAGTCGGGGTGACTTGGTGCACTCTGGAATCGCTGGGTGCAGTCTGGGATCTGTCAGGGGTGACTGGGTGCACTCTAGGATCCCTGGGTGCAGTCTGGGATCTGTCTGGGGTGACTGCGTGCATAGTAGGATCCCTGGGTGCAGTCTGGGATCAATCTGGGGTGACTGCCTGCACTGTAGATTTCCTGGGTGCAGTCCGGGATCAGTCGGGGTGACTTGGTGCACTCTGGAATCGCTAGGTGCAGTCTGGGAATAGTCTGGGGTGACTGGGTGCAGTGTAGGATACCTGGGTGCAGTCTGGGATCAGTCTGGGGTGACTGCGTGCACTGTCAGGTTCCTGGGTGCCGTCTGGGATCAGTCTGGGGTGATTGGGTGCATGTAGGATTACTGGGTGCAGTCTGGGATCATTCTGGGGTGACTGCGTGCACTGTAGGATCCATGGGTGCATTCTGGGATTAGTCTGGGATTATTGCCTGCACTGTACGATCCCTGGGTGCAGTCTGGGATCAGTCTGGGTTGACTGCGTGCACTGTAGGATCCCTGGGTGCAGTCTGGGATCAGTCTGGGGTGACTGCGTGCACTGTAGGATCCCTGGGTGCAGTCTGGGATCAGTCTGGGGTGACTGCGTGCAGAGTAGAATCCCTGGGTGCAGTCTGGGATCAGTCTTGGGTGACTGCCTGCAATGTAGGATTCATGGGTGCAGTCTGGGATCAGTCTGGGGTTACTGAGTGCACTGTAGGATCCCTGGGTGCAGTCCGGGATCAGTCTGGCGTGACTTCGTGCACTGCAGGATCCCTGAGTGCAGTCTGGGTTCAGTCTGGGGTGACTGTGTGCTCTGTAGGATTCCTGGGTTGAGTCTGGGATCAGTCTGGGGTGACTGCGTGCACTGCAAGTTTCCTGTGTGCAGTCTGGGTTCAGTGTGTGGTGATTGCGTGCACTTTCGGGTCCCTGGGTGCAGTCTGGGATCAGTCTGTGGTGACTGCGTGCACTGTAGGATCACTGGCTGCAGTCTGGGATCAGTCTGGGGTGACTGCGTGCACTGCAGGCTCCCTGAGTGCAGTCTGGGATCAGTCTGGGTTTACTGCGTGCACTGTAGGATTCATGGTTGCAGTCTGGGATCAGTCTGGCGTGACTGTGTGCACTGTCGGATCCATGGGTGCAGACTGGGATTAGTCTGGGGTAACTGGGTGCAGTGTCGAATCCCTTGGTGCAGTCTGGGATCAGTCTGGGGTGACTGCGTGCAATGTAGTATCCCTGGGTGCAGTCCGGGATCAGTCGGGGTGACTTGGTGCACTGTGGGATCACAGGGTGCAGTCTGGGATCAGTCTGGGGTGACTGGGTGCACTCTAGGATCCCTGGGTGCAGTCTGGGATCTGTCTGGGGTGACTGCGTGCATAGTAGGATCCCTGGGTGCAGTCTGGGATCAGTCTGGTGTGAATGCTTGCAATGTAGGTTTCCTGGGTGCAGTCTGGGAATATTCTGGGGTGACTGGGTGCAGTGTAGGATCCCTGGGTGCAGTCTGGGATCAGTCTCGTATGACTGGGTGCACTCTGGGATCACTGGGTGCAGTCTGGGGATAGACTGTGGTTACTGCGTGCACTGTAGGATCCCTGGGTGCAGTCTGGGAGCTGTCTGGTGTGACTGCGTGCAGTGTCGGAACCCTGGGTGCAGTCTGGGATCAGTCTGGGGTGATTGTGTGCTATAACGTTCCCTGGGTGCAGTCTGGGATCAGTCCGGGGTGACTGCGTGCATTGCAGGATTCCTGGGTGCAGTCTGGGGTGACTGCGTGCACTGTCGGATCACTGGGTGCAGTCTGGGATCAGTCTGGGGTGACTGCGTGCACTGTAGGCTCCCTGAGTGCAGTCTGCGATCAGTGTGGGTGACTTGGTGCAGTCTGGGATCCCTAGATGCAGTCTGGGATCAGTCTGGGGTGACTGGGTGCACTGTTGGTTCCGTTGCTGCAGTCTGGGATCAGTCTGGGGTGACTGCGTGCACTGCAGGATCCCTGGGTGCAGTCTGCGATCAGTCTGTGGTGACTGCGTGCACTGTCCGATCCCTGGGTGCAGTCTGGGATCAGTCTGTGGTGACTGCGTGCACTCCAGGATCCCTGGGTGCAGTCTGAGATCAGTCTGTGGTGACTGCGTGCACTGTCCGATACCTGGGTGCAGACTGGGATCAGTCTGGGGAGACTGCGTGCACTGTAGAATTCCTAGGCGCAGTCTGGGATCAGTCTGGCGAAACTGGGTGCAATCTGGTATCCCTGGGTGCAGTCTGGGATAAGTCTGGGGTGACTGGGTGCATTTTCAGATCCCTGGGTGCAGTCTGGGATCAGTCCAGGTGGACTGCGTGCACACTGGGAACCCTGTGTGCAGTCTGGGGTCAGTCTGGGTTGACTGCGTTCAGTGCAGTATCCCTGGGTGCAGTCTGGGATCAGTCCAGGTGGACTGCGTGCACTGCAGGATTCCTGGGTGCAGTCTGGGATCAGTCTGGGGTGACTGCGTGCACTGTAGGATCACTGGGTGCAGTCTGGGATCAGTCTGGGGTGACCGCGTGCACTAGAGCATCCATGGGAGCAGTCTGGGGAAAGACTGGGGTTACTGCGTGCACTGTAGGATCCCTGGGTGCAGTCTGGGAGCAGTCTGGTGTGACTGCGTGCAGGGTAGGATCCCTGGGTGCAGTTTGGGTTTAGTCTGGGGTGACTGCGTGCACTTACGTTCCCTGGGTGCAGTCTGGGATCAGTCTGGGGTGACTGCGTGCATTGCAGGATTCCTGGGTGCAGTCTGTGGTGACTGCGTGCACTGTAGGATCACTGGGTGCAGTCTGGGATCAGTCTGGGGTGACTGCGTGCACTGCAGGCTCCCTGAGTGCAGTCTGGGATCAGTCTGGGTTTACTGCGTGCACTGTAGGATTCATGGTTGCAGTCTGGGTTCAGTCTGGCGTGACTGTGTGCACTGTCGGATCCATGGGTGCAGACTGGGATTAGTCTGGGGTAACTGGGTGCAGTGTCGAATCCCTTGGTGCAGTTTGGGATCAGTCTGGGGTGACTGCGTGCAATGTAGTATCCCTGGGTGCAGTCTGGGATCAGTCTGGGGTGACTGCGTGCAATGTAGGATCCCTGGGTGCAGTCTGGGATCAATCTGGGGTGACTGCCTGCAGTGTAGATTTCCTGGGTGCAGTCCGGGATCAGTCGGGGTGACTTGGTGCACTCTGGAATCGCTGGGTGCAGTCTGGGATCTGTCAGGGGTGACTGGGTGCACTCTAGGATCCCTGGGTGCAGTCTGGGATCTGTCTGGGGTGACTGCGTGCATAGTAGGATCCCTGGGTGCAGTCTGGGATCAGTCTGGTGTGACTGCTTGCAATGTAGGTTTCCTGGGTGCAGTCTGGGAATAGTCTGGGGTGACTGGGTGCAGTGTAGGATACCTGGGTGCAGTCTGGGATCAGTCTGGGGTTACTGCGTGCACTGTCGGCTTCCTGGGTGCCGTCTGGGATCAGTCTGGGGTGATTGGGTGCATGTAGGATTACTGGGTGCAGTCTGGGATCATTCTGGGGTGACTGCGTGCACTGTAGGATCCATGGGTGCATTCTGGGATTAGTCTGGGATTATTGCCTGCACTGTAGGATCCCTGGGTGCAGTCTGGGATCAGTCTGGGTTGACTGCGTGCACTGTGGGATCCCTGGGTGCAGTCTGGGATCAGTCTGGGGTGACTGCGTGCACTGTAGGATCCCTGGGTGCAGTCTGGGATCAGTCTGGGGTGACTGCGTGCAGAGTAGAATCCCTGGGTGCAGTCTGGGATCAGTCTTGGGTGACTGCCTGCAATGTAGGATTCATGGGTGCAGTCTGGGATCAGTCTGGGGTTACTGAGTGCACTGTAGGATCCCTGGGTGCAGTCTGGGATCAGTCTGGGGAGACTGCGTGCACTGTACGATCCCTGGGTGCAGACTGGGATCAGACTGGGGAGACTGCGTGGACTGTGCGCTCCCTGGGAGCAGTCTGGGATCAGTCTGGGGTGACTGCGTGCACTGTCGAATTCCTGGGTGCAGTCTGGGATCAGTCTGGCGAGACTGGGTGCACTCTGGGATCCCTTGGTGCAGTCTGGGATCAGTCTGGGGTGACTGCGTGCAATGTAGTATCCCTGGGTGCAGTCTGGGATCAGTCTGGGGTGACTGCGTGCACTGTAGGATCCCTGGGTGCAGTCTGGGATCAATCTGGGGTGACTGCCTGCACTGTAGATTTCCTGGGTGCAGTCCGGGATCAGTCGGGGTGACTTGGTGCACTCTGGAATCGCTAGGTGCAGTCTGGGAATAGTCTGGGGTGACTGGGTGCAGTGTAGGATACCTGGGTGCAGTCTGGGATCAGTCTGGGGTGACTGCGTGCACTGTAGGATCCCTGGGTGCAGTCTGGGATCAGTCTGGGGTGACTGCGTGCACTGTAGGATCCCTGGGTGCAGTCTGGGATCAGTCTGGGGTGACTGCGTGCAGAGTAGAATCCCTGGGTGCAGTCTGGGATCAGTCTTGGGTGACTGCCTGCAATGTAGGATTCATGGGTGCAGTCTGGGATCAGTCTGGGGTTACTGAGTGCACTGTAGGATCCCTGGGTGCAGTCTGGGATCAGTCTGGCGTGACTTCGTGCACTGCAGGATCCCTGAGTGCAGTCTGGGTTCAGTCTGGGGTGACTGTGTGCTCTGTAGGATTCCTGGGTTGAGTCTGGGATCAGTCTGGGGTGACTGCGTGCACTGCAAGTTTCCTGTGTGCAGTCTGGGTTCAGTGTGTGGTGATTGCGTGCACTTTCGGGTCCCTGGGTGCAGTCTGGGATCAGTCTGTGGTGACTGCGTGCACTGTAGGATCACTGGCTGCAGTCTGGGATCAGTCTGGGGTGACTGCGTGCACTGCAGGCTCCCTGAGTGCAGTCTGGGATCAGTCTGGGTTTACTGCGTGCACTGTAGGATTCATGGTTGCAGTCTGGGTTCAGTCTGGCGTGACTGTGTGCACTGTCGGATCCATGGGTGCAGTCTGGGATCAGTCTGGGGTAACTGGGTGCAGTGTCGAATCCCTTGGTGCAGTTTGGGATCAGTCTGGGGTGACTGCGTGCAATGTAGTATCCCTGGGTGCAGTCTGGGATCAGTCTGGGGTGACTGCGTGCACTGTAGGATCCCTGGGTGCAGTCTGGGATCAATCTGGGGTTACTGCCTGCACTGTAGATTTCCTGGGTGCAGTCCGTGATCAGTCGGGGTGACTTGGTGCACTCTGGAATCGCTGGGTGCAGTCTGGGATCTGTCAGGGGTGACTGGGTGCACTCTAGGATCCCTGGGTGCAGTCTGGGATCTGTCTGGGGTGACTGCGTGCATAGTAGGATCCCTGGGTGCAGTCTGGGATCAGTCTGGTGTGACTGCTTGCAATGTAGGTTTCCTGGGTGCAGTCTGGGAATAGTCTGGGGTGACTGGGTGCAGTGTAGGATACCTGGGTGCAGTCTGGGATCAGTCTGGGGTGACTGCGTGCACTGTCGGGTTCCTGGGTGCCGTCTGGGATCAGTCTGGGGTGATTGGGTGCATGTAGGATTACTGGGTGCAGTCTGGGATCATTCTGGGGTGACTGTGTGCACTGTAGGATCCATGGGTGCATTCTGGGATTAGTCTGGGATTATTGCCTGCACTGTAGGATCCCTGGGTGCAGTCTGGGATCAGTCTGGGTTGACTGCGTGCACTGTAGGATCCCTGGGTGCAGTCTGGGA
This sequence comes from Heptranchias perlo, assembly GCF_035084215.1. Taxonomy (NCBI): domain Eukaryota; kingdom Metazoa; phylum Chordata; class Chondrichthyes; order Hexanchiformes; family Hexanchidae; genus Heptranchias; species Heptranchias perlo. Next base: position 858,565 of record NW_027138722.1, read on the forward strand.
TCAGTCTGGGGTGACTGCGTGCACTGTAGGATCCCTGGGTGCAGTCTGGGATCATTCTGGGGTGACTGCGTGCAGAGTAGAATCCCTGGGTGCAGTCTGGGATCAGTCTTGGGTGACTGCCTGCAATGTAGGATTCATGGGTGCAGTCTGGGATCAGTCTGGGGTTACTGAGTGCACTGTAGGATCCCTGGGTGCAGTCTAGGATCAGTCTGGGGAGACTGCGTGCACTGTACGATCCCTGGGTGCAGACTGGGATCAGACTGGGGAGACTGCGTGGACTGTGCAATCCCTGGGAGCAGTCTGGGATCAGTCTGGGGTGACTGCGTGCACTGTCGAATTCCTGGGTGCAGTCTGGGATCAGTCTGGCGAGACTGGGTGCACTCTGGGATCCCTGGGTGCAGTCTGGGATCAGTCTGGGGTGACTGCGTGCAATGTAGTATCCCTGGGTGCAGTCTGGGATCAGTCTGGGGTGACTGCGTGCACTGTAGGATCCCTGGGTGCAGTCTGGGATCAATCTGGGGTGACTGCCTGCACTGTAGATTTCCTGGGTGCAGTCCGGGATCAGTCGGGGTGACTTGGTGCACTCTGGAATCGCTAGGTGCAGTCTGGGAATAGTCTGGGGTGACTGGGTGCAGTGTAGGATACCTGGGTGCAGTCTGGGATCAGTCTGGGGTGACTGCGTGCACTGTCAGGTTCCTGGGTGCCGTCTGGGATCAGTCTGGGGTGATTGGGTGCATGTAGGATTACTGGGTGCAGTCTGGGATCATTCTGGGGTGACTGCGTGCACTGTAGGATCCATGGGTGCATTCTGGGATTAGTCTGGGATTATTGCCTGCACTGTACGATCCCTGGGTGCAGTCTGGGATCAGTCTGGGTTGACTGCGTGCACTGTAGGATCCCTGGGTGCAGTCTGGGATCAGTCTGGGGTGACTGCGTGCACTGTAGGATCCCTGGGTGCAGTCTGGGATCAGTCTGGGGTGACTGCGTGCAGAGTAGAATCCCTGGGTGCAGTCTGGGATCAGTCTTGGGTGACTGCCTGCAATGTAGGATTCATGGGTGCAGTCTGGGATCAGTCTGGGGTTACTGAGTGCACTGTAGGATCCCTGGGTGCAGTCTGGGATCAGTCTGGCGTGACTTCGTGCACTGCAGGATCCCTGAGTGCAGTCTGGGTTCAGTCTGGGGTGACTGTGTGCTCTGTAGGATTCCTGGGTTGAGTCTGGGATCAGTCTGGGGTGACTGCGTGCACTGCAAGTTTCCTGTGTGCAGTCTGGGTTCAGTGTGTGGTGATTGCGTGCACTTTCGGGTCCCTGGGTGCAGTCTGGGATCAGTCTGTGGTGACTGCGTGCACTGTAGGATCACTGGCTGCAGTCTGGGATCAGTCTGGGGTGACTGCGTGCACTGCAGGCTCCCTGAGTGCAGTCTGGGATCAGTCTGGGTTTACTGCGTGCACTGTAGGATTCATGGTTGCAGTCTGGGATCAGTCTGGCGTGACTGTGTGCACTGTCGGATCCATGGGTGCAGACTGGGATTAGTCTGGGGTAACTGGGTGCAGTGTCGAATCCCTTGGTGCAGTCAGGCATCAGTCTGGGGTGACTGCGTGCAATGTAGTATCCCTGGGTGCAGTCCGGGATCAGTCGGGGTGACTTGGTGCACTGTGGGATCACAGGGTGCAGTCTGGGATCAGTCTGGGGTGACTGGGTGCACTCTAGGATCCCTGGGTGCAGTCTGGGATCTGTCTGGGGTGACTGGGTGCACTCTAGGATCCCTGGGTGCAGTCTGGGATCTGTCTGGGGTGACTGCGTGCATAGTAGGATCCCTGGGTGCAGTCTGGGATCAGTCTGGTGTGACTGCTTGCAATGTAGGTTTCCTGGGTGCAGTCTGGGAATAGTCTGGGGTGACTGGGTGCAGTGTAGGATCCCTGGGTGCAGTCTGGGGTGACTGCGTGCACTGTCGGATCACTGGGTGCAGTCTGGGATCAGTCTGGGGTGACTGCGTGCACTGTAGGCTCCCTGAGTGCAGTCTGCGATCAGTCTGGGTGACTTGGTGCAGTCTGGGATCCCTAGATGCAGTCTGGGATCAGTCTGGGGTGACTGGGTGCACTGTTGGTTCCGTTGCTGCAGTCTGGGATCAGTCTGGGGTGACTGCGTGCACTGCAGGATCCCTGGGTGCAGTCTGCGATCAGTCTGTGGTGACTGCGTGCACTGTCCGATCCCTGGGTGCAGTCTGGGATCAGTCTGTGGTGACTGCGTGCACTCCAGGATCCCTGGGTGCAGTCTGAGATCAGTCTGTGGTGACTGCGTGCACTGTCCGATACCTGGGTGCAGACTGGGATCAGTCTGGGGAGACTGCGTGCACTGTAGAATTCCTAGGCGCAGTCTGGGATCAGTCTGGCGAAACTGGGTGCAATCTGGTATCCCTGGGTGCAGTCTGGGATAAGTCTGGGGTGACTGGGTGCATTTTCAGATCCCTGGGTGCAGTCTGGGATCAGTCCAGGTGGACTGCGTGCACACTGGGAACCCTGTGTGCAGTCTGGGGTCAGTCTGGGTTGACTGCGTGCAGTGCAGTATCCCTGGGTGCAGTCTGGGATCAGTCCAGGTGGACTGCGTGCACACTGGGAACCCTGTGTGCAGTCTGGGGTCAGTCTGGGTTGACTGCGTGCACTGTAGGATCCATGGGTGCAGTCTGGGATCAGTCTGGGGTGACTGCGTGCAGAGTAGGATCCCTGGGTGCAGTCTGGGATCAGTCTTGGGTGACTGCCTGCAATGTAGAATTCATGGGTGCAGTCTGGGATCAGTCTGTGGATACTGAGTGCACTGTAGGATCCCTGGGTGCAGTCTGGGATCAGTCTGGGGAGACTGCGTGGAGTGTGCGATCCCTGGGAGCAGTCTGGGATCAGTCTGGGGTGACTGCGTGCACTGTAGAATTCCTGGGTGCAGTCTGGGATCAGTCTGGCGAGACTGGGTGCACTCTGGGTTCCCTGGGTGCAGTCTGGGATCAGTCTGGGGTGACTGCGTGCAGTGCAGGATCCCTGGGTGCAGTCTGGGTTCAGTCTGGGGGGACTGCGTGCTCTGTAGGATTCCTGGGTTCAGTCTGGGATCAGTCTGGGGTGACTGCGTGCACTGCAAGTTTCCTGTGTGCAGTCTGGGATCAGTGTGGGGTGATTGCGTGCACTGTCGGGTTCCTGGGTGCCGTCTGGGATCAGTCTGGGGTGACTGCGTGCACTGTTGGATCCATGGGTGCAGTCTGGGATTAGTCTGGGATTATTGCCTGCACTGTAGGATTCCTGGGTGTTGTCTGGGATCAGTCTGGGGTGACTGGGTGCACTGTAGGATCCGTGGCTGCAGTCTGGGATCAGTCTGGGATGACTGCGTGCACTATAGGGTCCCTGGGTGCAGTCTGGGATCAGTCTGGGGTGACTGCGTGCACTTTAGGATCCCTGTTTGCAGTCTGGGATCAGTCTGGGGTGACTGCGTGCAAAGTAGGATTCCTGGGAGCAGTCTGGGATCAGTCTGGGGCGACTGCGTGCACTGTAGGATCCCTGGGTGCAGTCTGGGATCAGTCTGGGATGACTGCGTGCACTGTAGGATCCATGGGTGCAGTCTGGGATCAGTCTGGTGTGACTGCGTGCACTGCAGGATTCCTGGGTGCAGTCTGGGATCAGTCTGGGGTGACTGCGTGCACTGTAGGATCACTGGGTGCAGTCTGGGATCAGTCTGGGGTGACCGCGTGCACTATAGCATCCATGGGAGCAGTCTGGGGAAAGACTGGGGTTACTGCGTGCACTGTAGGATCCCTGGGTGCAGTCTGGGAGCAGTCTGGTGTGACTGCGTGCAGGGTAGGATCCCTGGGTGCAGTTTGGGTTTAGTCTGGGGTGACTGCGTGCACTTACGTTCCCTGGGTGCAGTCTGGGATCAGTCTGGGGTGACTGCGTGCATTGCAGGATTCCTGGGTGCAGTCTGTGGTGACTGCGTGCACTGTAGGATCACTGGGTGCAGTCTGGGATCAGTCTGGGGTGACTGCGTGCACTGCAGGCTCCCTGAGTGCAGTCTGGGATCAGTCTGGGTTTACTGCGTGCACTGTAGGATTCATGGTTGCAGTCTGGGTTCAGTCTGGCGTGACTGTGTGCACTGTCGGATCCATGGGTGCAGACTGGGATTAGTCTGGGGTAACTGGGTGCAGTGTCGAATCCCTTGGTGCAGTTTGGGATCAGTCTGGGGTGACTGCGTGCAATGTAGTATCCCTGGGTGAAGTCTGGGATCAGTCTGGGGTGACTGCGTGCACTGTAGGATCCCTGGGTGCAGTCTGGGATCAATCTGGGGTGACTGCCTGCAGTGTAGATTTCCTGGGTGCAGTCCGTGATCAGTCGGGGTGACTTGGTGCACTCTGGAATCGCTGGGTGCAGTCTGGGATCTGTCAGGGGTGACTGGGTGCACTCTAGGATCCCTGGGTGCAGTCTGGGATCTGTCTGGGGTGACTGCGTGCATAGTAGGATCCCTGGGTGCAGTCTGGGATCAGTCTGGTGTGACTGCTTGCAATGTAGGTTTCCTGGGTGCAGTCTGGGAATAGTCTGGGGTGACTGGGTGCAGTGTAGGATACCTGGGTGCAGTCTGGGATCAGTCTGGGGTGACTGCGTGCACTGTCGGGTTCCTGGGTGCCGTCTGCGATCAGTCTGGGGTGATTGGGTGCATGTAGGATTACTGGGTGCAGTCTGGGATCATTCTGGGGTGACTGTGTGCACTGTAGGATCCATGGGTGCATTCTGGGATTAGTCTGGGATTATAGCCTGCACTGTACGATCCCTGGGTGCAGTCTGGGATCAGTCTGGGTTGACTGCGTGCACTGTAGGATCCCTGGGTGCAGTCTGGGATCAGTCTGGGGTGACTGCGTGCACTGTAGGATCCCTGGGTGCAGTCTGGGATCATTCTGGGGTGACTGCGTGCAGAGTAGAATCCCTGGGTGCAGTCTGGGATCAGTCTTGGGTGACTGCCTGCAATGTAGGATTCATGGGTGCAGTCTGGGATCAGTCTGGGGTTACTGAGTGCACTGTAGGATCCCTGGGTGCAGTCTGGGATCAGTCTGGGGAGACTGCGTGCACTGTACGATCCCTGGGTGCAGACTGGGATCAGACTGGGGAGACTGCGTGGACTGTGCAATCCCTGGGAGCAGTCTGGGATCAGTCTGGGGTGACTGCGTGCACTGTCGAATTCCTGGGTGCAGTCTGGGATCAGTCTGGCGAGACTGGGTGCACTCTGGGATCCCTGGGTGCAGTCTGGGATCAGTCTGGGGTGACTGCGTGCAATGTAGTATCCCTGGGTGCAGTCTGGGATCAGTCTGGGGTGACTGCGTGCACTGTAGGATCCCTGGGTGCAGTCTGGGATCAATCTGGGGTGACTGCCTGCACTGTAGATTTCCTGGGTGCAGTCCGGGATCAGTCGGGGTGACTTGGTGCACTCTGGAATCGCTAGGTGCAGTCTGGGAATAGTCTGGGGTGACTGGGTGCAGTGTAGGATACCTGGGTGCAGTCTGGGATCAGTCTGGGGTGACTGCGTGCACTGTCGGCTTCCTGGGTGCCGTCTGGGATCAGTCTGGGGTGATTGGGTGCATGTAGGATTACTGGGTGCAGTCTGGGATCATTCTGGGGTGACTGCGTGCACTGTAGGATCCATGGGTGCATTCTGGGATTAGTCTGGGATTATTGCCTGCACTGTACGATCCCTGGGTGCAGTCTGGGATCAGTCTGGGTTGACTGCGTGCATTGTAGGATCCCTGGGTGCAGTCTGGGATCAGTCTGGTGTGACTGCGTGCACTGTAGGATCCCTGGGTGCAGTCTGGGATCAGTCTGGGGTGACTGCGTGCAGAGTAGAATCCCTGGGTGCAGTCTGGGATCAGTCTTGGGTGACTGCCTGCAATGTAGGATTCATGGGTGCAGTCTGGGATCAGTCTGGGGTTACTGAGTGCACTGTAGGATCCCTGGGTGCAGTCTGGGATCAGTCTGGCGTGACTTCGTGCACTGCAGGATCCCTGAGTGCAGTCTGGGTTCAGTCTGGGGTAACTGTGTGCACTGTAGGATCCCTGGGTGCAGTCTGGGATCAGTCTGGGGTGACTGCGTGCAGAGTAGAATCCCTGGGTGCAGTCTGGGATCAGTCTTGGGTGACTGCCTGCAATGTAGGATTCATGGGTGCAGTCTGGGAACAGTCTGGGGTTACTGAGTGCACTGTAGGATCCCTGGGTGCAGTCTGGGATCAGTCTGGCGTGACTTCGTGCACTGCAGGATCCCTGAGTGCAGTCTGGGTTCAGTCTGGGGTGACTGTGTGCACTGTACGATCCCTGGGTGCAGTCTGGGATCAGTCTGGGTTGACTGCGTGCACTGTAGGATCCCTGGGTGCAGTCTGGGATCAGTCTGGGGTGACTGCGTGCACTGTAGGATCCCTGGGTGCAGTCTGGGATCAGTCTGGGGTGACTGCGTGCAGAGTAGAATCCCTGGGTGCAGTCTGGGATCAGTCTTGGGTGATTGCGTGCACTTTCGGGTCCCTGGGTGCAGTCTGGGATCAGTCTGTGGTGACTGCGTGCACTGTAGGATCACTGGGTGCAGTCTGGGATCAGTCTGGGGTGACTGCGTGCACTGCAGGCTCCCTGAGTGCAGTCTGGGATCAGTCTGGGTTTACTGCGTGCACTGTAGGATTCATGGTTGCAGTCTGGGTTCAGTCTGGCGTGACTGTGTGCACTGTCGGATCCATGGGTGCAGACTGGGATTAGTCTGGGGTAACTGGGTGCAGTGTCGAATCCCTTGGTGCAGTTTGGGATCAGTCTGGGGTGACTGCGTGCAATGTAGTATCCCTGGGTGAAGTCTGGGATCAGTCTGGGGTGACTGCGTGCACTGTAGGATCCCTGGGTGCAGTCTGGGATCAATCTGGGGTGACTGCCTGCAGTGTAGATTTCCTGGGTGCAGTCCGTGATCAGTCGGGGTGACTTGGTGCACTCTGGAATCGCTGGGTGCAGTCTGGGATCTGTCAGGGGTGACTGGGTGCACTCTAGGATCCCTGGGTGCAGTCTGGGATCTGTCTGGGGTGACTGCGTGCATAGTAGGATCCCTGGGTGCAGTCTGGGATCAGTCTGGTGTGACTGCTTGCAATGTAGGTTTCCTGGGTGCAGTCTGGGAATAGTCTGGGGTGACTGGGTGCAGTGTAGGATACCTGGGTGCAGTCTGGGATCAGTCTGGGGTGACTGCGTGCACTGTCGGGTTCCTGGGTGCCGTCTGCGATTAGTCTGGGGTGATTGGGTGCATGTAGGATTACTGGGTGCAGTCTGGGATCATTCTGGGGTGACTGTGTGCACTGTAGGATCCATGGGTGCATTCTGGGATTAGTCTGGGATTATTGCCTGCACTGTACGATCCCTGGGTGCAGTCTGGGATCAGTCTGGGTTGACTGCGTGCACTGTAGGATCCCTGGGTGCAGTCTGGGATCAGTCTGGGGTGACTGCGTGCACTGTAGGATCCCTGGGTGCAGTCTGGGATCATTCTGGGGTGACTGCGTGCAGAGTAGAATCCCTGGGTGCAGTCTGGGATCAGTCTTGGGTGACTGCCTGCAATGTAGGATTCATGGGTGCAGTCTGGGATCAGTCTGGGGTTACTGAGTGCACTGTAGGATCCCTGGGTGCAGTCTGGGATCAGTCTGGGGAGACTGCGTGCACTGTACGATCCCTGGGTGCAGACTGGGATCAGACTGGGGAGACTGCGTGGACTGTGCAATCCCTGGGAGCAGTCTGGGATCAGTCTGGGGTGACTGCGTGCACTGTCGAATTCCTGGGTGCAGTCTGGGATCAGTCTGGCGAGACTGGGTGCACTCTGGGATCCCTGGGTGCAGTCTGGGATCAGTCTGGGGTGACTGCGTGCAATGTAGTATCCCTGGGTGCAGTCTGGGATCAGTCTGGGGTGACTGCGTGCACTGTAGGATCCCTGGGTGCAGTCTGGGATCAATCTGGGGTGACTGCCTGCACTGTAGATTTCCTGGGTGCAGTCCGGGATCAGTCGGGGTGACTTGGTGCACTCTGGAATCGCTAGGTGCAGTCTGGGAATAGTCTGGGGTGACTGGGTGCAGTGTAGGATACCTGGGTGCAGTCTGGGATCAGTCTGGGGTGACTGCGTGCACTGTCAGGTTCCTGGGTGCCGTCTGGGATCAGTCTGGGGTGATTGGGTGCATGTAGGATTACTGGGTGCAGTCTGGGATCATTCTGGGGTGACTGCGTGCACTGTAGGATCCATGGGTGCATTCTGGGATTAGTCTGGGATTATTGCCTGCACTGTACGATCCCTGGGTGCAGTCTGGGATCAGTCTGGGTTGACTGCGTGCACTGTAGGATCCCTGGGTGCAGTCTGGGATCAGTCTGGGGTGACTGCGTGCACTGTAGGATCCCTGGGTGCAGTCTGGGATCAGTCTGGGGTGACTGCGTGCAGAGTAGAATCCCTGGGTGCAGTCTGGGATCAGTCTTGGGTGACTGCCTGCAATGTAGGATTCATGGGTGCAGTCTGGGATCAGTCTGGGGTTACTGAGTGCACTGTAGGATCCCTGGGTGCAGTCTGGGATCAGTCTGGCGTGACTTCGTGCACTGCAGGATCCCTGAGTGCAGTCTGGGTTCAGTCTGGGGTGACTGTGTGCTCTGTAGGATTCCTGGGTTGAGTCTGGGATCAGTCTGGGGTGACTGCGTGCACTGCAAGTTTCCTGTGTGCAGTCTGGGTTCAGTGTGTGGTGATTGCGTGCACTTTCGGGTCCCTGGGTGCAGTCTGGGATCAGTCTGTGGTGACTGCGTGCACTGTAGGATCACTGGCTGCAGTCTGGGATCAGTCTGGGGTGACTGCGTGCACTGTAGGATCCCTGGGTGCAGTCTGGGATCAATCTGGGGTGACTGCCTGCACTGTAGATTTCCTGGGTGCAGTCCGGGATCAGTCGGGGTGACTTGGTGCACTCTGGAATCGCTAGGTGCAGTCTGGGAATAGTCTGGGGTGACTGGGTGCAGTGTAGGATACCTGGGTGCAGTCTGGGATCAGTCTGGGGTGACTGCGTGCACTGTCAGGTTCCTGGGTGCCGTCTGGGATCAGTCTGGGGTGATTGGGTGCATGTAGGATTACTGGGTGCAGTCTGGGATCATTCTGGGGTGACTGCGTGCACTGTAGGATCCATGGGTGCATTCTGGGATTAGTCTGGGATTATTGCCTGCACTGTACGATCCCTGGGTGCAGTCTGGGATCAGTCTGGGTTGACTGCGTGCACTGTAGGATCCCTGGGTGCAGTCTGGGATCAGTCTGGGGTGACTGCGTGCACTGTAGGATCCCTGGGTGCAGTCTGGGATCAGTCTGGGGTGACTGCGTGCAGAGTAGAATCCCTGGGTGCAGTCTGGGATCAGTCTTGGGTGACTGCCTGCAATGTAGGATTCATGGGTGCAGTCTGGGATCAGTCTGGGGTGACTGAGTGCACTGTAGGATCCCTGGGTGCAGTCTGGGATCAGTCTGGCGTGACTTCGTGCACTGCAGGATCCCTGAGTGCAGTCTGGGTTCAGTCTGGGGTGACTGTGTGCTCTGTAGGATTCCTGGGTTGAGTCTGGGATCAGTCTGGGGTGACTGCGTGCACTGCAAGTTTCCTGTGTGCAGTCTGGGTTCAGTGTGTGGTGATTGCGTGCACTTTCGGGTCCCTGGGTGCAGTCTGGGATCAGTCTGTGGTGACTGCGTGCACTGTAGGATCACTGGCTGCAGTCTGGGATCAGTCTGGGGTGACTGCGTGCACTGCAGGCTCCCTGAGTGCAGTCTGGGATCAGTCTGGGTTTACTGCGTGCACTGTAGGATTCATGGTTGCAGTCTGGGATCAGTCTGGCGTGACTGTGTGCACTGTCGGATCCATGGGTGCAGACTGGGATTAGTCTGGGGTAACTGGGTGCAGTGTCGAATCCCTTGGTGCAGTCTGGGATCAGTCTGGGGTGACTGCGTGCAATGTAGTATCCCTGGGTGCAGTCCGGGATCAGTCGGGGTGACTTGGTGCACTGTGGGATCACAGGGTACAGTCTGGGATCAGTCTGGGGTGACTGGGTGCACTCTAGGATCCCTGGGTGCAGTCTGGGATCTGTCTGGGGTGACTGCGTGCACTGTAGGATCCCTGGGTGCAGTCTGGGATCAGTCTGGGGTGACTGCGTGCACTGTAGGATCCCTGGGTGCAGTCTGGGATCAGTCTGGGGTGACTGCGTGCAGAGTAGAATCCCTGGGTGCAGTCTGGGATCAGTCTTGGGTGACTGCCTGCAATGTAGGATTCATGGGTGCAGTCTGGGATCAGTCTGGGGTTACTGAGTGCACTGTAGGATCCCTGGGTGCAGTCTGGGATCAGTCTGGCGTGACTTCGTGCACTGCAGGATCCCTGAGTGCAGTCTGGGTTCAGTCTGGGGTGACTGTGTGCTCTGTAGGATTCCTGGGTTGAGTCTGGGATCAGTCTGGGGTGACTGCGTGCACTGCAAGTTTCCTGTGTGCAGTCTGGGTTCAGTGTGTGGTGATTGCGTGCACTTTCGGGTCCCTGGGTGCAGTCTGGGATCAGTCTGTGGTGACTGCGTGCACTGTAGGATCACTGGGTGCAGTCTGGGATCAGTCTGGGGTGACTGCGTGCACTGCAGGCTCCCTGAGTGCAGTCTGGGATCAGTCTGGGTTTACTGCGTGCACTGTAGGATTCATGGTTGCAGTCTGGGTTCAGTCTGGCGTGACTGTGTGCACTGTCGGATCCATGGGTGCAGACTGGGATTAGTCTGGGGTAACTGGGTGCAGTGTCGAATCCCTTGGTGCAGTTTGGGATCAGTCTGGGGTGACTGCGTGCAATGTAGTATCCCTGGGTGCAGTCTGGGATCAGTCTGGGGTGACTGCGTGCACTGTAGGATCCCTGGGTGCAGTCTGGGATCAATCTGGGGTGACTGCCTGCACTGTAGATTTCCTGGGTGCAGTCCGTGATCAGTCGGGGTGACTTGGTGCACTCTGGAATCGCTGGGTGCAGTCTGGGATCTGTCAGGGGTGACTGGGTGCACTCTAGGATCCCTGGGTGCAGTCTGGGATCTGTCTGGGGTGACTGCGTGCATAGTAGGATCCCTGGGTGCAGTCTGGGATCAGTCTGGTGTGACTGCTTGCAATGTAGGTTTCCTGGGTGCAGTCTGGGAATAGTCTGGGGTGACTGGGTGCAGTGTAGGATACCTGGGTGCAGTCTGGGATCAGTCTGGGGTGACTGCGTGCACTGTCGGGTTCCTGGGTGCCGTCTGGGATCAGTCTGGGGTGATTGGGTGCATGTAGGATTACTGGGTGCAGTCTGGGATCATTCTGGGGTGACTGTGTGCACTGTAGGATCCATGGGTGCATTCTGGGATTAGTCTGGGATTATTGCCTGCACTGTAGGATCCCTGGGTGCAGTCTGGGATCAGTCTGGGTTGACTGCGTGCACTGTAGGATCCCTGGGTGCAGTCTGGGATCAGTCTGGGGTGACTGCGTGCACTGTAGGATCCCTGGGTGCAGTCTGGGATCATTCTGGGGTGACTGCGTGCAGAGTAGAATCCCTGGGTGCAGTCTGGGATCAGTCTTGGGTGACTGCCTGCAATGTAGGATTCATGGGTGCAGTCTGGGATCAGTCTGGGGTTACTGAGTGCACTGTAGGATCCCTGGGTGCAGTCTGGGATCAGTCTGGGGAGACTGCGTGCACTGTACGATCCCTGGGTGCAGACTGGGATCAGACTGGGGAGACTGCGTGGACTGTGCAATCCCTGGGAGCAGTCTGGGATCAGTCTGGGGTGACTGCGTGCACTGTCGAATTCCTGGGTGCAGTCTGGGATCAGTCTGGCGAGACTGGGTGCACTCTGGGATCCCTGGGTGCAGTCTGGGATCAGTCTGGGGTGACTGCGTGCAATGTAGTATCCCTGGGTGCAGTCTGGGATCAGTCTGGGGTGACTGCGTGCACTGTAGGATCCCTGGGTGCAGTCTGGGATCAATCTGGGGTGACTGCCTGCACTGTAGATTTCCTGGGTGCAGTCCGGGATCAGTCGGGGTGACTTGGTGCACTCTGGAATCGCTAGGTGCAGTCTGGGAATAGTCTGGGGTGACTGGGTGCAGTGTAGGATACCTGGGTGCAGTCTGGGATCAGTCTGGGGTGACTGCGTGCACTGTCAGGTTCCTGGGTGCCGTCTGGGATCAGTCTGGGGTGATTGGGTGCATGTAGGATTACTGGGTGCAGTCTGGGATCATTATGGGGTGACTGCGTGCACTGTAGGATCCATGGGTGCATTCTGGGATTAGTCTGGGATTATTGCCTGCACTGTACGATCCCTGGGTGCAGTCTGGGATCAGTCTGGGTTGACTGCGTGCACTGTAGGATTCATGGGTGCAGTCTGGGATCAGTCTGGGGTTACTGAGTGCACTGTAGGATCCCTGGGTGCAGTCTGGGATCAGTCTGGCGTGACTTCGTGCACTGCAGGATCCCTGAGTGCAGTCTGGGTTCAGTCTGGGGTGACTATGTGCTCTGTAGGATTCCTGGGTTGAGTCTGGGATCAGTCTGGGGTGACTGCGTGCACTGCAAGTTTCCTGTGTGCAGTCTGGGTTCAGTGTGTGGTGATTGCGTGCACTTTCGGGTCCCTGGGTGCAGTCTGGGATCAGTCTGTGGTGACTGCGTGCAATTTAGTATCCCTGGGTGCAGTCCGGGATCAGTCGGGGTGACTTGGTGCACTGTGGGATCACAGGGTGCAGTCTGGGATCAGTCTGGGGTGACTGGGTGCACTCTAGGATCCCTGGGTGCAGTCTGGGATCTGTCTGGGGTGACTGGGTGCACTCTAGGATCCCTGGGTGCAGTCTGGGATCTGTCTGGGGTGACTGCGTGCATAGTAGGATCCCTGGGTGCAGTCTGGGATCAGTCTGGTGTGACTGCTTGCAATGTAGGTTTCCTGGGTGCAGTCTGGGAATAGTCTGGGGTGACTGGGTGCAGTGTAGGATCCCTGGGTGCAGTCTGGGATCAGTCTCGTATGACTGGGTGCACTCTGGGATCACTGGGTGCAGTCTGGGGATAGACTGTGGTTACTGCGTGCACTGTAGGATCCCTGGGTGCAGTCTGGGAGCTGTCTGGTGTGACTGCGTGCAGTGTAGGAACCCTGGGTGCAGTCTGGGATCAGTCCGGGGTGACTGCGTGCATTGCAGGATTCCTGGGTGCAGTCTGGGGTGACTGCGTGCACTGTCGGATCACTGGGTGCAGTCTGGGATCAGTCTGGGGTGACTGCGTGCACTGTAGGCTCCCTGAGTGCAGTCTGCGATCAGTCTGGGTGACTTGGTGCAGTCTGGGATCCCTAGATGCAGTCTGGGATCAGTCTGGGGTGACTGGGTGCACTGTTGGTTCCGTTGCTGCAGTCTGGGATCAGTCTGGGGTGACTGCGTGCACTGCAGGATCCCTGGGTGCAGTCTGCGATCAGTCTGTGGTGACTGCGTGCACTGTCCGATCCCTGGGTGCAGTCTGGGATCAGTCTGTGGTGACTGCGTGCACTCCAGGATCCCTGGCTGCAGTCTGAGATCAGTCTGTGGTGACTGCGTGCACTGTCCGATACCTGGGTGCAGACTGGGATCAGTCTGGGGAGACTGCGTGCACTGTAGAATTCCTAGGCGCAGTCTGGGATCAGTTTGGCGAAACTGGGTGCAATCTGGTATCCCTGGGTGCAGTCTGGGATAAGTCTGGGGTGACTGGGTGCATTTTCAGATCCCTGGGTGCAGTCTGGGATCAGTCCAGGTGGACTGCGTGCACACTGGGAACCCTGTGTGCAGTCTGGGGTCAGTCTGGGTTGACTGCGTGCAGTGCAGTATCCCTGGGTGCAGTCTTGGATCAGTCTGGGGTGACTGCGTGCTCTGTAGGATTCCTGGGTGCAGTCTGGGATCAGTCTGGGGTGACTGCGTGCACTGCCGGATTCCTGGGTGCAGTCTGGGATCAGTCTGGGGATACTGAGTGCACTATAGGATCTCTGGGTGCAGTCTGGGTTCAGTCTGGGGAGACTGCGTGCACTGTACGATCCCTGGGTGCAGACTGGGATCAGTCTGGGGATACTGCCTGCACTGTAGGATTCATGGGTCCAGTCTGGGATCAGTCTGGGGTTACTGAGTGCACTGTAGGATCCCTGGGTGCACTCTGGGATCAGTCTGGGTAGACTGCATGCACTGTTCGATCCCTGGGTGCAGTCTGAGTTCAGTCAGGAGTGACTGCGTGTACTTTAGAATTCCAGGGTGCAGTCTGGGATCAGTCTGGCGTGACTGGGTGCACTCTGGGATCCCTGGGTGCAGTCTTGGATCAGTCTGGGGTGACTGGGTGCATTTTAGGATCCCTGGGTGCAGTCTGGGATCAGTCCAGGTGGACTGCGTGCACACTGGGAACCCTGGGTGCAGTCTGGGATCAGTCTGGGTTGACTGCGTGCAGTGCAGTATCCCTGGGTGCAGTCTTGGATCAGTCTGGGGCGACTGCGTGCTCTGTTGGATTCCTGGGTGCAGTCTGGGATCAGTCTGGGGTGACTGCGTGCACTGCCGGTTTCCTGGGTGCAGTCTGGGATCAGTCTGGGGTTACTGAGTGCACTGTAGGATCCCTGAGTGCAGTCTGGGATCAGTCTGGGGAGACTGCGTGCACTGTACGATCCCTGGGTGCAGACTGGGATCAGTCTGGGGAGACTGTGTGCACTGTGCGATCCCTGGGTGCAGTCTGGGATCAGTCTGGGGTTACTGCCTGCACTGTAGGATTCATGGGTGCAGTCTGGGATCAGTCTGGGATTACTGAGTGCACTGTCGGATCCCTTGGTGCAGTCTGGGATCAGTCTGGGGAGACTGCATGCACTGTTCGATCCGTGGGTGCAGTCTGGGTTCAGTCAGGAGTGACTGCGTGAACTGTAGAATTCCAGGGTGCAGTCTGGGATCAGTCTGGCGTGACTGGGTGCACTCTGGGATCCCTGGGTGCAGTCTTGGATCAGTCTGGGGTGACTGGGTGCATTTTAGGATCCCTGGGTGCAGTCTGGGATCAGTCTGGGTAGACTGCGTGCACTCTGGGATTCCTGGGTGCAGTCTGGGAGCAGTCTGGGTTGACTGCGTGCACTGCAGGATCCCTGGGTGCAGTCTGGGATCATTCTGAGGTGACTGCGTGCTCTGTAGGATCCCTGGGTGCAGTCTGGGATCATTCTGGAGTGACTGCGTGATCTGTATGATCCCTGGGTGCAGTCTGGGATCAGTCTGGGTAGACTGCGTGCACTCTGCGATCCCTGGGTGCAGTCTGGGATCAGTCTGGGGTGATTGCGTGCACTGTCGAATTCCTGGGTGCAGTCTGGGATCAGTCTGGCGAGAATGGGTGCACTCTGGAATCTCTGAGTGCAGTCTGGGATCAGTCTGGGGTGACTGCGTGCACTCCAGGATCCCTGGGTGCAGTCTGTGATCAGTCTGAGGTGACTGCGTGCACTGTCCGATCCCAGGGTGCAGTCTGGGATCAGTCTGGCGTGACTGCGTGCACTGTAGATTTCCTGGCTGCAGTTTGGGATCAGTCTGGGATGACTTGGTGCACTGTGGAATCCCTGGGTTCAGTCTGGGATCAGTCTGGGTGACTGCGTGCAATCTGGGATCCCTGGGTGCAGTCTGGGATCAATCTGGGGTGACTGCGTGCAATCTGGGATCCCTGGGTTCAGTCTGTGATCAGTCTGGGGTGACTGCGTGCACAGTACGATCCTCGGGTGCAGTCTGGGATCAGTCTGGGGTGACTGCCTGCAATGTAGGATTCATGGGTGCAGTCTGGGATCAGTCTGGGGTTACTGAGTGCACTGTAGGATCCCTGGGTGCAGTCTGGGATCAGTCTTGGGAGACTGCGTGCACTGTAGAATTCCTGGGTCTAGTCGGGGATCAGTCTGGCGAGACCGGGTGCACTCTGGGATCCCTGGGTGCAGTCTGGGATCAGTCTGGGGTGACTGCGTGCAGTGCAGGATCACTGGGTGCAGTCTGGGATAAGTCTGGGGTGACTGCTTGCTCTGTCGGATTCCTGGGTGCAGTCTGGGATCAGTCTGGGGTGACTGCGTGCACTGCAGGTTTCCTGGGTGCCGTCTGGGATCAGTGTGGGGTGATTGCTTGCACTGTCGTGTTCCTGGTTGCCGTCTGGGATCAGTCTGGGGTGACTGGGTGCATGTAGGATTACTGGGTGCAGTCTAGGATCAGTCTGGGATGACTGCGTGCACTGCAGGATCACTGGGTGCATTCTATGATTCGTCTGGGATTATTGCCTGCACTGTAGGATTCCTGGGTGCAGACTGGGATCAGTCTGGGGATACTGCCTGCACTGTAGGATTCATGGGTCCAGTCTGGGATCAGTCTGGGGTTACTGAGTGCACTGTAGGATCCCTGGGTGCACTCTGGGATCAGTCTGGGTCGACTGCATGCACTGTTCGATCCCTGGGTGCAGTCTGGGTTCAGTCAGGAGTGACTGCGTGAACTTTAGAATTCCAGGGTGCAGTCTGGGATCAGTCTGGCGTGACTGGGTGCACTCTGGGATCCCTGGGTGCAGTCTTGGATCAGTCTGGGGTGACTGGGTGCATTTTAGGATCCCTGGGTGCAGTCTGGGATCAGTCCAGGTGGACTGCGTGCACACTGGGAACCCTGGGTGCAGTCTGGGATCAGTCTGGATTGACTGCGTGCAGTGCAGTATCCCTGGGTGCAGTCTTGGATCAGTCTGGGGTGACTGCGTGCTCTGTTGGATTCCTGGGTGCAGTCTGGGATCAGTCTGGGGTGACTGCGTGCACTGCCGGTTTCCTGGGTGCAGTCTGGGATCAGTCTGGGGTTACTGAGTGCACTGTAGGATCCCTGGGTGCAGTCTGGGATCAGTCTGGGGAGACTGCGTGCACTGTACGATCCCTGGGTGCAGACTGGGATCAGTCTGGGGAGACTGTGTGCACTGTGCGATACCTGGGTGCAGTCTGGGATCAGTCTGGGGTTACTGCCTGCACTGTAGGATTCATGGGTGCAGTCTGGGATCAGTCTGGGATTACTGAGTGCACTGTCGGATCCCTTGGTGCAGTCTGGGATCAGTCTGGGGAGACTGCATGCACTGTTCGATCCGTGGGTGCAGTCTGGGTTCAGTCAGGAGTGACTGCGTGAACTGTAGAATTCCAGGGTGCAGTCTGGGATCAGTCTGGCGTGACTGGGTGCACTCTGGGATCCCTGGGTGCAGTCTTGGATCAGTCTGGGGTGACTGGGTGCATTTTAGGATCCCTGGGTGCAGTCTGGGATCAGTATGGGTAGACTGCGTGCACTCTGGGATTCCTGGGTGCAGTCTGGGAGCAGTCTGGGTTGACTGCGTGCACTGCAGGATCCCTGGGTGCAGTCTGGGATCATTCTGAGGTGACTGCGTGCTCTGTAGGATCCCTGGGTGCAGTCTGGGATCATTCTGGGGTGACTGCGTGCTCTGTATGATCCCTGGGTGCAGTCTGGGATCAGTCTGGGTAGACTGCGTGCACTCTGGGATCCCTGGGTGCAGTCTGGGATCAGTCTGGGGTGATTGCGTGCACTGTAGAATTCCTGGGTGCAGTCTGGGATCAGTCTGGCGAGAATGGGTGCACTCTGGAATCTCTGAGTGCAGTCTGGGATCAGTCTGGGGTGACTGCGTGCACTCCAGGATCCCTGGGTGCAGTCTGTGATCAGTCTGAGGTGACTGCGTGCACTGTCCGATCCCAGGGTGCAGTCTGGGATCAGTCTGGGGTGACTGCGTGCACTCCAGGATACCTGAGTGCAGTCTGTGATCAGTCTGCGGTTACTGCGTGCACCGTCCGATCCCAGGGTGCAGTCTGGGATCAGTTTGGGGTGACTGCGTGCACTGTAGATTTCCTGGCTGCAGTTTGGGATCAGTCTGGGATGACTTGGTGCACTGTGGAATCCCTGGGTTCAGTCTGGGATCAGTCTGGGTGACTGCGTGCAATCTGGGATCCCTGGGTGCAGTCTGGGATCAATCTGGGGTGACTGCGTGCAATCTGGGATCCCTGGGTTCAGTCTGTGATCAGTCTGGGTTGACTGCGTGCACAGTACGATCCTCGGGTGCAGTCTGGGATCAGTCTGGGGTGACTGCCTGCAATGTAGGATTCATGGGTGCAGTCTGGGATCAGTCTTGGGAGACTGCGTGCACTGTAGAATTCCTGGGTGCAGGCGTAGATCAGTCTGGCGAGACTGGGTGCACTCTGGGATCCCTGGGTGCAGTCTGGGATCAGTCTGGGGTGACTGCGTGCAGTGCAGGATCACTGGGTGCAGTCTGGGATAAGTCTGGGGTGACTGCTTGCTCTGTCGGATTCCTGGGTGCAGTCTGGGATCAGTCTGGGGTGACTGCGTTCACTGCAGGTTTCCTGGGTGCCGTCTGGGATCAGTGTGGGGTGATTGCTTGCACTGTCGGGTTCCTGGGTGCCGTCTGGGATCAGTCTGGGGTGACTGGGTGCATGTAGGATTACTGGGTGCAGTCTAGGATCAGTCTGGGATGACTGCGTGCACTGCAGGATCACTGGGTGCATTCTATGATTAGTCTGGGATTATTGCCTGCACTGTAGGATTCCTGGGTGTTGTCTGGGATCAGTCTGGGGTGACTGGGTGCACTGTAGGATCCGTGGCTGCATTCTTGGATCAGTCTGGGATGACTGCGTGCACTGTAGGATCCCTGGGTGCAGTCTGGGATCAGTCTGGGTTGACTGAGTGCACTGTAGGATCCCTGGGTGCATTCTGGGATCAGTCTGGGGTGACTGCGTGCACTGTGGGATCCCTGGGTGCAGTCTGGGATCAGTCTGGGGTGACTGCGTGAAGAGTAGGATCCCTGGGTGCAGTCTGGGATCAGTCTTGGGTGACTGCCAGCAATGTACGATTCATGGGTGCAGTCTGGGATCAGTCTGGGGTTGCTCAGTGCACTGTAGGATCCCTGGGTGCAGTCTGGGATCAGTCCGGGGAGACTGCGTGCACTATACGATCCCTGGGTGCAGACTGGGATCAGTCTGGGGAGACTGCGTTGATTGTGCGATCCCTGGGAGCAGTCTGGGATCAGTCTGGTGTGACTGCGTGCACTGTGGAATTCCTGGGTGCAGTCTGGGATCAGTCTGGCGAGACTGGGTGCACTCTGGGATCCCTGGGTGCAGTCTGGGATCAGTCTGGGGTGACTGCGTGCAGTGCAGGATCCCTGGGTGCAGTCTGGGATCAGTCTGGGGTGACTGCGTGCTCTGTAGGATTCCTGGGTTCAGTCTGGGATCAGTCTGGGGTGACTGCGTGCACTGCAAGTTTCCTGTGTGCAGTCTGGGATCAGTGTGGGGTGATTGCGTGCACTGTCGGGTTCCTGGGTGCCATCTGGGATCAGTCTGGGGTGACTGCGTGCACTGTTGGATCCATGGGTGCAGTCTGGGATTAGTCTGGGATTATTGCCTGCACTGTCGGATTCCTGGGTGTTGTCTGGGATCAGTCTGGGGTGACTGGGTGCACTGTAGGATCCGTGGCTGCTGTCTGGGATCAGTCTGGGGTGACTGCGTGCACTGTAGGATCCCTGGGTGCAGTCTGGGATCAGTCTGAGGTGACTGCGTGCAAAGTAGGATTCCTGGGAGCAGTCTGGGATCAGTCTGGGGTGACTGCGTGCAAGGTAGGATCCCTGGGTGCAGTCTAGGATCAGTCTGGGATGACTGCGTGCACTGTATGATCCCTGGGAGCAGTCTGGGATCAGTCTGGGGTGACTGCGTGCACTGCAGGATTCCAGGGTGCAGTCTGGGATCAGTCTGGGGTGACTGCGTGCACTGTAGGATCACTGGGTGCAGTCTGGGATCAGTCTGGGGTGACTGCGTGCACTATAGCATCCATGGGTGCAGTCTGGGGAAAGACTGGGTTGACTGCGTGCAGTGTAGGATCCCTGGGTGCAGTCTGGGATCAGTCTGGGGTGACTGCGTGCACTTACGTTCCCTGGGTGCAGTCTGGGATCAGTCTGGGGTGACTGCGTGCATTGCAGGATTCCTGGGTGCAGTCTGGGGTGACTGCGTGCACTGTAGGATCACTGGGTGCAGTCTGGGATCAGTCTGGGGTGACTGCGTGCACTGCAGGATCCCTGGGTGCAGTCTGGGATCAGTCTGGGGTGACTGCGTGCTCTGTAGGATTCCTGGGTTCAGTCTGGGATCAGTCTGGGGTGACTGCGTGCACTGCAAGTTTCCTGTGTGCAGTCTGGGATCAGTGTGGGGTGATTGCGTGCACTGTCGGGTTCCTGGGTGCCATCTGGGATCAGTCTGGGGTGACTGCGTGCACTGTTGGATCCATGGGTGCAGTCTGGGATTAGTCTGGGATTATTGCCTGCACTGTCGGATTCCTGGGTGTTGTCTGGGATCAGTCTGGGGTGACTGGGTGCACTGTAGGATCCGTGGCTGCTGTCTGGGATCAGTCTGGGGAGACTGCGTGCACTGTAGGATCCCTGGGTGCAGTCTGGGATCAGTCTGGGGTGACTGCGTGCACTGCAGGCTCCCTGAGTGCAGTCTGGGATCAGTCTGGGTTTACTGCGTGCATTGTAGGATTCATGGTTGCAGTCTGGGATCAGTCTGGGGTGACTGTGTGCACTGTCGGATCCATGGGTGCAGACTGGGATTAGTCTGGGGTAACTGGGTGCAGTGTCGAATCCCTTGGTGCAGTCTGGGATCAGTCTGGGGTGACTGCGTGCAATGTAGTATCCCTGGGTGCAGTCTGGGATCAGTCTGGGGTGACTGCGTGCACTGTAGGATCCCTGGGTGCAGTCTGGGATCAATCTGGGGTGACTGCCTGCAGTGTAGATTTCCTGGGTGCAGTCCGGGATCAGTCGGGGTGACTTGCTGCACTCTGGAATCGCCAGGTGCAGTCTGGGACAGGTCTGGGGTGACTGCGTGCAATGTGGGATCCCAGGGTGCAGTCTGGGATCAGTCTGGGGTGACTGGGTGCACTCTGGGATCCCTGGGTGCAGTCTGGGATCAGTCTGGGGTGACTGCGTGCACTTTCCGATCCCTGGGTGCAGTCTGGGATCAGTCTGGGATGGCTGGGTGCACTCTGGGATCACTGGGTGCAGTTTGGGATCAGTCTGGGGTGACTGCGTGCACTGCAGGATTCCAGGGTGCAGTCTGGGATCAGTCTGGGGTGACTGCGTGCACTGTAGGATCACTGGGTGCAGTCTGGGATCAGTCTGGGGTGACTGCGTGCACTATAGCATCCATGGGTGCAGTCTGGGGAAAGACTGGGTTGACTGCGTGCAGTGTAGGATCCCTGGGTGCAGTCTGGGATCAGTCTGGCGTGACTGCGTGCACTTACGTTCCCTGGGTGCAGTCTGGGATCAGTCTGGGGTGACTGCGTGCATTGCAGGATTCCTGGGTGCAGTCTGGGGTGACTGCGTGCACTGTCGGATCACTGGGTGCAGTCTGGGATCAGTCTGGGGTGACTGCGTGCACTGCAGGCTCCCTGAGTGCAGTCTGGGATCAGTCTGGGTTTTCTGCGTGCACTGTAGGATTCATGGTTGCAGTCTGGGATCAGTCTGGGGTGACTGTGTGCACTGTCGGATCCATGGGTGCAGACTGGGATTAGTCTGGGGTAACTGGGTGCAGTGTCGAATCCCTTGGTGCAGTCTGGGATCAGTCTGGGGTGACTGCGTGCAATGTAGTATCCCTGGGTGCAGTCTGGGATCAGTCTGGGGTGACTGCGTGCAATGTAGTATCCCTGGGTGCAGTCTGGGATCAGTCTGGGGTGACTGCGTGCACTGTAGGATCCCTGGGTGCAGTCCGGGATCAGTCGGGGTGACTTGCTGCACTCTGGAATCGCCAGGTGCAGTCTGGGACAGGTCTGGGGTGACTGCGTGCACTGTGGGATCCCAGGGTGCAGTCTGGGATCAGTCTGGGGTGACTGGGTGCACTCTCGGATCCCTGGGTGCAGTCTGGGATCAGTCTGGGGTGACTGCGTGCACTTTCCGATCCCTGGGTGCAGTCTGGGATCAGTCTGGGATGACTGGGTGCAATCTGGGATCACTGGGTGCAGTTTGGGATCAGTCTGGGGTGACTGTGTGCACTGCAGGATACCTGGGTGCAGTCTGGGATCAGTCTGGGGTGAATGCGTGCACTGCAGGATTGCTGGGTACAGTCTGGGATCAGTCTGGGTTGACTGCGTGCACTGTAGGATCCCTGGGTAAAGTCTGGGAACAGTCTGGGGTGACTGTGTGCACTGTAGGATCCCTGGGTGCAGTCTGGGATCAGTCTGATTTGACTGCGTGCAAAGTAGGATTCCTGGGAGCAGTCTGGGATCAGTCTGGGGTGACTGCGTGCACTGTAGGATCCCTGGGTGCAGTCTGGGATCAGTCTGGGATGACCGCGTGCAATGTAGGATCCCTGGGTGCAGTCTGGGATCATTCTGGGTTGACTGCGTGCACTGCAGGATTCCTGGGTGCAGTCTGGGATCAGTCTGGGGTGACTGCGTGCACTGTAGGATCACTGGGTGCAGTCTGGGATCAGTCTGGGGTGACTGGGTGCACTCTCGGATCCCTGGGTGCAGTCTGGGATCAGTCTGGGGTGACTGCGTGCACTTTCCGATCCCTGGGTGCAGTCTGGGATCAGTCTGGGGTGACTGCGTGCATTGCAGGATTCCTGGGTGCAGTCTGGAGTGACTGCGTGGACTGTAGGATCACTGGGTGCAGTCTGGGATCAGTCTGGGGTGACTGCGTGCACTGTAGGCTCCCTGAGTGCAGTCTGGGATCAGTCTGGGGTTACTGCGTGCACTGTAGGATTCATGGTTGCAGTCTGCGATCAGTCTGGGTGACTTGGTGCCGTCTGGGATCCCTGGGTGCAGTCTGGGATCAGTCTGGGGTGACTGGGTGCACTGTCGGATCCGTGGCTGCAGTCTGGGATCATTCTGGGGTGACTCCGTGCTCTGTATGATCCCCGGGTGCAGTCTGGGATCAGTCTGGGTAGTCTGCGTGCACTCTGGGATCCCTGGGAGCAGTCTGGGATCAGTCTGGGGTGACTGCGTGCACTGTAGAATTCCTGGGTGCAGTCTGGGATCAGTCTGGCGAGACTGGGTGCACTGTGGGATCCCTGGGTGCAGTCTGGGATCAGTCTGGGGTGACTACGTGCGCTCCAGGATCCCTGGGTGCAGTCTGTGATCAATCTGCGGTGACTGCGTGCACTGTCCGATCCCAGGGTGAAGTCTGGGATCAGTCTGGGGTGACTGCGTGCACTGTAGATTTCCTGGCTGCAGTTTGGGATCAGTCTGGGATGACTTGGTGCACTCTGGAATCCCTGGGTTCAGTCTGGGATCAGTCTGGGTGACTGCGTGCAATCTGGGATCCCTGGGTGCAGTCTGGGATCAGTCTGGGGTGACTGCGTGCAATCTGGGATCCCTGGGTTCAGTCTGTGATCAGTCTGGGGTGACTGCGTGCACAGTAGGATCACTGGGTGCAGTCTGGGATCAGTCTGGGGTGACTGCCTGCAATGTAGGATTCATGGGTGCAGTCTGGGATCAGTCTGGGGTTACTGAGTGCACTGTAGGATCCCTGGGTGCAGTCTGGGATCAGTCTGGGGAGACTGCGTGCACTGTACGATCCCTGGGTGCAGACTGAGATCAGTCTGGGGAGACTGCGTGTACTGTGTGTTCCCTGGGTGCAGTCTGGGATCAGTCTGGGGTGACTGCGTGCACTGTAGAATTCCTGAGTGCAGTCTGGGATCAGTCTGGCGAGACTGGGTGCACTCTGGGATCCCTGGGTGCAGTCTGGGATCAGTCTGCGGTGACTGCATGCAGTGCAGGATCCCTGGGTGCAGTCTGGGATCAGTCTGGGGTGACTGCGTGCACTGCAGGTTTCCTGGGCGCAGTGTGGGATCAGTGTGGGTTGATTGCGTGCACTGTCGGGTTCATGGGTGCCGTCTGGGATCAGTCTGGGATGACTGTTTGCAAGTAGGATTACTGGGTGCAGTCTGGGATCAGTCTGGGGTGACTGCGTGCACTGTAGGATCCATGGGTGCAGTCTGGGATTAGTCTGGGATTATTGCCTGCACTGTAGGATTCCTGGGTGCCGTCTGGGATCAGTCTGGGATGACTGGGTGCAAGTAGGATTACTGGGTGCAGTCTGGGATCAGTCTGGGGTGACTGCGTGCACTGTAGGATCCATGGGTGCAGTCTGGGATTCGTCTGGGATTATTGCCTGCACTGTAGGATTCCTGGGTGTTGTCTGGGATCAGTCTGGGGTGACTGCGTGCACAGTAGGATCCCTGGGTGCAGTCTGGGATCAGTCTTGGGGGACTGCCTGCAATGTAGGATTCATGGGTGCAGTCGGGGATCAGTCTGGGGTTACTGAGTGCACTGTAGGATCCCTGGGTGCAGTCTGGGATCAGTCTGGGGAGACTGCGTGGACTGAGCGATCCCAGGGTGCAGTGTGGGATCAGTCTGGGGTGACTGCGTGCACTGTAGAATTCCTGGGTGCAGTCTGGGATCAGTCTGGCGAGACTGGGTGCAATCTGGGATCCCTGGGTGCAGTCTGGGATCAGTCTGGGGTGACTGCGTGCAGTGCAGGATCCCTGGGTGCAGTCTGGGATCAGTCTGGGTTGACTCCGTGAACTGCAGGATCCCTGGGTGCAGTCTGGGATCAGTCTGGGGTGACTGCGTGCCCTGTAGAATCCCTGGGTGCAGTCTGGGATCAGTCTGGTGTGACTGCGTGCAAAGTAGGATTCCTGGGAGCAGTCTGGGATCAGTCTGGGGTGACTGCTTGCACTGTAGGATCCTTGGGTGCAGTCTGGGATCAGTCTGGGATGACTGCATGCACTGTAGGATCCCTGGGTGCAGTCTGGGGTCAGTCCGGGGTGACTGCGTGCACTGCAGCATTACTGGGTGCAGTCTGGGATCAGTCTGGGGTGACTGCGTGCACTGTAGGATCACAGGGTGCAGTCTGGGATCAGTCTGGGGTGACTGCTTGCACTGTAGCATCCATGGGTGCAGTCTGGAGAAAGACTGGGGTTACTGCGTGCACTGTAGGATCCCTGGGTGCAGTCTGGGAGCAGTCTGGTGTGACTGCGTGCAGTGAAGGATCCCTGGGTGCAGACTGGGATCAGTCTGGTGTGACTGCGTGCATTTACGTTCCCTGGGTGCAGTCTGGGATCAGTCTGGGGTGACTGCGTGCATTGCAGGATTCCTGGGTGCAGTCTGGGCTGACTGCGTGCACTGTAGGATCACTGGGTGCAGTCTGGGATCAGTCTGGGGTGACTACGTGCACTGTAGGGTCCCTGGGTGCAGTCTGGGATCAGTCTGGGTTGACTGCGTGCTCTGTAGGATTCCTGGGTGCAGTCTGGGATCAGTGTGGGCTGATTGCGTGCACTGTCGGGTTCCTGGGTGCGGTCTGGGATCAGTCTGGGGTGACTGGGTGCATGTCGGATGACTGGCTGCAGTCTGGGATCAGTCTGGGGTGACTGCGTGCCTGTAGGATCCATGGGTGCATTCTGGGATTAGTCTGGGATTATTGCCTGCACTGTAGGATTCCTGGGTGTTGTCTGGGATCAGTCTGGGGTGACTGGGTGCAGTGTAGGTTCCGTGGCTACATTCTGGGATCAGTCTGGGATGTCTGCGTGCACTGTAGGATCCCTGGGTGCAGTCTGGGATCAGTCTGGGTTGACTGCGTGCACTGTAGGATCCCTGGGTGCAGTCTGGGATCAGTCTGGGGTGACTGCGTGCACTGTAGGATCCCTTGGTGCTGTCTGGGATCAGTCTGGGGTGACTGCGTGCTCTGTATGATCCCTGGGTGCAGTCTGGGATTAGTCTGGATAGACTGCGTGCACTCTGGGATATCTGGGTGCAGTCTGGGATCAGTCTGGAGTGACTGCGTGCACTCCAGGATCCCTGGGTGCAGTCTGTGATCAGTCTACCGTGACTGCGTGCACTGTCCGATCCCAGGGTGCAGTCTGGGTTCAGTCTGGGGTGACTGCGTGCACTGTAGAATTCCTAGTTATAGTCCAGCAATTTTATTTTAAATTCACAAGCTTTCGGAGGCTACCTCCTTCCTCAGGTGAACGATGTGGAAATGATTTCCACATCGTTCACCTGAGGAAGGAGGTAGCCTCCGAAAGCTTGTGAATTTAAAATAAAATTGCTGGACTATAACTTGGTGTTGTAAAATTGTTTACAATTGTCAACCCCAGTCCATCACCGGCATCTCCACATCATGTAGAATTCCTGGGTGCAGTCTGGGATCAGTCTGGCGAGACTGGGTGCACTCTGGGATCCCAGGGTGCAGTCTGGGATCAGTCTGGTGTGACTGCGTGCAGTGCAGGATCCCTGCGTGCAGTCTGGGTTCAGTCTGGGGTGATTGCATGCACTCCAGGATCCCTAGGTGCAGTCTGTGATCAGTCTGCGGTGACTGCTTGAACTGTCCGATCCCAGGGTGCAGTCTGGGTTCAGTCTGGGGTGACTGCGTGCACTGTAGAATTCCTGGCTGCAGTTTGGAATCAGTCTGGGATGACGTGGTGCACTCTGGAATCCCTGGGTTCAGTCTGGGATCAGTCTGGGTGACGGCGTGCAATCTGGGATCCCTGGGTGCAGTCTGGGATCAGTCTGGGGTGACTGCCTGCAATGTAGGATTCATGGGTGCAGTCTGGGATCAGTCTGGGGTTACTGAGTGCACTGTAGGATCCCTGGGTGCAGTCTGGGATCAGTCTGGGGAGACTGCGTGCACTCGACGATACCTGGGTGCAGACTGGGATCAGTCTGGGGAGACTGCGTGGACTGTGCGATCCCTGGGTGCAGTCTGGGATCAGTCTGGGGTGACTGCGTGCACTGTCGAATTCCTGGGTGCAGTCTGGGATCAGTCTGGCGAGACTGGGTGCACTCTGGGATCCATGGGTGCAGTCTGGGATCAGTCTGGTGTGACTGCGTGCAGTGCAGGATCCCTGGGTGCAGTCTGGGATCAGTCTGGGGTGATTGCGTGCACTGTCGAGTTCCTGGGTGCCGTCTGGGATCAGTCTGGGGTGACTGGGTGCATGTAGGATTACTGGGTGCAGTCTGGGATCAGTCTGGGGTTACTGCGTGCACTGTAGGATCCATGGGTGCATTCTGGGATTAGTCTGGGATTATTGCCTGCACTGTAGGCTTCCTGGGTGTTGTCTGGGATCAGTCTGGGGTGACTGGGTGCAGTGTAGGTTCCGTGGCTGCATTCTGGGATCAGTCTGGGATGACTGCGTGCACTGTAGGATCCCTGGGTGCAGTCTGGGATCAGTCTGGGTTGACTGCGTGCACTGTAGGATCCCTGGGTGCAGTCTGGGATCAGTCTGGGGTGACTGCGTGCACTGTAGGATGCCTGGGTGCAGTCTGGGATCAGTCTTGGGTGACTGCGTGCAAAGTCGGATGCCTGGGAGCAGTCTGGGATCAATCTGGGGTGACTGCGTGCAGATTAGGATCCCTGGGTGCAGTCTGGGATCAGTCTTGGGTGACTGCCTGCAATGTAGGATTCATGGGTGCAGTCTGGGATCAGTCTGGGGTTACTGAGTGCACTGTAGGATCCCTGGGTGCAGTCTGGGATCAGTCTGGGGAGACTGCGTGCACTGTAGAATTCATGGGTGCAATCTGGGATCAGTCTGGCGAGACTGGGTGCACTCTGGGATCCCTGGGTGCAGTCTGGGATCAGTCTGGGGTGACTGCGTTCAGTGCAGGATCCCTGGGTGCAGTCTGGGATCAGTCTGGGTTGACTGCGTGCTCTGTAGGATTCCTGGGTTCAGTCTGGGATCAGTCTGGGTTGACTGCGTGCACTGCAAGTTTCCTGTGTGCCGTCTGGGATCAGTCTGGGGTGACTGCGTGCACTGTAGGATCCATGGGTGCAGTCTGGGATTAGTCTGGGATTATTGCCTGAACTGTAGGATTCCTGGGATTTGTCTGGGATCAGTCTGTGGTGACTGGGTGCACTGTAGGATCCGTGGCTGCTGTCTGGGATCAGTCTGGGATGACTGCGTGCACTGTAGGGTCCCTGGGTGCAGTCTGGGATCAGTCTGGGTTGACTGCGTGCACTGTAGGATCCCTGGTTGCAGTCTGGGATCAGTCTGGGGTGACTGCGTGCAAAGTAGGATTCCTGGGAGCAGTCTGGGATTAGTCTGGGGTGACTGCGTGCAATGTAGGATCCCTGGGTGCAGTCTGGGATCAGTCTGGGATGACTGCGTGCACTGTAGGATCCCTGGGTGCAGTCTCGGATCAGTCTGGGGTGACTGCGTGCACTGCAGGATTCCTGGGTGCAGTCTGGGATCAGTCTTGGGTGACTGCTTGCACTGTAGAATCACTGGGTGCAGTCTGGGATCAGTCTGTGTTGACTGCGTGCACTGTAGCATCCATGGGTGCAGTCTGGGGAAAGACTGGGGTTACTGCATGCACTGTAGGATCCCTGGGTGCAGTCTGGGAGCAGTCTGGTGTGACTGCGTGCAGTGTAGGATCCCTGGGTGCAGTCTGGGATCAGTCTGGGGTGACTGCGTGCACTTACGTTCCCTGGGTGCAGACTGGGATCAGTCTGGGGTGACTGCGTGCATTGCAGGATTCCTGGGTGCAGTCTGGGGTGACTGCGTGCACTGTAGGATCACTGGGTGCAGTCTGGGATCAGTCTGGGGTGACTGCATGCACTGTAGAAATCATGGTTGCTGTCTGTGATCAGTCTGGGGTGACTGTGTGCACTGTCGGATACATGGGTGCAAAAATTGGGATTCGTCTGGGGTAACTGCGTGCAGTGTCGAATCCCTGGGTGCAGTCTGGGATCAGTCTGGGGTGACTGCGTGCAATGTAGCATCCCTGGGTGCAGTCTGGGATCAGTCTGGTGTGACTGCGTGCACTGTAGGATCCCTGGGTGCAGCCTGGGATCAATCTGGGGTGACTGCCTGCACTGCAGATTTCCTGGGTGAAGTCCGGGATCAGTCGGGGTGACTTGGTGCACGCTGGAATCGCTAGGTGCAGTCTGGGACAGGTCTGGGGTGACTGCGTGCACTGTGGGATCCCTGGGTGCAGTCTGGGATCAGTCTGGGGTGACTGGGTGCACTCTTGGATCCCTGGGTGCAGTCTGGGATCTGTCTGGGGTGACTGGGTGCACTCTAGGATCCCTGGGTGCAGTCTGGGATCTGTCTGGGGTGACTGCGTGCATAGTAGGATCCCTGGGTGCAGTCTGGGATCAGTCTGGTGTGACTGCTTGCAATGTAGGTTTCCTGGGTGCAGTCTGGGAATAGTCTGGGGTGACTGGGTGCAGTGTAGGATCCCTGGGTGCAGTCTGGGATCAGTCTGGTGTGACTGCTTGCAATGTAGGTTACCTGGGTGCAGTCTGGGAATAGTCTGGGGTGACTGGGTGCACTCTGGAATCGCCTTTGCAGTCTGGGACAGGTCTGGGGTAACTGCGTGCACTGTGGGATCCCAGGGTGCAGTCTGGGATCAGTCTGGGGTGACTGGGTGCACTCTAGGATCCCTGGGTGCAGTCTTGGATCAGTCTGGGGTGACTGCGTGCACTTTCCGATCACTTGGTGCAGTCTGGGATCAGTCTGGGATGACTGGGTGCACTCTGGGATCACTGGGTGCAGTCTGGGATCAGTCTGGGGTGACTGTGTGCACTGCAGGATCCCTGGGTGCAGTCTGGGATCAGTCTGGGGTGATAACGTGCACTGTTGGATCCCTGGGTGCAGTCTGGGATCAGTCTGGGATGACTGCGTGCATTGGAGGATCCCTGGGTGCAGTTTGGGATCTGTCTGGGGTGACTGCGTGCAATGTAGTATTCCTAGGTGCAGTCTGGGATCAGTCTGGTGTGACTGTGTGCACTGTAGAATCCCTGGCTGCAGTCTGGTGTGACTGCGTGCACTGCAGGATCCCTGTGCGCAGTCTGGGATCAGTCTGGGGAGACTGCGTGCACTGCAGGTTCCATGGGTGCAGTCTGGGATCAGTCAGGGGTGACAGCGTGCACTGTAGGATTGCTGTTGCAGTCTGGGATCAGTCTGGTGTGACTGCGTGCACTGTAGGATCCCTGCGTGCAGTCTGGGATCAGTCTGGGGTGACTGCGTGCACTGTAGGTTTCCTGGGTGCAGTCTGGGATCAGTCTGGGGTGACTGCGTGCACTGTACGATCCCTGGGTGCAGTCAGGGTTCAGTCTGGGGGACTGCGTGCACTGTCGGATCCCTGGGTGCAGTCTGCGATCAGTCTGGGGTGACTGGGTGCAGTCTGTGATCCCTGGGTGCAGTCTGGGATCAGTCTGGGGTGACTGGGTGCAGTCTGTGATCCCTGGGTGCAGTCTGGGATCAGTCTGGGGTGACTGGGTGCACTGTAGGATCCGTGGGTGCAGTCTGAGATCAGTCTGGGTTGACTGCGTGCATTGCAGGATCCCCGGGTGCAGTATGGGATCTGTCTGGGGTGACTGCGTGCAATGTTGGATTCCTGGGTGCAGTCTGGGATCAGTCTGGGGTGAATGCGTGCACTGTTGGATCCCTGGGTGCAGTCTGGGATCAGTCTGGGGTGACTGCGTGCACTGTTTGATTGCTGGGTGCAGTCTCGGGTGACTGCGTGCACCGTCGGTTTCCTGGGTGCAGTCTGGGACCAGTCTGGGATGAAAGCGTGCACTGCAGGATTCCTTGGTGCAGTCTGGGATCAGTCTGGGTTGACTGTGTGCATTGTAGGTTTGCTGGGTGCTGTCTGGGATCATTGTGGGGTGAATGGGTGCACTATAGGTTCCATGGGTGAAGTCTGGGATCAGTCTGGGGTGACTGGGTGCAGTGCAGGTTCCGTGGCTACATTCTGGGATCAGTCTGGGATGTCTGCGTGCACTGTAGGATCCCTGGGTGCAGTCTGGGATCAGTCTGGGTTGACTGCGTGCACTGTAGGATCCCTGGGTGCAGTCTGGGATCAGTCTGGGGTGACTGCGTGCACTGTAGGATCCCTTGGTGCAGTCTGGGATCAGTCTGGGGTGACTGCGTGCTCTGTATGATCCCTGGGTGCAGTCTGGGATCAGTCTGGGTAGACTGCGTGCACTCTGGGATACCTGGTTGCAGTCAGGGATCAGTCTGGGGTGACTGCGTGCACTCCATGTTCCCTGGGTGCAGTCTGTGATCAGTCTACCGTGACTGCGTGCACTGTCCGATCCCAGGGTGCAGTCTGGGATCAGTCTGGGGTGACTGCGTGCACTGTAGAATTCCTGGGTGCAGTCTGGGATCAGTCTGGCGAGACTGGGTGCACTCTGGGATCCCTGGGTGCAGTCTGGGATCAGTCTGGTGTGACTGCGTGCAGTGCAGGATCCCTGGGTGCAGTCTGGGATCAGTCTGGGGTGACTGCGTGCTCTGTAGGATTCCTGGGTGCAGTCTGGGATCAGTCTGTGGTGAATGCGTACATAGTAGGATCCCTGGGTGCAGCCTGGGATCAGTCTGGTGTGACTGCGTGCACTGTAGGTTTCCTAGGTGCAGTCTGGGATCAGTCTGGGGAGACTGCGTGCACTGTAGAATTAATGGGTGCAGTCTGGGATCAGTCTGGCGAGACTGGGTGCACTCTGGGATCCCTGGGTGCAGTCTGGGATCAGTCTGGGGTGACTGCGTTCAGTGCAGGATCCCTGGGTGCAGTCTGAGATCAGTCTGGGGTGATTGCGTGCACTGTCGGGTTCCTGGTTGCCGTCTGGGATCAGTCTGGGGTGACTGCGTGCACTGTAGGATCCATGGGTGCAGTCTGGGAATCGTCTGGGATTATTGCCTGAACTGTAGGATTCCTGGGAGTTGTCTGGGATCAGTCTGTGGCGTCTGGGTGCACTGTAGGATCCGTGGCTGCTGTCTGGGATCAGTCTGGGATGACTGCGTGCACTGTAGGTTCCCTGGGTGCAGTCTGGGATCAGTCTGGGTTGACTGCGTGCACTGTAGGATCCCTGGGTGCAGTCTGGGATCAGTCTGGGGTGACTGCGTGCAATGTAGGATCCCTGGTTGCAGTCTGGGATCAGTCTGGGGTGACTGCGTGCAAAGTAGGATTCCTGGAAGCAGTCTGGGATCAGTCTGGGGTGACTGCGTGCAATGTAGGATCCCTGGGTGCAGTCTGGGATCAGTCTGGGATGACTGCGTGCATTGTAGGATCCCTGGGTGCAGTTTGGGGAAAGACTGGGGTTACTGCGTGCACTGTAGGATCCCTGGGTGCAGTCTGGGAGCAGTCTGGTGTGACTGCGTGCAGTGTAGGATACCTGTTGCAGTCTGGGATCAGTCTGGGGTGACTGCGTGCACTTGCGTTCCCTGGGTGCAGTCTGGGATCAGTCTGGGGTGACTGCGTGCATTGCAGGATTCCTGGGGGCAGTCTGGGGTGACTGCGTGCACTGTAGGATCACTGGGTGCAGTCTGAGATCAGTCTGGGGTGACTGCGTGCACTGTAGGATTCATGGTTGCAGTCTGGGATCAGTCTGGGGTGACTGTGTGCACTGTCGGATACATGGGTGCAGACTGGGATTCGTCTGGGGTAACTGCGTGCAGTGTCTAATCTCTGGGTGCAGTCTGGGATCAGTCTGGGGTGACTGCGTGCAATGTAGGATCCCTGGGTGCAGTCTGGGATCAGTCTGGGGTGACTGCGTGCACTGTAGGATCCCTAGGTGCAGCCTGGGATCAATCTGGGGTGACTGCCTGCACTGCAGATTTCCTGGGTGCAGTCCGGGATCAGTCGGGGTGACTTGGTGCACGCTGGAATCGCTAGGTGCAGTCTGGGACAGGTCTGGGGTGACTGCGTGCACTGTGGGATCCCTGGGTGCAGTCTGGGATCAGTCTGGGGTGACTGGGTGCACTCTAGGATCCCTGGGTGCAGTCTGGGATCTGTCTGGGGTTACTGGGTGCACTCTAGGATCCCTGGGTGCAGTCTGGGATCTGTCTGGGGTGACTGCGTGCATAGTAGGATCCCTGGGTGCAGTCTGGTATCAGTCTGGTGTGACTGCTTGCAAAGTAGGTTTCCTGGGTGCAGTCTGGGAATAGTCTGGGGTGACTGGGTGCAGTGTAGGATCCCTGGGTGCAGTCTGGGATCAGTCTGGTGTGACTGCTTGCAATGTAGGTTACCTGGGTGCAGTCTGGGAATAGTCTGGGGTGACTGGGTGCACTCTGGAATCGCCTTTGCAGTCTGGGACAGGTCTGGGGTAACTGCGTGCACTGTGGGATCCCAGGGTGCAGTCTGGGATCAGTCTGGGGTGACTGGGTGCACTCTAGGATCCCTGGGTGCAGTCTTGGATCAGTCTGGGGTGACTGCGTGCACTTTCCGATCACTTGGTGCAGTCTGGGATCAGTCTGGGATGACTGGGTGCACTCTGGGATCACTGGGTGCAGTCTGGGATCAGTCTGGGGTGACTGTGTGCACTGCAGGATCCCTGGGTGCAGTCTGGGATCAGTCTGGGGTGATAACGTGCACTGTTGGATCCCTGGGTGCAGTCTGGGATCAGTCTGGGATGACTGCGTGCATTGGAGGATCCCTGGGTGCAGTTTGGGATCTGTCTGGGGTGACTGCGTGCAATGTAGTATTCCTAGGTGCAGTCTGGGATCAGTCTGGTGTGACTGTGTGCACTGTAGAATCCCTGGCTGCAGTCTGGTGTGACTGCGTGCACTGCAGGATCCCTGTGCGCAGTCTGGGATCAGTCTGGGGAGACTGCGTGCACTGCAGGTTCCATGGGTGCAGTCTGGGATCAGTCAGGGGTGACAGCGTGCACTGTAGGATTGCTGTTGCAGTCTGGGATCAGTCTGGTGTGACTGCGTGCACTGTAGGATCCCTGCGTGCAGTCTGGGATCAGTCTGGGGTGACTGCGTGCACTGTAGGTTTCCTGGGTGCAGTCTGGGATCAGTCTGGGGTGACTGCGTGCACTGTACGATCCCTGGGTGCAGTCAGGGTTCAGTCTGGGGGACTGCGTGCACTGTCGGATCCCTGGGTGCAGTCTGCGATCAGTCTGGGGTGACTGGGTGCAGTCTGTGATCCCTGGGTGCAGTCTGGGATCAGTCTGGGGTGACTGGGTGCAGTCTGTGATCCCTGGGTGCAGTCTGGGATCAGTCTGGGGTGACTGGGTGCACTGTAGGATCCGTGGGTGCAGTCTGAGATCAGTCTGGGTTGACTGCGTGCATTGCAGGATCCCCGGGTGCAGTATGGGATCTGTCTGGGGTGACTGCGTGCAATGTTGGATTCCTGGGTGCAGTCTGGGATCAGTCTGGGGTGAATGCGTGCACTGTTGGATCCCTGGGTGCAGTCTGGGATCAGTCTGGGGTGACGGCGTGCACTGTTTGATTGCTGGGTGCAGTCTCGGGTGACTGCGTGCACTGTCGGTTTCCTGGGTGCAGTCTGGGACCAGTCTGGGATGAAAGCGTGCACTGCAGGATTCCTTGGTGCAGTCTGGGATCAGTCTGGGTTGACTGTGTGCATTGTAGGTTTGCTGGGTGCTGTCTGGGATCATTGTGGGGTGAATGGGTGCACTATAGGTTCCATGGGTGAAGTCTGGGATCAGTCTGGGGTGACTGGGTGCAGTGCAGGTTCCGTGGCTACATTCTGGGATCAGTCTGGGATGTCTGCGTGCACTGTAGGATCCCTGGGTGCAGTCTGGGATCAGTCTGGGTTGACTGCGTGCACTGTAGGATCCCTGGGTGCAGTCTGGGATCAGTCTGGGGTGACTGCGTGCACTGTAGGATCCCTTGGTGCAGTCTGGGATCAGTCTGGGGTGACTGCGTGCTCTGTATGATCCCTGGGTGCAGTCTGGGATCAGTCTGGGTAGACTGCGTGCACTCTGGGATACCTGGTTGCAGTCAGGGATCAGTCTGGGGTGACTGCGTGCACTCCATGTTCCCTGGGTGCAGTCTGTGATCAGTCTACCGTGACTGCGTGCACTGTCCGATCCCAGGGTGCAGTCTGGGATCAGTCTGGGGTGACTGCGTGCACTGTAGAATTCCTGGGTGCAGTCTGGGATCAGTCTGGCGAGACTGGGTGCACTCTGGGATCCCTGGGTGCAGTCTGGGATCAGTCTGGTGTGACTGCGTGCAGTGCAGGATCCCTGGGTGCAGTCTGGGATCAGTCTGGGGTGACTGCGTGCTCTGTAGGATTCCTGGGTGCAGTCTGGGATCAGTCTGTGGTGAATGCGTACATAGTAGGATCCCTGGGTGCAGCCTGGGATCAGTCTGGTGTGACTGCGTGCACTGTAGGTTTCCTAGGTGCAGTCTGGGATCAGTCTGGGGAGACTGCGTGCACTGTAGAATTAATGGGTGCAGTCTGGGATCAGTCTGGCGAGACTGGGTGCACTCTGGGATCCCTGGGTGCAGTCTGGGATCAGTCTGGGGTGACTGCGTTCAGTGCAGGATCCCTGGGTGCAGTCTGAGATCAGTCTGGGGTGATTGCGTGCACTGTCGGGTTCCTGGTTGCCGTCTGGGATCAGTCTGGGGTGACTGCGTGCACTGTAGGATCCATGGGTGCAGTCTGGGAATCGTCTGGGATTATTGCCTGAACTGTAGGATTCCTGGGAGTTGTCTGGGATCAGTCTGTGGCGTCTGGGTGCACTGTAGGATCCGTGGCTGCTGTCTGGGATCAGTCTGGGATGACTGCGTGCACTGTAGGTTCCCTGGGTGCAGTCTGGGATCAGTCTGGGTTGACTGCGTGCACTGTAGGATCCCTGGGTGCAGTCTGGGATCAGTCTGGGGTGACTGCGTGCAATGTAGGATCCCTGGTTGCAGTCTGGGATCAGTCTGGGGTGACTGCGTGCAAAGTAGGATTCCTGGAAGCAGTCTGGGATCAGTCTGGGGTGACTGCGTGCAATGTAGGATCCCTGGGTGCAGTCTGGGATCAGTCTGGGATGACTGCGTGCATTGTAGGATCCCTGGGTGCAGTTTGGGGAAAGACTGGGGTTACTGCGTGCACTGTAGGATCCCTGGGTGCAGTCTGGGAGCAGTCTGGTGTGACTGCGTGCAGTGTAGGATACCTGTTGCAGTCTGGGATCAGTCTGGGGTGACTGCGTGCACTTGCGTTCCCTGGGTGCAGTCTGGGATCAGTCTGGGGTGACTGCGTGCATTGCAGGATTCCTGGGGGCAGTCTGGGGTGACTGCGTGCACTGTAGGATCACTGGGTGCAGTCTGAGATCAGTCTGGGGTGACTGCGTGCACTGTAGGATTCATGGTTGCAGTCTGGGATCAGTCTGGGGTGACTGTGTGCACTGTCGGATACATGGGTGCAGACTGGGATTCGTCTGGGGTAACTGCGTGCAGTGTCTAATCTCTGGGTGCAGTCTGGGATCAGTCTGGGGTGACTGCGTGCAATGTAGGATCCCTGGGTGCAGTCTGGGATCAGTCTGGGGTGACTGCGTGCACTGTAGGATCCCTAGGTGCAGCCTGGGATCAATCTGGGGTGACTGCCTGCACTGCAGATTTCCTGGGTGCAGTCCGGGATCAGTCGGGGTGACTTGGTGCACGCTGGAATCGCTAGGTGCAGTCTGGGACAGGTCTGGGGTGACTGCGTGCACTGTGGGATCCCTGGGTGCAGTCTGGGATCAGTCTGGGGTGACTGGGTGCACTCTAGGATCCCTGGGTGCAGTCTGGGATCTGTCTGGGGTGACTGGGTGCACTCTAGGATCCCTGGGTGCAGTCTGGGATCTGTCTGGGGTGACTGCGTGCATAGTAGGATCCCTGGGTGCAGTCTGGTATCAGTCTGGTGTGACTGCTTGCAAAGTAGGTTTCCTGGGTGCAGTCTGGGAATAGTCTGGGGTGACTGGGTGCAGTGTAGGATCCCTGGGTGCAGTCTGGGATCAGTCTGGTGTGACTGCTTGCAATGTAGATTTCCTGGGTGCAGTCTGGGAATAGTCTGGGGTGACTGGGTGCACTCTGGAATCGCCTTTGCAGTCTGGGACAGGTCTGGGGTGACTGCGTGCACTGTGCGATCCCAGGGTGCAGTCTGGGATCAGTCTGGGGTGACTGGGTGCACTCTAGGATCCCTGGGTGCAGTCTTGGATCAGTCTGGGGTGACTGCGTGCACTTTCCGATCACTTGGTGCAGTCTGGAATCAGTCTGGGATGACTGGGTGCACTGCAGGATCCCTGGGTGCAGACTGGGATCAGTCTGGGGTGACAACGTGCACTGTTGGATCCCTGGGTGCAGTCTGGGATCAGTCTGGGATGACTGCGTGCATTGGAGGATCCCTGGGTGCAGTTTGGGATCTGTCTGGGGTGACTGCGTGCAGTGTAGTATTCCTAGGTGCAGTCTGGGATCAGTCTGGGGTTACTCCGTGCACTGTAGGATCCCTGTGTCCAGTCTGCGCTCAGTCTGGGGTGACCGTGTGCACTGCAGAATCCCTGGCTGCAGTCTGGTGTGACTGCGTGCACTGCAGGATCCCTATGTGCAGTCTGGGATCAGTCTGGGGAGACTGCGTGCACTGCAGGATCGCTGGGTGCAGTCTGTAATCAGTCTGAGGTGACTGCGTGCACTGCAGGTTCCATGGGTGCAGTCTGGGATCAGTCTGGGGTGAATGCGTACATCGTAGGATCCCTGGGTGCAGCCTGGGATCAGTCTGGTGTGACTGCGTGCACTGTAGGTTTCCTGGGTGCAGTCTGGGATCAGTCTGGGGTGACTGCGTGCACTGTACGATCCCTGGGTGCAGTCAGGGTTCAGTCTGGGGGGACTGCGTGCACAGTTGTATCCCTGGGTGCAGTCTGCGATCAGTCTGGGGTGACTGGTTGCAGTCTGTGATCCCTTGGTGCAGTCTGGGATCAGTCTGGGGTGACTGAGTGCACTGTAGGATCCGTGGGTGCAGTCTGAGATCAGTCTGGGTTGACTGCGTGCATTGCAGGATCCCCGGGTGCAGTGTGGGATCTGTCTGGGGTTACTGCGTGCACTGTTGGATCCCTGTTTGCAGTCAGGGCTCAGTCTGGAGTGACTGTGTGCACCGTAGGATCTCTGGGTGCAGTCTGGGATCAGTCTGGGGTGACTGCGTGCACTGTTGGATCCCTGGGTGCAGTCTGGGATCAGTCTGGGGTGACTGCGTGCACTGTTGGATTGCTGGGTGCAGTCTGGGGTGACTGCGTGCACTGTCGGTTTCCTGGGTGCAGTCTGGGACCAGTCTGGGATGAAAGCGTGCACTGCAGGATTCCTTGGTGCAGTCTGGGATCAGTCTGGGTTGACTGGGTGCATTGTCGGTTTGCTGGGTGCTGTCTGGGATCATTGTGGGGTGAATGGGTGCTCTATAGGTTCCATGGGTGCAGTCTGGGATCAGTCTGGGGTGACTGCGTGCACTGTAGGATTCATTGGTGCAGTCTGGGATCAGTCTGGCGTGACTGCGTGCACTGTACGATTCCTGGCCGAAGTCTGGGATCAGTCTGGGGTGAGTGCACGCACTGCAGGATCCCTGGGTGCAGTCTTGGATCAGTCTGGGGTGACTGCGTGCACTGTAGTGTTCCTGGGTGCAGTCTGGGATCAGTCTGCTGTGACTGCTTGCACTGTAGGATTCCTGGGTGCAGTATGGGATCAGTCTGGGGCGACTGCGTGCACTGTAGGATCCCTGGGGTCAGTCTGGGATCAGTCTGGGTTGATTGCGTGCACTGTTGGATCCATGGGTGCAGTCGAGCTTCAGTCTGTCGTGACTGGGTGCACTTCAGGATCCCTGGGTGCAGTCTGGGATCAGACTGTGATGACTGGGTACACTGTAGTTTTCCTGCGTGCAGTCTGGGATCAGTCTGGGGTGACTGCCTGCTCTGTAGTATCCCTGGGTGCAGTCTGAGATCAGTCTGGGTTGACTGTGTGCAGTTTACGATCCCTGGGTGCAGTCTGGGATCAGTCTGGGGTAACTGCGTGCACTGTTGTATCCCTGGGTGCAGTCTGGGATCAGTCTGGGGTGACTGCGTGCACTGTAGGATTGCAGAGTGCAGTCTGGGATCAGTTTCGGGTGAATGGGTGCACTGTAGGATCCGTGGGTGCAGTCTGGGATCAGTCTGGGGTGACTGCGTGCACTGTTGTTTACCTTGATGCAGTCTGGGACCAGTCTGGGGTGACTGCGCGCACTGTAGAATCCCTGGGTGCAGTCTGGGATTAGTCTGGGGTCACTGCATGCACTGTCGGATCCCTGGTTCCAGACTGCACCCAGGACCAGACTGCGGTGACTGCATGCACTGTCGGGTCACTGGGTGCAGTCTGGGATCAGTCTGGGATGACTGCATGCACTGTAGGATTCCTGGGTGCAGTCTGGGATCAGTCTAGAGTGACTGGGTGCACTGTAGGATTCCTGGGTGCAGTCTGGGATCAGTCTCGGGTGACTGCGTGCACTGTTGGATTGCTGGGTGAAGTCTAGGATCAGTCTGCGGTGAATGGGTGCACTGCAGGATTCCTGGATGCAGTCTGGGGTGTCTGCGTGCACTGTAGGATTCCTGATTGCAGTCTGGGATCAGTCTGGGGTGACTGCGTGCACTGTAGGATCCATGGGTGCAGTCTGGAATTAGTCTGGGGTGACTGCGTGCACTGTAGGATCCCTGGGTGCAGTCTGGGATCAGTCTGGGGTGACTGCTTGCAATGTTGGATTCCTGGGTGCAGTCTGGGATCAATCTGGGGAAACTGCGTGCACTGTAGATTTCCT
Source organism: Heptranchias perlo (assembly GCF_035084215.1). NCBI lineage: Eukaryota > Metazoa > Chordata > Chondrichthyes > Hexanchiformes > Hexanchidae > Heptranchias > Heptranchias perlo. Next base: position 898,124 of record NW_027138722.1, read on the forward strand.
GGTTGCAGTCTGGGATCAGTCGGGGTAACTGGGAGCACTCTGGGATCCCTGGGTGCAGTCTGTGACAGGTCAGGGGTGACTGCGTGCACTGTGGGATCCGTGGGTGCAGTCTGTGATCAGTCTGGAGTGACTGGGTGCAGTGTAGGATCACTGGGTGCAGTCTGGGATCAGTCTGGGGTGACTGCGTGCACTGTAGGATTCCTGGGTGCAGTCTGGGATCAGTCTGGGGTGACTGGATGCATCCTGGGATCCTTGGGTGCAGTCTGGGATCAATCTGGGGTGACTGGGTGCAGTGTATGATCCTTGTGAGCAGTCTGGGATCAGTCTGTGGTGACTGTGTGCACTGTCGGATCCATGCCTGCAGTCTGGGATCAGTCTGCGGTGAATGCGTGCACTGTAGGATCCCTGGGTGCAGTCAGGGATCAGTCTGGGTTGACTGGGTGCACTGTCGGATCCTTGGTTGCTGTCTTGCATCAGTCTGGCGTGACTGCGTGCAGTGTAGCATCCCTGGGTGCAGTCTGGGATTAGTCTGGGTGACTGCATGCACTTTATGATCCCTGGGTGCAGTCTGAGATCAGCCTGGGGTGACTGCGTGCACTGTAGGATTCCTGGGTGCAGTCTGGGATCAGTCTGGTGTGACTGCATGCACTGTAGGAACCCTGGGTGCAGTCTGGGGTCATTCTTGGGTGACTGCGTGCACTGTAGGATTCCTGGGTGCAGTCTGGGATCAGTCTGGGGTGACTGCGTGCATTGCAGTCTCCATGGGTGCAGTCTGGGATCAGTCTGGTGTGACTGCTTGCACTGCGGGATCCCTGGGTGCAGTCTGGGATCAGTCTGGTGTGACTGCATGCACTGTAGAATCCCTGGGTGCAGTCTGGGATCAGTCTGGGGTGACTGGGTGCACTGTATGATTCCTGGGTGCAGTCTGGGATCAGTCTGGGGTGACTGCGTGCACTGTAGGTTTCCTGGGTGCAGTCTGGGATCAGTCTGGGGTGACTGCGTGCACTGTGGGATTCCTGGGTGCAGTCTGGGATCAGTCTGGGGTGAATGCGTGCACTGTAGAATTCCTGGGTGCAGTCTGGGATCAGTCTGGGGTGACTGCATGCACTGTGGGATTACTAGGTGCAGTCTCGGATCAGTCTGGGGTGACTGCGTGCACTGTGGGATTCCTGGGTGCAGTCTGGGATCAGTCTGGGGTGACTGCGTGCACTGTGGGATTACTGGGTGCAGTCTGGGATCAGTCTGGGGTGACTGCGTGCACTGTGGGATTCCTGGGTGCAGTCTCGGATCAGTCTGGGGTGACTGCGTGCACTGTGGGATCACTGTGGTATCACTGGGGACACTCTGCGCATTTTTTTTGCCATTTTTCCAAGATGGTAGCCGTACTTGCCACCATTTTGTCCAAGATGCCGATGTGCTGGTCGTGTGTCAATACACACATATCTATATATATATATTCATATTATGAGTACAAGTTGTTGTTGCTATCGTTGTTGTTGTTGTGGTGCCCATTGTCTGCCTGAGAAGGGACCGGCCGCGGACCCCACTACAGGGGATGGACCAATGCCTCACCTGGAGGCGACCAATTGAGGCATTCCCCAGAGGGGACCAACCGAGGTCTCCTGCTCAGGCTGCACCCAAACAGGGCCCACGTGAGTTCGGTCTGTTCACTGCCCTGGGGTTTAATTTCCTCTCTGGGCCCTGGTTTTGGGGCCTCGGTTTAACATGTTCCTGTTCGATTTTGACCCATGTCCAGAAGTGAATGATGCCTAATATTGCTCGCTGAACTGTCTTCGATCTCCCAGCTCAGATTGGATGAGTTCACCTCACCGACCATTAATTCGGATCCCCACAAACTGCTGAGTGAATGGATTAAC